>NC_133325.1:512411097-512712629 GCF_042186555.1 Aquarana catesbeiana | reverse complement strand
CCAGTGGCAACCTGTGAAGCTCTGGTGAGCTCCATGCCCAAGAGGGTTAAGGCAGTCCCGGAAAATAATGGTGGCCACACAAAATATTGACACTTTGGGCCTAATTTGGATATTTTCATTTAGGGGTGTACTCACTTTTGTTGCCAGAGGTTTAGACATTAATGGCTGTGTGTTGATATATTTTGAGGGATCAGCAAATTTACACTGTTGTACAAGCTGTATAATAAATATTTTATTATATCTTTTCATGTGACAACACTGAAGAAATTACCCTTTGCTACAATGTATAGTAGTGAGTGTACAGCTTGTATAACAGTGTTGTAACGAGCCCCTTGCTCCCTCGATTCCACTCTCCCGACACTCCTCTGCAGCTATAGAATCAGATTGCAGATCGCAACATATGATGGTTCGGTCATCCGATGCTCCAGGACTAGAACTACAGCTATGTGCCGTTCTAATCCAGTTGTGTAGCTCAAAACAAACACCAGGCAGGCTGTATGTAAGTTCAACCAGGAATCTCTTTTATTGAAAGGAATACAGGCTCTTTTATACAGTAAAAGAGGAGGTGTATACCTCCTGCTCATATTACTCTGAACATACACCTGTGACCAGAAACCTAATTAACATGGGCTAATTAACTAATCCCTTTAGACAGCCTAGATGACTCAGACATGACCTTTAGGCCAGACTGGTCGTCTTGTAGCTCAGAAAACCCAATCAACATTATCACAAATCAACACAGAACTCTTCTTCACACAATAGCAGAGTTAATTAACACAAACAACAATGGGGATCTAATGACTCTTAGATCCCATACTAGACTTATTTACAATACACATTCTAGCAGGCAACAGACAGACAGGTGGCTGGAATTGACATCAGCATCTCCTAAGAGTATTTGTCCCAGCATTATGAATCAGCCAGTATTTCTAATATGGCAAATCCAGGGTCCCCAGAGTCTGTGTGTCCTGGGGGACCAGGACCCGAATCCACAGTAATACCACCTCAAGGGTTCCCAGACATACAGCTCACAAAGAGCACCGTTTCCCCAAATGCCAGGGCCCACGATCGATCGGCAAGAGGCTAGCATTCAGTCCCCTTCAAAAGTCTCTCTCCCGGCTAGGTCTGTCACAAGTGTAAATTTGCTGACCCCTCAAAATAACTCAACACACAGCCATTGATGTATAAACCGCTGGCAACAAAAGTGAATACACCCCTATGTGAAAATATCCAAATTGGGCCCAATTAGCCATTTTCCCTCCCCGGTGTCATGTGACTCGTTAGTGTTACAAGGCCTCAGGTGTGAATGGGGAGCAGATGTGTTAAATTTGGTGTTATCGCTCTCACGCTCTCATACTGGTCATTGGAAGTTCAACATGGCACCCCATTGTAAAGAACTCTCTGAGGATCTGAAAAAAAAATTGTTGCTCTACATAAAGATGGCCTAGGCCAGGGATATGCAAGCTCCAGCTGTTGCAGAACTACAAGTCCCATGAGGCATAGCAAGACTCTAACAGCCACAAGCATGACACCCAGAGGCAGAGCATAATGGGACTTGTAGTTTTGCAGCAGCTGGGGATCCGCTAATTGCATATCCCTGGCCTAGGCTATAAGAAGATTGCCAAGACCCTAAAACTGAGCTGCAGCACAGGGGCCAAGACCATACAGCGGTTTAACAGGACAGGTTCAACTCAGAACAGGCCTTGCCATGGTCGACCAAAGAAGTTGAAAGCCCGCAGTTTGCTGAAGACAAGCAGACTAAGGACATGGATTACTGGAACCATGTCCTGTGGTCTTATGAGACCAAGTTGAGTGGCATTACAAGGATTCTCCGATCCGACGCATTTCCAAAAAACTGTCGTCTACTGGGAATGGAGGATACTCAGTAACGCTAGCCGGCTGTCTTTAACTGCTTGCCGACCAGCGTACGACAATGTACGTCAGCACAATGGCATGGCTGCGCAAATGGCAAATGGGGGTACCTGTACATTAAGACGCAGCATTGTGGGCGCGCGTGGCTGACGCATACTCCGTGAGCATGCCCCGCGGACTCGATATCTGCCGGGGGCCCGCAATCGTGACACAGAGCAGCAAAACTGGGAGATGCCTATGTAAACAAGGCTTTTCCCTGTTCTGCCTAGCAATATGACAGGGATCTACTGCTCCCTGTCATTGGGAGCAGTGATCTCTGTCATGTTGTAATGAGCCCATCCTCCCCACAGTTAGAATCACTCCCTAGGACACACTTAACCCCTTGATCGCCTCCTAGTGTTTAACCCCTTCCCTGCCAGTGTCATTTACACAGTAATCAGTGCATTTTTATAAAACTGATCTCTGTATAAATGTCACTGGTCCCAAAATAGTGTCAAAATTGTCCGATGTGTCCGCCGCAATGTCGCAGTCACGATAAAAATCGCAGATCGCCGCCATTACTAATTAAAAAAAAATAATAATAAAAATGCCATAAATCTATCCCCTATTTTGTAGATGCTATAACTTTTGCGCAAACCAATCAATATACGCTTATTGCAAATTTTTTTTTACCAAAAATATGTAGAAGAATACATATCGGCCTAAACTGAGAAAGAAATTTTGTTTTTTTTTATATTTTTTGGGGATATTTATTATAGCAAAAAGTAAAAAATATTGCTTTTTTTTCAAAATTGTTGCTTTTTTTTGTTTATAGTGCAAAAAATTAAAACCGTCGATGATCAAATACCACCAAAAAAAAGCTCTATTTGTGGGGAAAAAAAGGACATCAATTTTGTTTGGGTGCAACGTCGTACGACCACGCAAGTGTCAGTTAAAGCGTCGCAGTGCCGTATCGCAAAAAGAGCTCTGGTCAGGAAGGGGGTAAATTCTTCCAGGCTGAAGTGGTTAAAGAGGATGTGACACCGGAAGTGCAATTAAAACACAGGAAGTGCAATTCAAACAAAAGCAGAGTGTCTTGATGAACTGCAGGGCACTTGTATGTACACCTGATTCAAAAAGACATGCCCGTGAAAGAAAAATCACACGCATAGGTTGGACTTGATGGGCTTGTGTCTTTTTTCAACCTCACCTACTATGTAACTACATTGCAAATAGATGATAATTATGTCAAACAAACCCAAATGTCATTGATATTGGTTTATAAAATGCTTCAACACTCTGCTGCCATCTAGCTATGAATTAATTCCCTCTGTGCCTATACATACATTGCCAACCTATAAAGATAAATAATACATACACAGCAGAAATTAATATACATATGTTGGGAATAAATTAGTTGATTAAATATATTATTGTTAGTGATAAAAAGGGAAACTAGATTCTATCAATATCTAATACCAGTAATCCAAAAATAAGGTGGGTGGGAGAATAATGATATATACCAAATGCCCATAAGATCGATCAAAGCTAATATATTCCATTGTATAAAAATAACATGGTCCTTAAATGGTTAAGGGGATGGGAGCAATATTTTAATGCCTTTGTCTGGAGGGATGTGTGATAAATGGGTTTGTTCACCTTGTTCCCCCCAGTTTCCACAATTGTACCAGCTATATATGTGGGAATAAAGTGGGCTATATTTTCCCCAGGACACTGAAGGTGGGCGATTATATGGCCTTCTGTGTTAATACATAACATACTAAGAGACTAACAATCTGAAGGTTTAATCTAATCTTCTGCTACTGGTCCTGCAAACACTCTGTTTAATTACTGAACACCTTGTGTGTGCATAAGGCCTCATACACACAGAGCCTAAGAAAGCTGCTTATACAGATGTTCAGCAGTTTTTTTTGTGTTTTTTTTTTTTTAGCCGGTAAAAGCACTTTTATGTTGGCCTATGTGGCCATGCTCACATAGGCATTTACAGGTGTATTTGAAGAGGAGCGTTTACAGCCAGAAAAAAAAACTCCAATGGCGCATTCTGAGAGGTGCGCATATGCGTGTAAATGTACTTCAATGGCCAGAATAATTATTCTGGCCAGTGGAATACATTTACGCTCAAATGCCATATGCACATAAACTTTTTTAACATTAACCACTTCAGCCCCGGAAGGATTTACCCCCTTCCTGACCAGAGGACTTTTTACAATTTGGCACTGCGTTGCTTTAACTGCTAATTGCGCGGTCATGCAATGCTGTACCCAAACGAAATTTGCGTCCTTTTCTTCCCACAAATAGAGCTTAATTTTGATGGTATTTGATCACCTCTGTTGTTTTTATTTTTTGCGCTATAAACGGAAAAAGACCGAAAATTTTGAAAAAAAAATGATATTTTCTAATTTTTGTTAGAAAAAAAATCCAATAAACTCAATTTTAGTCATACATTTAGGCCAAAATGTATTTGGCCACATGTCTTTGGTTAAAAAAAATGTCAATAAGCGTATATTTATTGGTTTGCGCAAAAGTTATAGCATCTACAAACTAGGGTACATTTTCTGGAATTTACACAGCTTTTAGTTTGACTGCCTATGTCATTTCTTGAGGTGCTAAAATGGCAGGGCAGTACAAAACCCCCCCAAATTACCCCATTTTGGAAAGTAGACACCCCAGGGAAATTGCTGAGAGGCATGTTGAGCCCATTGAATATAATTTTTTTTTGTCCCAAGTGATTGAATAATGACAAAAAAAAAAAAAAAAATTTACAAAAAGTTGTTACTAAATGATATATTGCTCACACAGGCCATGGGCATATGTGGAATTGCACCCCAAAATACATTTAGCTGCTTCTCCTGAGTATGGGGATACCACATGTGTGGGACGTTTTGGGAGCCTAGCCGCGTAGGGGGCCCCGAAAACCAATCACCGCCTTCAGGATTTCTAAGGGCGTAAATTTTTGATTCACTCCTCACTACCTATCACAGTTTCGAAGGCCATAAAATGCCAAGATAGCACAAACCCCCCCCCCCCCCCCCAATTACCCCATTTTGGAAAGTAGACACCCCAAGCTATTTGCTGAGAGGCATTGTGAGTATTTTGCAGCTCTCATTTGTTTTTGAAAATGAAGAAAGACCAGAAAATGTTTTTTTTCTTTTTTCAATTTTCAAAACTTTGTGACTAAAAGTGGGGTCTGCAAAATACTCACTTTACCTCTCAGCAAATAGCTTGGGGTGTCTACTTTCCAAAATAGGGTCATTTGGGGGGGTTTTGTGCCACCTGGGCATTCCATGGCCTCCGAAACTGTGATAGGCAGTGAAGAGTGAAATCAAAAATTTACGCCCTTAGAAAGCCTGAAGGCGGTGCTTGGTTTTCAGGGTCACGTACGCGGCTAGGCTCCCAAAAGTCTCACACATGTGGTATCCCCGCACTCAGGAGAAGCAACAGAATGTATTTTGGGGTGTAATTTCACATATTCCCATGGCATGTTTGAGCAATATATCATTTAGTGACAACTTTGTGCAAAAAAAAAAAATTGGTGTTTTTCCCGCAACTTGTGTCACAATATAAAATATTCCATGGACTCGACATGCCTCTCAGCAAATAGCTTGGGGTGTCTACTTTCCAAAATGGGGTCATTTGGGGGGGGGGGGGTTTGAACTGTCCTGGCTTTTATGCTCAACATTTAGATGCTTATGTCACACATCACCCACTCTTCTAACCACTTGAAGACAAAGCCCTTTCTGACACTTTTTGTTTACATGAAAACATTTTTTTTTTTTTTGCAAGAAAATTACTTTGAACCTCCAAACATTATATATTTTTTTAAAGCAAATGCCCTACAGATTAAAATGGTGGGTGTTTCATTTTTTTTTTTTTTTTCACACAATATCTGCCCCAAAAGTTAGGAGCAAATCGCTCCTCCGCCCCTGCTGCCCCCATGCTTCAGCATATATCACCTCCGACAGCGCTGGAGTCACGGCTTTATATATCGTGGGAGCAAACGCTGTTGCTGTCTAGATAAATAAATCCGCGCTGCAGCTGAATGGCGTACCTGAAGACACCTGAAGACAAAAAAATGATTAACAATAAAACACAGTAAAGTATAAAAAATTGCATACCTGAAAAGCAAACATGTTAAAACATAATAACAATAAAACATTGCAGAATAGAATAAAAAAAAAAAAAAAAAAGAGCAGAACAATAGAGAGAGAATAGAAAGAGAGAGAACAATAAAACGACAACTATTTTTTTTTAAATATATATATATATATATATATATATATATATATATATATATATATATTTTTTTTTTTTTTACACTTTTTTTGTAACTGTAACTTTTATAACTGTAACCGGTTCCAGGTTCGGGTCTCTCAAAATGCGATGGCATCTTGGGAGACCCTGTGAAAGTGTGCCTAGTCTGTGCAGTGCTGTACCCTACGCTAATACTCAACAAGTGTATGATAGCGTTCAAAACTTTCACCAATG
This sequence comes from Aquarana catesbeiana, assembly GCF_042186555.1. Taxonomy (NCBI): domain Eukaryota; kingdom Metazoa; phylum Chordata; class Amphibia; order Anura; family Ranidae; genus Aquarana; species Aquarana catesbeiana. Next base: position 512,706,272 of record NC_133325.1, on the reverse strand, counting down.
CAAAGACCAGGATTGTCAGGACAGGAGGGACAATAATAGCGGATGTCACGCCTATATCCGCGCTTGCTGCAGACATGACATCTTTTTTGGGGGGGGGTTCGTTGGGTAGGGGTACTTGGGAGGACATAAAGAAAATTCCTCTCATGCAGCCGACTGCATTTGGTTGGGGATGTGAATGGGGGAAGTACGGGTGCTGCAGAAGAGGTGGGTTCCCAATTAGGATTGGCGAATGCAGCAGGAAGGGCATTATGGGCTCGACAGGCCTCTTTGTCTTCTTCGTGGTGGCAGCGGGACACTACTTGTGCTTGCCACCTCACCAGCTTGAACTGCACTTATGTCACTCTCCACGTCACCAAGTGTTACTGCAGTGCTGGTTTGACTACGAACGGGGTGTACTAGGCCACTGGTGCTTGCCAGTTCACCAAAACGCTACCAAAAAAACTGTTAGCGTTCGCAGGGATCAGGCCTGACTCTGCGAACGCTGAAGTTATGTGTGTTTAGTGTTTTGTAAGTGACAGTGATCGATCGATACTGCACTTGGGTGGGCTGGGCCGGGCAGAGGGGCAAAATGCAAGTGCTAGCAGGTATCTGGGCTGATCCCGCTAACACTGCGTTTTTGGGAACCCTAAACTGCTGGGGACGCTAGTATAGATCTGATCAGATATTGATCCGTTCAGATACTATACCACTAAGGGAGGTGTATGCTGCGTGCGTGGGTGTTAGCGGTACTGGCACTAACCTGACGCTGCCTGGGGCGACGCAGACCCTATCTGACCCTAAAATCTAAGTTATATCACCGCTGGGTGATCAGGGGGCTAAACCTTTATTAGGTAATAAACGGCGGGTGCCCTGACACTATAAAAAAATAAACTAACTAACCAGCGTCACCTGTAACAGTTATACGGTGATCACTGGTGAAAGGGTTAACTAGGGGGCAATCAAGGGGTTAAAACCTTTATTAGATAGTATATGGGGGTCCCTGACGCTTTAAAACACTGACGGCGAACCTATATATTTACCTTCCTAACTAGCGTCACCAGTGACACTAATACAGCGATCAGAAAAACGATCGCTTAGTGACACTGGCGACGGGGGGGTGATCAAGGAATTAAAACTTTATTGGGGGGGTATCCTAGACCTAAAGGGGGCTAGCCCTATCTGCCCTACCACTTCTAACTGTCACAAACTGACACCAATGCAGTAATCAGAAAAAAAAAAAAACTGCTTGGTCTCACTGTACCGGGGGGGGGGCGGATGATCAGGGGGTGATGGGGGGTTTAAAGAGTGCCTGGTGTGTTTTACTGTGTGTGTTGTGTTGGTGCACTCACATCGATGTCTTCTCTCCTCTGCGCCGGAACGGAAAATACAGAGCCGAGGAGAGATGACATCACTTCCTGTGCCGCTGTTTACTATACAGCAGCAGAGGAAGATTGTCATTGGCTGGGAGCGATCGTGAGGGGGTGGCCACGAATGGATGGCCTCCCCCTCACCGCTGATCGTTCAGGGACAGAAGCCGACCGCCTCGGGCACCGGGGGGGGGGGGGTTCCGATCGAACCCCCCCGCCCGTGGGAGGCAGATCACGTACCAAGTATGTGATTTTGCCTGCCCGTGCCATTCTGCCGCAGTATATCTGCGTGAGGCGGTCGGCAAGTGGTTAAAGGAATTTTGTCTGCCAAATTTTGATAGAAAGATTGCTGCTTAGGATTTATTCAATAAGCCCTAAAAAAAAATGCATGTACAACTGTTTAATTACGGATCTGAACGCAGCTGCATTGTTTTTAATGGAGGCATCCACACAGGTGCATAAGCATGAGCTGCTTTCAGATCTATAACACAGAATCCAAAAATTTGCATCCAAGAACATGTGCTTTATGCCCTTATGTGTATAAGCACATGTGTACACGCTTGTAGGCGCATAAATAAGTCCAAGCAAAGGGGGTTTTACATCATCGTAAAAACAATGATGTATGCATATGTGTCTTTATGTGTTTAAACTCATCTGTATGCAAGTATTTTACTGATCATTATGCAGAGAACATTGTAGTAACATAAGTAAAATTTTTACAGCTGTGTGAACGAGGCCTTATTTTCATAAGCCCATGTGCGTGAGGCCTGTAAATGAAATGGTTTGGAAAGACACCTACTGGTGAACGTTAAAACAACTGACTGTCCTATGTGAACATGTTGAAGCTATGGACTGTTACATACTCAGATAAAAACAATGCGATACTCTGTCGTTTTGAGTACAATCATGGAATCTATTTTCCCTTCCTTCTTTTTGACCTACGAACTCTACCTACAGTGGGGATGGAAAGTATTCAGACCCCCTTAAATTTTTCACTCTTTGTTATATTGCAGCCATTTGCTAAAATCATTTAAGTTCATTTTTTTTCCTCATTAATGTACACACAGCACTCCATATTGACAGAAAAACACAGAATTGTTGACATTTTTGCAGATTTATTAAAAAAGAAAAACTGAAATATCACATGGTCCTAAGTTATCAGACCCTTTGCTGTGACAATCATATATTTAACTCAGGTGCTGTCCATTTCTTCTGATCATCCTTAAGATGGTTCTACACCTTCATTTGAGTCCAGCTGTGTTTGATTATACTGATTGCACTTGATTAGGAAAGCTACACAGCTGTCTATATAAGACCTTACAGTTCACAGTGCATGTCAGAGCAAATGATAATGATGAGGTCAAAGGAACTGCCTGAAGAGCACAGAGACAGAATTGTGGCAAGGCACAGATCTGGCCAAGGTTACAAAAAAATTTCTGCTGCGCTTAAGGTTCCTAAGAGCACAGTGGCCTCCATAATCCTTAAATGGAAGACGTTTGGGACGACCAGACCCCTTCTTAGAGCTGGCCACCGGGCCAAACTGAGCTATCGGGGAAGAAGAGCCTTGGTGAGAGAGGTAAAGAAGAACCCAAAGATCACTGTGGCTGAGCTCCAGAGATGCAGTCGGTCGATGGGAGAAAGTTGTAGAAAGTCAACCATCACTGCAGCCCTCCACCAGTCGGGCTTTATGGCAGAGTGGCCCAACGGAAGCCTCTCCTCAGTGTAAGACACATGAAAGCCTGCATGGAGTTTGCTAAAAAAACACCTGAAGGACTCCAAGATGGTGAGAAATAAGATTCTCTGGTCTGATGAGACCAAGATAGAACTTTTTGGCCTTAATTCTAAGCGGCATGTGTGGAGAACACCAGGCACTGCTCATCACCTGTCCAATACAGTCCCAACAGTGAAGCATGGTGGTGGCAGCATCATGCTGTGGGGGTGTTTTTCAGCTGCAGGGACAGGATGACTGGTTGCAATCAAGGGAAAGATGAATGCGGCCAAGTACAGGATATATATCCTGGACGAAAACCTTCTCCAGAGTGCTCAGGACCTCAGACTGGGCCGAAGGTTTACCTTCCAGCAAGACAATGACCCTAAGCACACAGCTAAAATAACGAAGGAGTGGCTTCACAACAACTCTGTGACTGTTCTTGAATGGCCCAGCCAGAGCTCTGACTTAAACCCAATTGAGCATCTCTGGAGAGAACTAAAAATGGCTGTCCACCAACGTTTACTATCCAACCTGACAGAACTGGAGAGGATCTGCAAGGAGGAATGGCAGAGGATCCCCAAATCCAGGTGTGAAAATCTTGTTGCATCTTTCCCAAAAAGACTCATGGCTGTATTAGATCAAAAGGGTGCTTCTACTAAATACTGAGCAAGGGTCTGAATACTTGGGACCATGTGATATTTCAGTTTTTCTTTTTTAATAAATCTGCAAAAATGTCAACAATTCTGTGTTTTTCTGTCAATGTGGGGTGCTTTGTGTACATTGAGGAAAAAAATGAACTTAAATTATTTTAGCAAATGGCTGCAATATAACAAAGAGTGAAAAATTAAAGGGGTCTGAATACTTTCCGTCCCCACTGTATGTAGCCCTGCTGATATGCTTCGTTTCCTCTGTGGTCCCACATGGGAGTCTTTTTGGTTCACGTTGTGAGTCATTGGTTCCTTGGTATGTAAAGATGAACAAATAAAAGCTTAATGGTGACAGACATGATATATATTGATATATGAATACTTCTAAAATGTACTAGATCTATACTATACTGTATTTGTGCTAACTCTAAATGTTTATTTTAGATATACACATCCTTTGCTGCTTGAAACATTCACCTATCGACTGCCATCCACCCTAGTGGGAAACAACCTTTAATGAGTGATTTGTCTATTAAGATCTAAATACTGTATATTAACACCAAGAGATTGTCTAACATAGGGGGATAAGCAAATGAATGCATATGGATGATGCATGACATGATACAGTATAACTACCTTGTGTCTTGTTGTTGTGTTTCTTGCCATGATATGTGACCTGTGACATGAAACTGTCTTCCACAACCTCACCTTAGTAGCAGAGTTTGGTTGTTCCTCACCCAGTTTTTAGCCTCAGTTAATGTCTGTGTTGCAACCTACATATGTAATTGATGATCATTAGCACCTGCTTGGTATAATTGGTTAATCATAAACCTGACTCTAATCCTACAAAATCCCTGACTTTGTGCAAGTTTACAATGTGTGCAAGTGTAAAAATTGTGCTGGTTTGAAGCCAAAGAGTAGTCACACTGAGTATTCATTTGATTTAGATTTTTCTTCTGTTCACACATTTTGTAAATTGATAAAAAAACTATTAAAATACCGTATATATTTTTAAAGCATTCTTACTTTACAGCATTTCTTCACACCTGCCTAAAAATTTTGCACAGTATTGTACATACCATAGTTTGTAGACTATAGCTTTCACACAGACCAAATAATATACACTGATTTGGGTTATTTTTAACAAAGAATGTAGCAGAATTCATTTGGCCTACATTTTTGAGGAAAGATTATTTGCAAAAATCTATAACTAAAACAAAGAAAACCATGTTTTTCCAATATTTTTCAGTATTTTTGTTTTTATATAGCAAAGAATAAAAAAAAACAGTGGTGGTTAACCACTTAAGGACCAGGCCTCTTTTTTAGATGTGTTGTTTACAAGTTAAAAACTGTTTTTTTTGCTAGAAAATTACTTAGAACCCCCCCCCCCAACATTATACATTTTTTTCTCTAACACCATAGAGAATAAAATGGAGGTCGTTGCAATACTTTCTGTCACACCGTATTTGCACAGCGGTCTTACAAGTGCACTTTTTTTTGGAAAAAAATACACTTTTTTGAATTATAAAATAAGACCACGGTAAAGTTAGCCCAATTTTTTTTTTATATTGTGAAAGATAATGTTACGCCGAGTAAAATGATACCCAACATGTCACTCTTCAAAATTGCGCCCGCTCGTGAAATGGCCACAAACTTTTACCCTTAAAAAATCTCCATAGGCGATGTTTAAAAAATTCTACAGGTTGCATGTTTTGAGTTACAGAGGAGGTCTAGGGCTAGAATTATTGCTCTCGCTCTACCGATCGTGGTGATACCTCATGTGTGGTTTGAACACCGGTTTTTTATGCGGGCGCAACAAACGTATGCGTTCACTTCTGCACGCGAGCTTGGCAGAACAGGCGCATTTAAAAAAAAAAAATTCTTATTAATTTTACCTTTTATTTTTTATTTTTACACAGTTTTAAAAAATAAATACAATTGTGTAAACATCCCTTGTAAAAGAAAAAAAGCATGACAGGACCTCTTAAATATGAGATATGATGTCAAAAAGACCTCAGATCTCCTTTTTACACTAAAATGCAATAATAAAAAAAAAAAAAAAATTGTCATTTAAAAAAATTAGTTAAAAAAAATGGCCCTTTAAGAGCTATGGGCGGAAGTGACGTTTTGACATCGTTTCCACCCTGCAGTGTCATGGAGACGGGTGGGGGCCATCTTCCCCTCACTCGTCTCCGTGCCACTGACGTGAAAGGACCGAATCGCCTCTGCCGCTACCGACGGCTCCAGTAAGCGGCAGAGGGCACCCAAGCACGGCGGGAGGGGGGACCCCTCCCGCCGCCGATAAAAAGGATCTCACGGCGAATCCACCGCAGAGACCACTTTTATCTTGTAGCCGACCACCGGCCGAACACGGGGATACCAGGGTTATGGCAGCTAGCTGCTGCCATAACGATATCCGTCCTCAAAGTAAAGACGTATATCGGCATTCGGCGGTCGCTAAGTGGTTAAATCCCACCAAAAGAAAGCTTTATCTGTCTCAAAAAGATAAAAAATGTATTTGGATATAGTGTTGCATGGCTGAGTAATTGTCAAAGTGTGACAGCGCTAAAAACTTAAAAATGGCCTGGGCAGGAAAGGGTCTGGTATTGAGGTGGTTAATAATAATGACTTATGAAAGTACATTACAATGTTCAAAGTTATGAGATTTTACTGGTTGGTTTATATACACTTCTTCAGAACATTTTAAAGGCTACTTCTTCTTATGTGATGTATTTCAGATTTGCGTTTCCCTTGACTTCAAAGATGAACTATAGAATATGTCAAGAAAATGGAGCTTGGAGTGATTTAACTCTTGTTTGCACAGGTTTTTTATGTTTATTCTTATTATAATAATTATTGAAAGTGCTTATTGTTTGTTCTCTAAAATGATTATTTTTTCCACAGCAATATGCAAAGAAAACCCTCACGTACCTCCTTTTGCATTGCTTAAAGAGACCTCTACCATTTATTATAATGGTACAGTTGTGCGTTTTGAGTGCAAACCAGGTTTTACCAGTAATGGTAAGGAAAAGACAATAACCTGCAGAGACCATAGCTGGTCGGATCCTGAAGAATTCTGTACACGTAAGTGTTTTTGTTTTTTTTTCCTAACTTACAATTTATGTTAGCCAGTACCAATACATGGTGGTGTGTGGAACAGAAACATGGCATTTGTCTTGCTTGCAGGTATATCTTGTGGGGATCCAGGGAAAATAAAGAATGGACATGTGTCCGCTTCAGACTACCTATTTGGCTCCAGAGTAAAATACACCTGCGAAGAAGGGTAAAATTTCAATTTTTTATATATAAAAAAATAAGCTATGAAGATTGTTTATCAATATAAAATCAAGAAAAGAAACTATTTTAAGGTTCACATACATAGTTACATAGTTGGTAAGGTTGAAATAAAGACAACCATTTATCCAGCTCAACCTGAGTGTGTGCCTCTACAATTTTTCATATCCCTGTACATTGTGGGTCTATTCATTAAAAAAAAATAAAAAATCACTGTGATGTCTCAAGCAGTCCCACAGCTATAACAAATTATCCCTGTCATTTGTGTAATATATTTACTTTTTATGATTGTCAGCTCCATCTAGTAGCCATAATGCAGTATTTCTTTTGTGCGGTGGTGTTGCTTGAGACATTTACATAGCAAATTTTTTATAGACACTACAAAAGCAATATCTAGTTTTAGGTTTACCACCAAAAAACATATTAATACTTCATTAGATGTAAATGCTATTCTGCAAGTCAACTCAAACATTAATACATTCAAATAAAAATAAGATCTAAAAAAGAAATGGCTTAAAGTGGTTGTAAACCCTTACATATCGCCTGGGTGATACACAGAGATGAAACAAATTCTCCTACATAAGTTGTACATGTTTATCTGCAGTCTTCTCTACATCCGTCCAGAATTTATAAAGCTTGTCTGAACTGTCAGAAAAAAAGGGGGCGAAGAGCTGAAGTTACAATCTGCAGAGCTCAGTGAGGAGAGCTCTGACAGCTGATTGGAGGGAAGGGGCACACCCCCTTTCAAAAAGCACACAGGAACAAAGCTGAGGCTGTCAATCAGCTGGAGGTCCCTCCCCTGTCACCTTTTTTCTCTTGATAACAGGAAAACTTGTCGGAAGTGATTCATGCTCATAGCAAAGGAACAGAGCATCAGGCAGAAAGTACACTTATGCCGCGTACACACGAGGGGACTTTACGGCAGACTTTGCCCGGCGGACGGGATTTGGTCGGACAATTCGATCGTGTGTGGGCTCCAGCGGACTTTGTTTTCTCAAAAGTTGGACGGACTTAGATTTGAAACATGTTTTAAATTAATCCGTCAAAATCGAGTCCGGTCGAAAAGTCTGCCGTCTGTATGCTAGTTTGACGGACATAAAGCCACGCTAGGGCAGCTATTGGCTACTGGCTATGAACTTCCTTGTTTTAGTCCGGTCGTACGTCATCACGTACAAATTCGATGGACTTTGGTGGATTGTGTGTAGGTAAGTCCGTTCATTCAGAAAGTCCGTCGTAAAGTACGTTGAAAAGTCCGCCGGGCAAAGTCTGCCGTAAAGTCCGCTCGTGTGTACGCGGCATTAGGGGTTGATTTACTAAAGCTGAAGAGTGCAAAATCTGGTATAGCTCTGTATAGGAACCAATCAGCTTCCAGGTTTTTTTGTCAAAGCTTAAATGAAAAAGCTGAAGTTAGAAGCTGATTGGCTACCATGCATAGCTGCGCCAAATTTGGCATTCTCCAGTTTTGATAAATCAACCCCTTAGTGCTAATTGAGACAAGTACACACTATATAGAGGGATATGCTTTGTTCATAGTTCATGTCTGAGGTTTACAACCACTTTAATATAAACCAGTTTTTAAAAATAGTGCTTTATTACCAGGTATGAAAAGGCATCATCATTTTTATCCTGTCAGACTTAAAGTGCTTGTTTTATGAGAGAAAAATATGTTTTAGTTATATAGTTGTCCGGTTGTCTCTCTGATAATCTGGATTCCATACTTTTAGTCACTGATCCTAAGCAGTTATGGAGGTGCAGGGCCATGCTTATAAAAAGTAATACAGAATATTCATTTTGCATGCATTTTGGGTTTGTAGTCTCACAATACATAGTGGAGCTGACAGTTGGCAAATGGACAGTTCATGCTTACCATAGAGCGTCTTCTACTACTTTTACCTCTAGCAATCTTTTTTTTTTTTTTTGTTGGACATATTTATTTAACTTTTGCCATTCCTGAATGACAGCCACCAAGAGATAGTGCCACCTCTCTTAATAGGGACAGGAAGCAAAATAAGTGGTTAGAACACCTATTCTTTTACCTCTTGGGTAAGAGGCTAAATATCTGTTTCTTCGGGTTTTTTATTTTTATTTTTTTTTGGATACTTGGTTAAATTCTCTGTACAAATTGCCTACTTGGTCTAAGGGTCAACCAGGAGCAGCAGAGCGCGTGCCGCCGGGCAGAGTGGAGGGAGACTAATGAACGTCCATTTACTGATCTCCACGTTCCTGCTATTAACCCGGAAGCAATGTGTAAAACGTAGCCTACGGGTCCCTGTGTTCCTTTGGCTGGGGAAAAAACTCATGCAGTGCGATCTGCACTTCATTGGTTTCAGAGGCTCTTTTAGACCTCTGATGTCTCATTAAAAAGAACCTATCACCAAAAAATGCATCACATTTTTTTTTTATTCTATGCGATGTGAAAAAAATTAAAGTTACACCCAAGCACTTAAATGACCCTCCCAAAAAAAGTTTAACCCCACCCCCACATACATGCATGTATCAACGTAAATGCACGCTCCAAGGGTGCTTGCGCACAAAAACGTTGATTGTGCAACATGTTCCTTATCTTGCTACAGTGAGAACAGTAATTCTAGGCACATTTTTTATGGTTAACTCTAAATTGATGGAGCTGTAGGAGCTGTTAAAGTGTCACCTATGGAAAATATAGGGTACCAAAATTTGCCGCTGTTTCACGGGTGCACGCAGTTTTACGCATGTTGGGTTACGCATGTTCAACTCAACACAACCTGATCTTTTATAATTGATAAAATAATTGTGTAATATATTGTATTTATGTGCCCTAAAATTCACTGTACTGTATCTTTTTACTAAAGTGTTGGGTTTCCATCATGTGATATAAAAAAGCCAGAACTACCACTATTATATTCTATATTATATTTATTATATTGCAGCTTACCAATTCTTTTATGTGATGACTGCATCAGTTTTCTTTTTAGGTTTTCTTCTATTTTCATCTGGTGATCCAGCCAAAAAGTCTGTTTTTCTCTTCCGGAATGTATCAATTTTAGAGATTAGACAAACCATCTAACACTAGCAGGGGTGGATTAAAATGATCAGCTTTCATTTATGTAAAACCTTTATCCCAAAAGGAAAAAAAAAGTTTGCTATAACTGATTATAAATTTTAAAATAAAAAAATTATTATCCTAGCCAATAGAATCCATTAACGCTCAAACGCTTGATGCACCTTAACCCATGTACAATGCGTGGCTTTAGTTGTTTAAGCAGCTTTTCTCCTGCCAAAAGTTCTGGCGTTCTGAGGAACAATGCAAACGCCCTGTGTGCATGAAACATAAGTCTGTTGTTTTTAACAGAACAAGCTCTTCTGTAAATTTATCAGAGTGTTGAGACAACAGAAAATTGAATATCAAATTTCCTTTCCTGATGAGCTCCATGTCAGCCTACTACTGGGTATACTCCGCCCATACCCCACCTGCAGGACCTAACTCATAAATTTGACTCCTGTCCTCAGGCCGGCATTCCATAACTCGATTTCTGCACCTGGGTGGGAGTCTGTGCTGACTTGGAACTTGAAAGGAAAATTGCGGTAAGTATTTGATATTCAATTTTCCGGACAGCTCCGTGTCCGCCTACTACTGGGAACTAACTGGCTACCCAGGGTGGCATAATGGAGACAAAAATTAGGGTTAATCATGGCCTCCCGCTAACGAGATAACCATTTTGCCAAAATTAACAGTTGTCAACAATGACAGATCTATGTGATAATGAGAAATAAAGGTTTGTATGGATGACCACGTTGCCGCCTTGCATATTGACTTCATTGATTCTCTACAGGCGGCTGCCTAGGAGGTTGCGACACTTCTTCTGAAAGGGCCAACCCCCTATCCTTATATAAAAGGGAGATCACTTTCACAATCCAAGAAGCAATCACTCTGCTCGAAACTCTGGCCCCCTTGCGTGAACCTCTGGGAACCACAAACAGGCGATCTGATGCCCTGAAAGTTGGGGTAGCATGGATATACATCTTCAGTGTCTCCCCGACATCCAAAGGATATTTTGTCCATCTTCCAGGTGAAAAGTAGTCACACGATTTCTTAACTTAGATGGAATGTTGAGGCCACTTTTGGAATAGAATCCAGCATTGGTAGCAAAATAACGCTGTCTGCCAGGAAGGACTTAGTGTATAGGGTTCTTTATACCCTAGAGCCGCCAACTCAGAGACCCTCCTAGCTGAGGCTTTAGCTACCAGGAAAGCAGTGTAGCGCTGGATTTTTAATCTACCGCTGATAGGTAAATCTTGTGGGTTACTTGTTAGAGGAAGTTAGATTTGCCTCTGTTCCAGCTTGGCTGAGTTGCGTGTAGTTCCGCACTGTGCCGGTGGGTGTCGTCACCATGGGCTGGTGTTGGAAAGGCAACGTGTTGAAGCGTATGAGTGCTCCTCTGTCCCAGAGATAACTCGGTGGAGGTGGTCCTCCGAGTTGCATTCTGGGAGAGGGTATTTATGGGACAGACGCCATGTATAGGGGTTCGTTTTTCAGCCACCTGCTGGCCCTCCTGGACCTCGTGGTCCTCCATTCCGGAGGCCCACATCGCTGCAGCGTGTGGGTGGGCCCAGAAGCCTGTCTGGGCCTACCATAGCAGCAGAGGAATGGTCCTGAGCTGTCTATCATGAGTGAAGAAGCTGGACAACCGAGGAGATCCCAGGGGAGGACCCGTCATGGAAGGATCATGCAGAGTGCTGGTCTGGAGAGGGGCCTGGTGACTTGGTTGGAGGACGTATCCTGAAGTAATCTTACTGCATAGTACTGCCGGGTTGGCTTAAAGGTTCAAGTACTGTGTCTGACATTCATCGCAAACCAATACATCCTGTGACAGAGGATCGTACGGGTTTTATTCCAAATAAGTCTGTGGCAGAGACTTTTGTTCGTGCTGCGTACTGGCTGCTAGGCAACTGAGAGAGGCCTATCCAGGCAGGCAAAGATTAAATCCCACAAGGGGAGCGCATTCAACTACAAGTGTTCAATTCCAAAGAATGTTCTAAAGAATACTAAGGAAATGTATTTGAGCTTCCCTGCAACTTTCCTTCTGCCTCTTTCCTGCTACTTCCTTTATTACTTGTTCATTAAAGCATTGGAAAACCTACTCAAGTGTTTGGTGCTTATATTGTTCAGATGTAAACTCAACGGAACCCTAGACCCAGTGCCGGTGAAACAGAGGTATCGAGAGTGAAGGTAACAGCCCGCTTTAAACCAGCAGCTCCACCTAGAGTTATTGCTACAGCAGCATTTAACGTCAATTCCCATAGCAACAACTCCATTATGGATTTTGGAGCAGGCAGGTAGTTGAGTACTAATGTGAGGTCCCATGTAGAAACGTGGGGGCCCTGGGAGGCCTTAGCTTTACTACGGCCTTAAGAATTGAAGAGGTCCACTGAATCATGCTAAAGGTCGACGTGGAAGAAATGTGTCCTTTGAGTGTGCTTGCACTCAGGCCCATGTCGAGATCTCTTTGAAGAAAACCGAGGACCTGACAAACTCTTGCCTCCCTAGAGAAAAAACTTCTGGAATTTTGCCAGACTTTGTTGAAGACTTTGTTCATGCTGCTCTTCCATGCTGTCATGAGGGCATCTACCATTCTCAACGAGCAATCTAAATTTGCGAACCTTCGCTTTTCAAAATCCAGGCTGCTTACGTGAGCTTCTCTGGAGCTGCATGGAGATCTTGACCTTGTGCCACTGTCTGACAACTGAAATGATTTGTACTTGGTGTCTGTGAGATATAAATAGTTTGATGCATATCCACTGTTGAAGAAAAACCCCTGTAAAGGGTATCTTCTCCACTGAGCCACTCAACAGAAGGACAGGAGAGACCATGGTCCCGATAGTCACCAAGCATGAAGACGCTGACAGGTGACGAGAGGAACACCAGGACAATTCAGTACCTTACCACCGGTATGTTCTCTAATAGCAGAGAAAGGCATACTTTGAACCATGATTAGTAGGTCTTCTAATTACAGAAGGACTGTGTAGGGGTCAGATGACCCTGTTCTTTATTAGCCAACCGCCAACTCAGATGTGTATCTTGAGGCAGGAAGCCAGACTGTCCACAATCACAGAACCTTGCTGTCAATTTAAGCTTCATCTTCTATGAGCAAATTCAGTGAATGAGTTCTTCCTTGAGGGCCACATCATCTTCTAATGGTAAAGTTAATGTATCTGGTCAATTCCATAAGGAACACACCGACCAAAAGGAGTGACTCTAAATGCTGGACACTGCTCTCTTCACAAAGGCATAATTCTAAAATCTGGTGTGAAAACATGCTTTTTGCTCCATTCTTCTAGAATGAGCCTTAATTCAGTCACCATAGGGAAATTGCAAAACGGTCTTTGGAGGCACTTGAAAAAATACTTCCACTGCTTTCCTTCTATCTTGAGCCATCTCAATGGAAAAACTGAATAAAGGTCATCTTCAGCTGCATCTTATTCTTTGGAAGAGTCTGAAGGTTGGTTGGCCTGAGAAAGCTCTTGAGACCAGTTACTGGTTTTGGAAGGAAAACTGGACCTTGCCAGAACAGATGACTCTTGCACAAGGGGCGTTTGAACAACTCATTTAGAGTGTTTTGACCACATGCTTAATGAATTGTGACCACCTTTTGGTCCTCTTCATCTCCATCACTGACTGCTTGAACAAGGCAGGATTCATCCAGTCATGTTCATCCCCGTCTCTCTCTGGAAGAGTCTGAAGAGGGCTGCTTGCCTAGAAAGCAGATAGGCACTGTCTCCTACCTTATTTGGTTGGCATTTGTTTTTCTGCAGAAGCAGAAGGCACGCAAAAAAACATTGAGCTTATTCAATGACTATTAAGCAGTAGTGCAGTGCCTCATCCATAAGGAAGCTTAGTATCTCCGCAATATTAGGGCAAGTGTCCACTCCAGCCATAATATTGCACGGCTTCCCCCTTAAGAGTGATTTACACCTCATATGCCGCCCCAGAGACCAGCAGAGGGGCTCCCTAATAAACGATGCATTTAGCATGTGAACACAGGGACCACATCCCAGCGGAGCAGGTTGGACAACCCGTACTTTATACAAGCTAGGTAGGAGATATGTGCCAATTTCCTGGATCCTGTCCCTTCACAGGGTGAGTGGAAACAACTCCTTTAGAGTGTTTTGACCACATGCTTAATGAATGTGACAACCTGTCATCATCTTTATCCTTGGTTGCTTGAACAAGGCAACATTCTTGCAGTCATATTTATCCATATCTTCTTTTTGGAAGAGTCTGAAGAGGATTGTTTTTGCCTGGGAAGGCTTGGAGACTGCTCGGTAACCCTTTCACAGGATGAGTGGAAACACTCCTTCAGAGTGTAATGATCACAGTCTTAATGAATGTGACAACCTGTTAGGTGTTGTCATCTTTATCCTTGGTTGCTTGAACTAAGCAGCATTCTTGCGGTCATGTTCGTCCATATCTACTATTTAGAAAAGTCTAAAGAGGACTGCTTGGTAACCCTTTTCACAGGGTCAGTGGAAACACTCCTTTAGTATATATGGCCCACATACAGGGCTTGCCTGCCTAGGCATGAGTGGCACAGGCCCAAGGCGGTGTATGATGCCTGCCATTCCGGAGGGACTCATTGGCAAGAGCCCATAGTTCACTTCTAATACACCTGAAAGAAAAACTCTTACCTGAATGGTGCCCCATTACCTTCTTTGCAGTGACTGGCTACTAGGATGAGGTGACGCACATGGCTTTGCAGCAAACCGGCAGCAAGAAATATTGTACAGAGTAACCTTGTAGGGAGAAGAAACAGCCATGTCACTGACATTAGCTTTACTTGATAAACTTATAAAACAGACAAGGTATGAGATCATGTATGGTTAAAGGAAGAGGGGAGAGGAAAATATGGTCTAGGAAGAGAAAGGAAGAAAGGGATTAAGGCCTAGAGCGACCTAAAAAAGGGAAGAGAAAGTAGAATGGAAGGGATCCAACCTCCCCAATAGCCAGTCAATGACGAGGTAGAGAGAATTTTTTTTAATAGTTAGGAATATATTCTAATTGATTATAATAGGGTTGTCCCGATACCGATACTAGTATCGGTCCCAATACCGAGTATTTGCAGGAGTACTCCCGATGCTTCACCAGATACCTGGACACTCGGGAACAGATCTCCCTGTGTGGCTTTCAATAAAGCAGCTGAAAGCCGCACCGATTGTTCCTAAGTGTACCCTGTATCCTCCTCTGGCTCCCCTCTGTGTCCTCCTCTGTGTTCCTCCGTGGGCTCCTCCGGTCCCCCCCGTCCTCCTCCACTCCCCCTCCGTGCGCTCCTCCTGTTCATCTCCAGTCCCACCCCCGTCCTCCGCTCCCCCTCTGTGCGCTCCTCTGCGTTCATCTCCGGTCCCCCTCCATGCGCTCCTTCATGCTCATCTCCACGCCCCCGTCCTCCGCTCTCCCTCTGTGCACTCCTCCGTGTTCGTCTCCGGTCCCCCTCCATGCACTCCTCTATGCTCATCTCTGTGCCCCCATCCTCCGCTCTCCCTCTGTGCACTCCTCCGTGTTCATCTCCAGACCCCCCGTCCTCCTCCGGTCCCCCTCCATGCGCTCCTCCATGTTCATCTCTGGTCCCCCATCCTCCACTCTCCCTCTGTCCGCTCCTCCGTGTTCATCTCCCGGTAATTTACCAGCTCCTTTCTTTTCTGAATGCAATTACTGACTCTGTCCATTCATAATAACTGAGCATCATAAATGGTGTTAGTGGGGAGGACTTAGAAAAAAGGGAATTGTCCCCCAGGAAAAGGTGTTTTCTAGGCAGCAGACAATGTAAAGGGGTGACATTCAATTTAAAAAAGATTAATTTTATTGGAACATGGCGACAAAGGTTCCTGGAGGACTGGGCCGACTTCTCAGTCGGTAACCGGTACTATAGAAGGGACGGACTGCACCTAAATAAGGAGGGTGCAGATCTGCTGGGAATGAAGATGGCCAAAAAGTTAGTGGGGTTTTTAAACTAGGCGATGGGGGGGAGGGTCCAGAGACAGTGATAGCCAGCGCGGAAGATATTCCAGAGGATAGTATTGGGGGCATTAGTGGTAGGTTAACCAAAGCACAAAAACACAAGGTGAGTATAGTAGCAAGTCCTAGTTGCAATCTTGAAACACCCAATACGAGGACAATATGCGACCGGTCTAAACTATGTGGCATGTTCACTAATGCCAGGAGCATGGCGGACAAGATGGGTGAACTAGAGATTCTGTTGTACAAGGAGGATTTGGATTTTGTGGGAATTTCAGAGACCTGGTTCAACAGCTCTCATGATTGGCTGGCAAACATTCAAGGGTATACCCTATACCGCAAGGATAGAGAGGGTAAAAAAGGGGGAGGGGTATGCCTATATATCAAGAATAATGTACAAGTGAATGTGAGAGATGACATCACTGAGGGGGCTAGGGAGGAGGTGGAATCTTTATGGGTAGAGCTCCAAAGGGATGAAGCTAAGGGGAAAATAATACTGGGAGTATGCTATAGGCCCCCTAACCTGAGGGAGGAAGTGGAGACGGATCTCCTATCACAAATTGGATTAGCAGCAAGGATGGGAAGTGTTATCATAATGGGGGATTTTAATTATCCAGACATAGACTGGGCGGAGGGAACCGCGCATTCATTTTTTTTTTTTTTTTAATTTTTTATTTAAAGATATGACACAGATACAAATATAACGGTAGCTTCGCATTGCATTTAAACTGTAATGAACTCGTCAAGTATAACAGTCAGAAACTTAACAGTTAAATGTGAGTGAAGGTCATTATTCAGTTAGACTAAGATACCACTCGCCGAAGTCTAATATAATGTAAACTTAAACATCTGTGCCCATCACTTTTTATATCTTTTTTTATAGAGAGAGAAATAGTAAAGTTAGAGAGAGAAGACTGAGGAAAGAGAAGAAGAAAGAGAGATAAAAGATAAATAATTAAAAATAAAACAACACTCCTGGGAGGGGGGGGGGGGGGGAGGGAAGAGACGTTTGCACCCGGGGAGCCAATTTCGGTAATGCTGAACTGTCCACGGGAATCCTAGACGATGGACCCCGACAGGTATTGGTGGAACTCGTCGGAGAAGCGAAAAAGGTTCCAATGAAACCATCTGGACTTATGTTCCTCTGACCTGTCCCGCAACGCAGAGGTCAGATCCTCCATCTGCTCAATGTCCTTCACCCTCGCAAACCATTGGGCCACCGTTGGCGCAGACTGTTGCTTCCAAAGAGGTGGAATGCTAGCCCGGGCCGCGTTAAGGAGATGCTTGAGAAGGGATTTGTGGTAACGTTTCTTTGACAGGGGAGTAAGGTTAAGAAGAACCGCAGCTGGATTATCCTGAAGGGAGATATCCGTGAGTTTCTGTATGAGCTTAAGCACCGGCTGCCAAAAAGTTTTCAGTACAGGGCAGTCCCAGAAAATATGTATTAGAGTGCCTGGATGTAGGTTACAACGCCAGCAGCGGTCAGATTGTAAAGGAAATATCTTGGCTAACACTGAAGGGGTCCTGTACCAGCGCGTCACTATTTTATATGCGGTCTCTTGGTATTTGCTGCACATAGAGGATTTCTGTGCGAAAAAGAGTATTCGTTCTTTTTGGGGTTCTGTGAAGGTGACTTGCAAGTCTCTCTCCCATTTTGCTAAGAATGGGGGATCCTCTGTGGCGTGCAGTTCCAAGAGGGATTTGTAGGAGGCTGATAAGGATCTCCGAATCGGTCCCTCACCCAAACAGAGCTCCTCAAAAGAGTGGAGCTCTCTGACAAAGTGGTTTGGTTTGGGCAGTGAGCCAAGGAAGTGGGATAATTGATTTATCCTCCAGTGGTCCAACCGAAGTGGAGCCCGACCTGAGAGCAGGCTCTCTGTAGCTGGCCAACCGGAGGACCGCAGGAGCGTGGAGGCCCTCATGAGCCCCTTCGGGGCTTGTGATCGAAAGGACGGGTCAGTGAGGCCAGGTAGAAAATCCGGATGACCAATAAGTGGCGTCAGTGGGGATGGAAAGTTTCTTAATGAGGCTAAATGGAAAAACCTCTTCAGTTCCATAAGAGTTGGTCCAATCAGTGGGTGAGTGGTCAAGTGGGTGGCAGGAGTTTTCCCAGCCCAAGGTAGTCCCGCCAGAGGGGCTCTGGCTGCCTCCCGCTCCAGCGAGACCCAGAGCTTCAAATCACTGTGACGGCACCAGTCCACCACTCTGGTCATATGTGCCGCGGTATAGTATAGAGCTGGATCTGGGAATCCGAGACCGCCTTTAGTCTTTGGTCTTAATAGGAGTGTTCTGCCAAGACGTGGGTGTTTTCCACGCCAGATGAATCTGATGTATAGTGAGCGAACGGCGTGAAAAAATGTTTGAGGTATCTTAACGGGCAGCGCCTGCAATAAGTACAGGAGTCTGGGCATTGCATTCATTTTAAGTATATTGCAGCGGCCGAACCAGGAAAGGGCCAGAGAGTTCCATCTCTCTAGATCAGCAACGAGCGTAGATAGAAGGGGCTGAAAGTTGAGGGTGACAATGTCTTGTAGTTTTGCAGAGATTTTTGTTCCTAGATATTGTATTGAGCGAGCAGCCCATTTGAATGGAAAGAAGGGGCGTAAGTTAGAAATGGTAGAATCTGACAAGGATACATTTAAGGCCTCTGATTTTTGTAAGTTGACCTTAAAATTAGAAAGGGTGCCATAACGTTTTAGCTCCTGTAACAAGGAGGGTAGAGAGGTGAGGGGCTCGGTAATGTAGAACAAGAGGTCGTCGGCATAAGCCGCAACTTTGTGTTGGCATTGATCCGATTGGATGCCTTTTATGGACTGGTTACTTCTGATGTGGCGTAGAAAAGGTTCCAGGGAGAGGACGAACAGCATTGGAGACAGGGGGCAGCCCTGTCTGGTGCCGTTCGAGATAGAGAAAGGGCTGGAGTCAAAGCCGTTTACCCGGACAGTCGCTGTGGGATTCTCATAGATGGCCGAAATCCATGACAGGATGGAATCTGGCATACCCACAAATTTAAGTGTCTCCCGAAGGAAGGTCCAGTCCACCATGTCAAAAGCCTTCTCGGCATCCGTAGAAAGGAGCAGTAAGGGTATTCGGGAACGCTTCGCTTTTTCTATGATGTTCAGTGTCCGGGTGGTGTTGTCCCTGGCCTCTCTAGTTTGAATAAAACCGACTTGGTCTATTCCGACCAGACGTGGTAATAAGGCATTCATCCGGGAGGCCAGGATTTTAGTGAAAAGTTTCATATCACAATTCAGAAGTGAAATGGGCCTGTAATTGGCGCATAGTAGTGGGTCTTTACCCGGCTTAGGGATCACAGATATAGATGCGCGTAGCATGTCAGCAGGGAGATTGTGTCCGTCTAGCACAGAATTAAAGGCTGCAAGGAATGAAGGTGCCAAAGTGTCCAGGTATAGTTTGTAATATGGGAGGGTAAAACCATCCGGTCCAGGAGCCTTACCGGGCTGGGTGTCAGCTATTGCGGCTGCAAATTCTTCCATGGTAATAGGTTTGGACAAGTCTACTCGCTCTTCAGTCGTCAGCGTAGGAAGGTCAGTCTCTTGAAGATATTTGCAAATGTCTAGGGTTTTTTGGGGTAGCAACTGAGGGGTGGGAATTGGATCCAAATTATACAGCTTGTAGTAAAAAGTACGGAAAGTATCCGCCAGCTCCGGGGACGAATGGACTCTGGAGCCCGATGACGAGAGAAGAGCGGGCACGTATGTCTGAGAGCGCTTCGCACGTATGGCGTGGGCCAATAGCCGACCACATTTATCGCCGTATTCGTAAAAAGAACGCCGGGCCTTTAGTAGTACATGTTTCGCCTCGTACATGGAATGGTCTCGTATAGCTTCCCGAAGACGGACAAGTTCCGTCTCGGCAGCACTATCGGGCCGACTCTTATGTTGACGTTCCAAAGTGTGAAGTTGCGTTAAGAGGTCAGTCAAGGTTTTAACACGACGTTGTTTGGCCGCATGACCGTGTTTGATTAGTATGCCTCTAATGACGCACTTATGTGCTGACCATACAATGGCTGGGTTGTCTACAGAATCTTTGTTGACAGAAAAGTATGACTTGAGTTCCCGAAGGACGTCAGCGGCAATCTCTGGGTCTTTTAGGAGCGTTTCGTTAAGTCGCCACGTGGATGTCCTGGGGGATGCTTGTGAAATAGACATCTCCAACAGAATTGGAGCGTGATCGGAAAGTGCTATATGACCTATGTCCGTCTTGGTGACCATGGGGATGGCTGAGTGTTTTAAGAAAAAAAGGTCGATTCTGGAGTAAGACCCATGAACGGTGGAATAGAAGGTGTAGTCCCGTTCTTGAGGGTGCATTATTCTCCAGATATCGATTAGTTGGTGTGAGTGTAAAAGATCTTTTAGGCGAAGTCGGGTTCCCCTAGGGAGGGAAGACAGGTTCGAGGAGGAGTCTTTATGGGGGTCCAATGTTAAGTTGAAATCCCCACCTAGGACAAGTGTTCCCTCAAGGAAGGAGTCGAGAGTGGATAAGAAAGCCTCGAGGGTGGGGAGGGGATTTGAATTTGGAAGGTAGATGTTCGTGAGAGTGAAGGTCTGAGAACAAATTTTTCCTTTTATGAGGAGGAACCTACCCTCCTGATCACGGAACTCCTCGAGGAATTGCCATTGGAGGGATTTAGAAATGAGTATACTCGTCCCTTTTGATTTAGAGGACAAAGACGGACTGTGATAGGCCGTTGGGAAGTGTTTGTTAATTAGTTTAGGTATCCTGTCTGCCCTAAAGTGAGTCTCTTGGAGGAATGCAATATGCGCTCTTTGCCTCCAGAGCTCGGCGAGACAGCTAGTACGCTTCTCCGGGGAGTTCAGCCCCTTTATGTTCCATGAGAGGATTCTGACAGTCATGTTGTCCAGGTCCAGGTCAACTTGCGTTAACTCCCGGGGTGCACAGGGAGGGGAGGAGAGGAGGGGAGGGAAATGGGTGAAGGGAGAAAAAAAAAAAAAGGGGGGGGAAGATTGACAAGAGAAAGAAGAAGAAAGGTAAGAAGAGAAGAGATCTAGTAGTCCAAAATGTAAACTCCGCAGAGAGAAACTACTGCCACCTGGGCAGAGTGTGCCTAGTACGGGGAGTGGTAAGGCACAGCTGAGTTCCGGGCCCCGGCCATATGGGCCCCCGCAGCCTTTGTGGTCAGCCATTAAGGCACCTTTATTGTTACCCGGCTGGGAAAAAAAAAAAAAAACTTAAAACTAAAACTAAACTTGAAACTTAAACTAGGACAGCACCGGTCCCGCGTCCCAACCCCGGAGCCACACAGCGCCCAAATCTAGACATCAGGGCCACGGCATCTCAGCGGAACCCAAAAAAGACTTTAACCATGGTGTACAACCTGTAAAAAGTGTAAGGTGTTAGTTGAAGAAACAGTTACCTGCTCACATTTGCACAAAAAAAAAAAAAAAAAAAGAGGAAGAAAACCCCTCGTTAGGACATAGATATCCCTAGTTATATACATATTTATATACTTGTCATCATAGGGAACATGAATACGTATAGTCTCTATGGCAAATGATACAATGTTATGTCTACGGTTTCATCATTAGGCAGTCAGCATTATTCCAATACTTTGGGCGTGGTCAACAAAAAAAAAAAAAAAAAAAGGGAGAGAAATTGCTCTTGCGTGTAGGCTAGGAAGCATTGTTCCAGTTGTATTTTGAGGGCAATGGGTCCGAGTTGAAGGTACCAAGCGTAGTACTGGGTTTGTCACATTAGAAACAAGCCAACTATTATGTGGGATGATCGATGCCTAGGGGAGGCCTATTTTCGTCGTGGACCAGTGTGTGCTGAATGTCAAGCTGGAGGGCCTCTAGTTTGCGAGCCTCACACATAATGTTCCTGACATGTCATCAAACAACCGAGAAGTAATTTAAACTCAACCTGAGAAAAAAAAAAAAAAAGAAAAACAAGGCAAAACTGATCTGGGTGCGTGTCAGCAATTTGCGTGTGAAGGTTCAGCCCAACGCTTCTGCATTCGGGGGTTGTGAGCGAGAGTTTCCCGCCCGTCTAACTTGAGAGTAGTTCCCTCGGCCACGGCGACTGTAGTGGGCCCTTTGTGGTCTACCCGGGAGAGCTTGGCGCATCGGATCTTTGGCAATAACTGTCAGCAGCCAGTTGGGCACTGGGAACGGCTCCATGTCGGCATAGGAGAAGAGGTCTGGGAGCTCCGAAGGGTGGCGCAGAGAGAAGGTATCTGGACCCTTACGAACTATAAGGTGAAATGGGTGCCCCCACTTGTACGTCAGACCTTTCTCCCCAAGACCATCCAGGAGAGGTTTGAGCGATCGTCGCATAAGGAGGGTTTTTCTGGAAACATCTGGCAGAAGGTGGACAGCTGCACCATCAAATTCCAGGACTCCTACCCTCCAAGCCTGCTGTAATATATCCTCTTTAAGGCTGAAGGAGTGTAAACAGCATAGGATGTCTCTTGGTCTATCAGATGTATCCGGTCTAGGGCCCAGGGTCCTATGAACTCTGTCAATGATGATCTCAGAGTCTGGCGGGCGGTCTAGGTAACGGTTGAAGACATTAACCACTGATGAGCGCAATTCTGAGTTTGGAACACTTTCGGGTAAGCCCCTTAGCCTGATGTTCTGCCTGCGGCTGCGATTTTCCAAGTCGTCCTGAAGTAGGTGCAGCTGTATGATTTGGTCAGTAAGTTCGGCTTGGGATGTCTGTAGGGTTTGCACAGATTGTGACACAGTGATCTGCTCCTGCTCTACTACAGTGACACGGGAGTCCAGCACCACTGCATCCTGTCTGATAGATTGTATTTCTCCCTTTAAGGCTGTCTCCATCCTCTGAACAATTGATTCTAGGTCAGTTCTTGTGGGTAGCTGCTGCAGGAAATCCCACAGTCTTTGTTCAGAGGTGGCATGGAGAGGGAGACCCTGTGCTTGCTGTGTACAATATAGTGTACTCACTGCGTTCTGGTGCATGGTTAGTTGCCTCTGTTCCTCCATGTCCGCGCATTCATTTAAGGCTCGCCAGTTCCTTAGTGTCTTGCAGGACAATTTTATGGGTCAGATGGTAGACGCACCAACTAGAAATAAAACATTGCTAGATCTACTGATTACCAACAATACAGACCTGATAACAGATGTGGAAATACGGGGCAATTTAGGTAACAGCGATCACAGGTCAATTAGTTTCAGTATAAATCACGCAAATAGGAAACATGAAGGGAACACAAAGACACTGAATTTCAAAAGAGCCAACTTCCCTAAACTACAAACCTTGCTAAAAGGCATAAATTGGGATAAAATATTAGGAACAAAGAATACGGAGGAGAGATGGGTTTGCTTTAAGAGCATATTAAATAAGGGCATTAGCCAATGTATCCCATTGGGTAATAAATTTAAAAGAGCGAACAAACATCCTGGATGGCTTAACTCCAATGTAAAAATGCATATAAAAGCAAAGGAGAAGGCCTTCAAAAAATACAAGGTTGAGGGATCATCCTCAGCATTCAGAATTTATAAAGCATGCAATAAGAAATGTAAGGGTGCAATTAGGATGGCTAAGATAGAACATGAAAGACACATAGCGGAGAAGAGCAAAAAAAATCCCAAGAAATTCTTTTAGTATGTAAACAGTAAAAAAGGGAGGACAGACCATATTGGCCCCATAAAGAATGAGGAAGGACATCTGGTTACAAAGGATGGGGAGATGGCAAAGGTATTGAATTTATTCTTCTCCTCAGTCTTCATGAGTGAATCGGGGGGCTTCAGTAACCAAAACTGCAGTGTTTATCCTCATGACACATCACAGGAAGCACCTACATGGTTAACAGAGGACGGAATTAAAATTAGACTTGAGAAACTTAACATTAATAAATCACCGGGACCAGATGGCTTGCATCCGAGGGTACTTAGGGAACTCAGTCAGGTGATTGCCAGACCATTGTTCCTAATTTTTACAGACAGTCTATTGACTGGAATGGTACCAGCTGATTGGAGAAAAGCCAATGTAGCACCAATATTTAAAAAGGGCCCAAAATACATCCCTGGGAATTACAGACCAGTTAGCCTAACATCAATAGTATGTAAACTCTTGGAGGGGATGATAAGGGACTATATACAAGATTTTAGTAATAAGAATATCGTTAGCAGTAATCAGCATGGATTCATGAAGAATCGTTCTTGCCAAACCAATCTATTAACCTTCTATGAGGAGGTGAGTTGCCATCTAGATAAAGGAAGGCCCATAGACGTGGTGTATCTGGATTTTGCAAAAGCATTTGACACAGTTCCCCATAAACGTTTACTGTACAAAATAAGGTGCGTTGGCATGGACCATAGGGTGAGTACATGGATTGAAAACTGGCTACAAGGGCATGTTCAGAGGGTGGTGATAAATGGGGAGTACTCAGAATGGTCAGGGGTGGGTAGTGGGGTTCCCCAGGGTTCTGTGCTGGGACCAATCCTATTTCATTTGTTCATAAACGACCTGGAGGATGGGATAAACAGTTCACTATCTGTATTTGCAGACGATACTAAGCTAAGCAGGGCAATAACTTCTCCGCAGGATGTGGAAATCTTGCAAAAAGACCTGAACAAATTAATGGGGTGGGCGACTACATGGCAAATGAGGTTCAATGTAGAAAAATGTAAAATAATGCATTTGGGTGGCAAAAATATGAATGCAATCTATACACTGGGAGGAGAACCTCGGGTGGAATCTAGGATGGAAAAGGCCCTTCGGGTCCTAGTAGATGATAGGCTCAGCAATGGCATGCAATGCCAAGCTGCTGCTAATAAAGCAAACAGAATATTGGCATGCATTAAAAGGGGGATCAACTCCAGAGAGAAAACGATAATTCTCCCGCTCTACAAGACTCTGGTCCGGCCGCACCTGGAGTATGCTGTCCAGTTCTGGGCACCAGTCTTCAGGAGGGACGTACTGGAAATGGAGCGAGTACAAAGAAGGGCAACAAAGCTAATAATGGGTCTGGAGGATCTTAGTTATGAGGAAAGGTTGCGAGCACTGAACTTATTCTCTCTGGAGAAGAGACGCTTGAGAGGGGATATGATTTCAATTTACAAATACTGTATTGGTGACCCCACAATAGGGATAAAACGTTTTCGCAGAAGAGAGTTTAATAAGACTCGTGGCCACTCATTACAATTAGAAGAAAAGAGGTTCTACCTTAAACTACGTAGAGGGTTCTTTACTGTAAGAGCGGCAAGGATGTGGAATTCCCTTCCACAGGTGGTGGTCTCAGCGGGGAGCATTGATAGCTTCAAGAAACTATTAGATAATCACCTGAATGACCGCAACATACAGGGATATGTAATGTAATACTGACACATAATCACACACATAGGTTGGACTTGATGGACTTGTGTCTTTTTTCAACCTCACCTACTATAAGTAAAAACATGAGCTATGGTACAGGAGATGTTTAAAAGCGCATGTAAAACTATACACAATTATACAAAAGTCAAGCACTTGTATAAATCTTGACGCGTTTCGACCCCATCAGGTCTTCTTCAGAGGATATGTATGCACTGTAGAAAAGATTTACATGCATGAAAATTGGATCAATGCAAATGTATAAAATTATGTATAATAGATATAAAGATGCAAAACAATTTAAAGCATAGTTACCAATCACATGTGTGTAGCCATTTCTCCTGAATCTGAAGCTTTCACAAGACCTCCACCATCCGGTCCCAGCCCAAATCCCTCCGGCCCATCAAAAACCCCAAAGGGGGGGTGGGGGGGAAGGCCGAGCACAACTGTGCAACTTACGATGGATTACAGACATCATCGGCACTGTCCCTATTAGGTAAGTAGGGTGGGGTTAGCTGACGTGCACCTGCAGCCGATTCCAGCAACAATTGATATCAAGTCTTTGATACTTAATGTGGGTAATTCTCTGTGGGATCCTTCATCTGATCCCCACCGCTCTAGCAGTAAGTTCATCGACTTTGGAGCACTTCTGTGAGAGGTAACCCACTTTATTTCTCTATACTTTTTAGGTTCGGACCCAACGTTGCACATTCTTGCACCGACGGTTCGCATTCCCCTAATATTTGATATAGACACAATTACTTTTAACAATTTTAATTTAGATCTGGCAGTATTCTGCCTTCAATAATTTACTCCGTGCAACCACAAATATTGTTCCTTCTTTATTGGTGTGTTGCTCACAGGACTTGCATTTTCAAGAAAAAAACCTACAGGTTTTATTCACTGTTTTTTGGCATCTTTTGCTCTCTTTTCCTTGCTCCTCTGTCACCACTCACTGTCACTTTTTCATTCTTTAACTCTATCATCTCCACTTTTCACTTTTTTACTTGGTTATTTCACCCTCCACTTTTATCTTCTCCCACGTCCTCACGTTTTCCATTCACCAGTGTTGGTTTTCATTTCACAATTTTGTCCACCATGCACTTCCCTTTTGTCTATAATTCACCTCCCACTCTCACCAGTGTTCACTCTGCACTATTCCCTCCATTCTTTTTCTTTTCTTTTTGTTTATGTTCAGCTTTTTCCTATTCTTTCTTTCTTTCCATTTTTCCCTTTCTCTTCTCCTTGTCTTTCCCCTTTCCCTTCCCTTTTTGTCCCCCCCCCCCCACTTCTTTCCCTTCCCTGTCCTTTTCCCCATTTTAATTTTATTCCCTTTTTTTTCCCATCCCCCATCCTTCCTTCCTATTTATTCCTCACATGTCAATGTAGGTTTCATCTCCCTCTACATCCTATCTTTTTTTAAATTGAGTGTCACCCCTTTACATTGTCTGCTGCCTAGACAACCCCTTTTCCTGGGGGACAATTCCTTTTTTTCTGATTCACTCGGGGTGTGCAGCAATTTTCTTCTTAAGTGTTCCCTTGTTTTTAGTGGGGGGGACTTGTCCATTTTCCAATATAGGGGGATCAATTGTCTCACTGCAGAAAGGAAGAAGCGTAGCAAGCTGCGTTTCTGAGACTAGATCGAGCCCGGAAGTATTGACAAAAGTGCTATTTCTGGGGTTGGTGTGAGGGAGTCCTGATATACTTTATTATGAAAGGCAAAAACTTTGGACCAAAAGGGGTGTATCCCACTGCATTCCCACCAGATATGTAAGTCATTTAGTAATTTCCTTCTGTCGAGCCACATCTCCAACAGGAGGAAACATCCTATTTAGCTATAGGGAGTCCCTGTACCATCTGTAGGATTTAAAAAAAAATTTCTTGTGCATAACAAGAAATCGTGGACTTGTGTATAAAATCAACAGAGGTTTGCCAATCTTTATTCGTAATCTCCTTTCCCAGAACCGCGGACCATGTTCCAGTATACGATGGACGTCCATCGTGCATCAATGTGTGAAGCAAATTATAAATCTAGGAAAGGAGATTTCTGGGAGTCTCGGAAAGGGAGCACAGCCGCTCGTACTCAGTCAAAGGGTGGTGTATACAGGAGGAAGTAAATAGTCTCTTACAGAAGGAGGATAAGTGGATGGCCATGAGCCAATCATCGTTATCAGCAGTGATAACGGGTTGTCCAGTACAGACAGATCGTGGCAGCCCTCCCAATATGGGGGTTGTCGAACAGCACCATTAGGGGGGATGGATCTGAGGACAGGAGAGTCTGAAGACCCTTTTTATACCATAGGTGTAGGGCAGCGAGGGTCAGGGGAGACGAAGATTGAAAACCTGTGAAAGTCTTGCTTGTAACCCCAAAGAGCCCTAAGGTTGACAGGGGATTGCTCTATCATCGCAGAAGCCTTGGAGAAGGGGCAGGGGAACCAATCCAACACTTGTGCCAAAACAGATGCCTTATGGTATAGTTAAAAATCTGGGACTCCCACTTCCCCCCTTGAACTTTTGGGAGAGTAAGTAGTTTATAACCGATACGCGATAGCCCCCTATTCCAGATAAAGCATTTGGATATGGAGCACAGAGAGGCAAAAAATTGCTTGGGCACACGTATAGAAACGGTCTGAAAAAAGGTAGAGTAGCTTTGGGAGTGTGTCCATTTTCACTGTGTTGATGCGCCCAAACCAAAGTAGAGAGGACACATTCCAAAGGTTTAACTCCTTCTGGATGCAAGTCAATAACGGAGAGTACTTCAGAGGATATAGGTCGGAAATATTCGGTGGGATAATAACGCCTAAGTAGGAAATGCCTTTTACGTGACCATTGGAAGGGGAAGTTGTATTTTAGCTGAGAAATAGTGGAATCTGGGAGTGAGATATTATGGGCTTACATTTTGGACATATTAAGTTTACAGTTGCTGAATTCCCCAAAACGGCGGAATTCATGCAGGAGCGATAGCAATGATATGTGGGGTTGTTGTAAGTAAACTAAGAGATTAATCAGCATAAAGAAAAAGCTTGTGATGAGTGGAGGGAGTTTGAATACTGACGATGGAAGCATTTTGTCGAATCTCACGAGCCAAGTGTTCTATCACAATAACGAAGAGTAGCGGGGACAGGGGGCAACCCTGTCTCGTTCCATTGTAAATATAAAAAGGTTCAGAGGGTGAGCCATTGACCAGTGCCGGGAGTATAGGGACATAACTTTGTCCACAAAGGTTTTGCCAAAACCTATCTGCAACAGAAATGAATGTAAAAATTGCCAATTAACCCGGTCAAAGGCTTTTTCGGCACCAAAAGAATGTAAACAAGCCTTCAGTTTATGCTGCTGGATATATGAGATGAGGTGAATTGTCTTTGTGGTGTTTTCCCTAGCATTACGACCAGGGACAAAACCTGCTTGATCGTTGCGGATCAGCATAGGAAAAAGAGGGGATAATCGATTGGCTAGAACTTTTGCGAAAAGTTTTATGTCCAAATTCAACAGGGAAATTGGCCTATAGCTACTACATTGGGATGGGGCTTTGCTGGGTTTGGGAAGAATGTAAATGTTAGAAGATAACAAATCCTTGGACGGGAGGGGAGAGGTTCAGGGTGCTTGGTCCTACTAGGTGAGGAGGAACGCCGGCCTGGGGGTGGGAGTCAAATTTATGAGTTAGGTTCTGCAGGTGAGGGTATGGGCGGAGCATACTCAGTAGTAGGCTGACAAGGAGCTGTCAGGAAAAACTATTTACCATCGACAGGGGTGCTTACAATGATCATCTTTTATTTATTTATGTAAAACTTTTATGCCAAAAGAGAAAAAAATGTTGCTGTAATTGCCTGTGTAACTGCAGTGTGAGCTGGAGTTTGGCTTCAATTTTTAGTGTATATAAATCTGCAAGTACATTTAACACTCCCCTTCCCCCAGACTGACAATGCTGCTGTCCAAAGGTGCCTCCTGTGCTCATTTATCCAGAGTGGGGGCACTCTAACACAGATGGTGTGCAACCTTTACATTACCTAGTGAAAATAGAAGGGAAAAGCCTAAAAATAGAAAACTAATGCAGCCACTACATCTAATGATTGGTAAGCTGCAATATATTACATTTTTGGTTTTAATACTGCTTCAAACACTAAAACCGTGTCTGCAGGGAAAAGGTATTTAGCAGCAAATGAGCATATGGTATTTATCTTTATTGTACAGTAAAGGGCACAGGACAGGTGATTGGACACTGGTAAAAAAAAGCCTTGCTAGGCCTGCCCACAGAGCAAATCCTATAACCCTGACCTGTTGTTGGACCTATTCTCCTTTGGAAAATTTGCCTTTTTTTAACCATTTATATTTTCTTTCTCTTAAAGTAGATGTAAACCCGATTTTTTTTTTTTAATTAAGGCTTGCACCTTGTACAGTATAGGATTTTATGTCATCTGTGCCCAGTCTTGCCACAAAGAGTTAATCCAGCTCTGAGCAGTCCTATCTTTTTTCAGTGAGATAAAAACTGACACACAGAGAAATAGTAGTCAGTTCTTTCCCCTTGCTGTGAGTGACAGGTGATTTACATATCTCATGCAGGAGCCTTAGGGATATATTCTGTGTACTTCAGATCCCCTCCTTCTTTCTTCTCCAGCTCTCCCAGGATTGGCTGCTCCACACCTCAGCATTTATTGGGCATGCTGAAGTCATGTGGTGACTTTTCTGGGTTTTGACTGGATGTTAGTGATCATATCAGAAGTTCAGCGTAAGAAATACACAGGAGAAAATGCATGTTGACAAGGGGAGTGTAGAGGTAGGCGGAGAGTCTGCTGACATCACAACTCCACCCACCAAGCTTTGGACAACAGACCCATCCACAGAATCTGCAGTTTTTTGGGTCTCATAACAGACAGAGGGGAGACGTTTGACAGGTAAGGATACATGCATGTATATCCTTAGAGATAACCACTATGGCAGTAGTTTAGAAAGGATGAAAGTGGGTTTACATCCATTTTAAGCTTCTAATGTTTGCTTCAGGCACTGTATCCTGTATTAAGTGCTTACATAGTCAGGTTGAAAAAAGACACAAGTCCATCAAGTTCAACCAAAAAAGAAAAATACAATCCCATATACACAAACCTACACCCACAGTTAATCCAGAGGAAGGAAAAAAACCCCAGCAAAACATGCTCCAATTTGCTACAGCAGGGGAAATACCTCTTTCCTGATCTTCCGAGAGGCAATCAGATTTTCCTTTACCTATAAATGTTAGTACCCAGTTGAATTGTGTACATTTAGGAAAGAATCCAGGCCTTTTTTAAAGCAATCGACTGAGCTTGCCAGAACCACCTTTGGAGGGAGTCTATTCCACATTTTCACAGCTCTTATTGTGAAGAAACCTTTCCGCATTTGGAGATGAAATCTTTTTTTCCTCTAGACATAAAGAGTGCCCCCTAGTCCTCTGTGATGACCTTAAAGTGAATAACTCAACACCAAGTTCACGATATGGACCACTTATGTATTTGTATATGTTGATCATATCCCCCTTAATCTCCTCTTCTCAAGAGGGAATAGATTCAGTTCCTCTAATCTTTCCTCATAGCTGAGCTCCTCCATGCCTCTTATCAGTTTGGTTGCCCTTCTCTGCACTTTCTCCAGTTCCCTGATATCCTTTTTTGAGAACTGGTGCCCAAAACTGAACTGCATATTCCAGATGAGTACTTACTAATGATTTGTACAGTGATTTGTGCATTTAATACAAAGTGTGTAGTTATTGTAGTTGCAGGGTGGTATACAGGTCTAGGGCCATTGTCCATATCCATGGTTCCCAGACCCTAAATACCTCTTCAGGAGTATGTCCACCATGACAGGTGAAGCCTAGCCCTCTAAAGCAGCAGTCTCCAACCTTTTACAACCTTTTTGGCTCCAGGGACCGGTTCTTATGGAAGACTGAAAAGAGCTTATAGCTCGCACACTAAAAAATAAATTGGATCATGCAATGTCAGGGGCTTCCCAAAATCTTCAATTTGGTCATCCACAGTTACACCTTATTGAGCTGATGAATATGTTTCATGACCTGGTTGGACAGTCCAGATATGGTCAGAGCAGTTAGGGTTTGCCTGACTGTAACTTCTGAAAAACCGATCATCCTGAGGTCATCCTGCTTCCTCTCCCACCATAACTAGATGGCTCAGGCAGCTCATTCCAGAGCTTCTCCCTTTCCTACCAGAGCCCACTCCACCAAATCTGTTTAGGATTTTTTTCAGCATCTGTTTCACAGGTCTGCAAAGCTGCCACCTTGTCATTTGTTCATAACTTAACACATTTTTAATGGTTGAATTTCCAGGGCTTCTACAGATGCTTGCTTGTCATCTAAAAATTTGGAGTCTGTTGTTTTTTGTTTCTTTGTGGGCTTTTTTGCTGTTGTTGCCCACCCCTCAGTTTACTTCTTGGGGATATCCCATGGTCTATGACTACACATCATGTACTGTACAATTAGAGAAAATTACTTGCATTACATATTTGTTTTTAGCAGAGCCCCTAGAGAATAAAATGGCGATTGTTGCATTTTTTTATGTCTCATGGTATTTGCGCAGCGGTTTTTCATAGACAATCTTTTTTGTAAAAAATACACTTTTTTTTTTTTTAATCAACAAAAAGGTTTTTATTGATCAGAACACATGGCATTACATAATACGTAAAACATATGTATGACATTTTAAATACATACAACTGGAGTACCATCGGTCTAAATTTTACACATTACCAAAGTTTGTGAAAAAAAAAAAGGAGGAAAGAAAAAAAACTAAATTAAGAAATAAACAGACAAGAATCAAACCAACCATTGACGCTTCACCGTAGCTCATATTTGACATCCATGTAAAGTTCTCTCTGTGATATACTCTATAGCATATAATATATAATCATATAATCATTCATCCATTTATCCCAACAGTAGCCTATCAAGGGCCAGCTGGGGCGGGGCCACTTCCGGGGAGCTCAACCAGTTCTGCCATATATTGGAGAATTTTTTTGGTGATTTTCTATGTTGATAAGTGTTTTTTTTACCGATAAGAGTGGTGTTAACCATTTGTATCCACTGCGCCTCCTTGGGTGTACGCATCGACAGCCACAAATGGGCAATCAGCTTCCTAGCTAAGTATAAAAGTCTCATGAGGGCAATGTATACCGGGGAAAGGTACAGGTCCTCGTCTAGACTGCCCAATAAACATACCAGTGGCTCCGGCTCGAGCTGGACCTGAAAAACACCATTTATTCAGGCGAGAACATCACTCCAATGCCTCACTAGTTTGGGACACCTCCAAAGCATGTTGATAAGATCCCCCGGGTGAGCCTGGCATTTGGGACATATGGGAGTATCACGTCTACCCCATTTATGTAATTGTATAGGAGTGCGGTATACTCTGTGCCCACTCCCAGGATTTGACTCC
Source organism: Aquarana catesbeiana (assembly GCF_042186555.1). Classification (NCBI taxonomy): domain Eukaryota; kingdom Metazoa; phylum Chordata; class Amphibia; order Anura; family Ranidae; genus Aquarana; species Aquarana catesbeiana. The sequence goes on along the minus strand of NC_133325.1, from coordinate 512,673,555 downwards.
ACTGCTCCCCATCTATGGGACCTACATCTCGCTCCCATCCCTCTCTGCATGGTAGCAAGTCTGGGGCTTGTATGTGTGACAGGAGGTGAATGTAAATTCTGGAGATGATTCCCTTTTTCTCCGGGTCCGAGTATATGGATTCAAGGAATGTAGAGTCTTCTAGCTGCAAATTAGTTTCTGCTCTGATATCGAATGACCTGTTGTAGTTGTATATGCTGAAAGTGATGCCCTTTGGGTGCAGGGAATTCATTTAGCAACTGGGTGAAGGGTTTTAGGATCGAGCCTTCTAGTATTTGGGTGAGGAATCTAACCCCGGCTCTCTCCCACATTGAAGGGTCAGGCATTCTAGTCCGGTATGTATAAAATCTATTCTGCCATATAGGGGTCTGACGGAGATAGCCCGTCAAGCCCAATATGGTCTTGGCCTTCTTCCAGATCTTCATCAGTGACCGAACTCTAGGGCAAGTGAAGGGAACCCTAGGAAAACCCATCTCCATATGGGACAAAGCAGTATAGTTCATGTCATTTCCCAAGAGAAGAAACTTGGAAGGATCTAATCCCGTCCCAAGGTCCCAGCCTGTGAAATGTTGTAGCTGTGCAGACAAGTAGTATATTTGGGAGTGCGGAACCGCCATACCCCCCTGGTCTTTAGGTAGCTGTAGAGTGGCCAGTTTGATCCTCGCCACTCCACCTCTCCATATAAGAGCTCTGAACTGTAAGTCCATGCGCCGGAACCAGTATTGTGGTATCCAGATTGGAGCATTGTGTAAAATGTATAGCAGCTGCGGTGCCCATATCATTTTGATAAGATTAACGCGGCCGGTTACCGACAGTGGCAGCTTGCGCCAACTAGCTTGTTTCTGCTGAACTTTTTGCAATATAGGTTTTAGGTTTAGTGCTTTTCAGGAGAGGTCCGTACCATAGCTGCAAGCGGCTCCAATGCAAGGGCGAACAGCAGGGGTGACAACGGACACCCCTGCCGTGTGCCTCTAAACAGAGGGAAGGGTTCCGATAGGGAATCGTTTATCCTCACCCTGGCCATCGCCCAAATTTATCTCCCAGTCCAAAACATTGTAGAACCTCCCACAGATATTTCCACTCCACGCTGTCAAAAGCTTTGGCAGCGTTGAGGGAAAAAATGGCCCTATTACCCGTGTTATCCACTGGTATCTGAGTGTTAAGGAATAATCTTCTAATGTTCAGTGCCATAGATCTAGCCGGAATGAAGCCAGACTTGTCAGAATGGACCAGTTCAGCCACAACTCCCGAAAGTCTAGTGGCTAACACTCTTGCTAGCAGTTTAACATTGGCGTTAGCAGAGATATGGGCCGGTTGCAGTAGGTCTTTGCCCGGCTTCGGCAATACAATGATAATAGCCTCATTCATAGAGGTCGGTAGATTCCTCTAAGGCACGGTTTAGTGTTTTTAAAAGGGTGGGTAGTAGGGTGTCACCATATGTCCCGTATATCTCTGTGGGTAGACCGTCAGCCCCCGGGGATTTGTTATTGGCCATCTGTGCTACTGCCAATATCAATTCCTCCAATTTCAATGGTGCATTGAGGGCAGCTAGTTCCTGTTGTGTTACCCGAGGGAGAGAGCACTGGTCCAGAAAGTGGGTTAGGTCCTCTTGAGTGGGGTGTACCTTGGATGTGTACAGGTCTTTAAAGAACTGCGAAAACATGTCAGGGATGAGGGTCTGGTCACTAACTGTCACTCCATTTGTATTTTGAATGGCCTCTATGTGGGTTATACTCTGCTGGGCTCTGGCTATCATAGCTAGTAGATGTCCTGTGTTTAACCCTTCATTAAAATATTTTTACTGTAGGAAGAACCGCTTGTTCTCCGAAGCAAAGGTAGATACCTGTCGGTATAGGGCCTGTGCCTCCTGCCATTTGCGTTCTGACTCTAATGAAGGTGCCAATATGTATTTCTCCTCCGCCCTAGCGGCCTCATCCATCACCATATTCTCCCATTCCTTAGTTTTAGTTTTAATTGCGTTGATCTGTTTAATAATTAAACCCCTAAGGTGGGCTTTCATTGCATCCCAGACTACTGCTGACCGGGCCGTGTCCTGATTGTGATGTATAAAATCTATCAAGTCCCTAGGAATAGGATCATCACTCGGGAATATTGTAAACCAGAAGGGATTTATCTTCCAGAACCTACATTTCGGTCCCGGAGATACTATAATAGCTGCACTGACAGGAGAGTGGTCAGAGATGTTACATGGGGCATATTTCACGGATTCAGTCAGCGCATGTGCCAGGTCATTAGTCAAACAAAGATCTATACGGGACAAACATTTGTATGTTGCTGAAAAGCATGAGTAACACTGTACCTCAGGGTTTTGATCCCTCCACACATCTCGCAGACCTGTCTCCGCTAGGAATTTGGCAAAATGAGTAGGACCCCCCACTTGGGGAGTACCACCAATCCTAGATGTGAATTTGTCTAGTTTCTTGTCCATTACATTATTAAAATCCCCCAACACCCAAACCGGGACATTGGGACATGTGGCCATAAATTGAGCTAGTTGTTTCAAAGAATCAAATGAGAAGGGTGGAGGGATATAAATATTCGCAATTATGCATGTCAAACCAATAATTTTGCTTAGTAGGAACACATATCTCCCCTGACCATAAATCATGGAGTGTAGTAATTGGAAATTGGCTGCCTGTGAAATGAGAACACCTACGCCCCTCGAGTAAGCCGTGTGAATCCACGGTTTTTGAGCGTGGATATAGAGTTGTCTTGCAGGTGGGTTTCCTGCAGGCAAATCACTGACGGTCTATAAACCTTAACCGTGGAGAAAAGTGCAAAAAAAAATACACTTTAATGAATTGGAAAAAAGCAAAACCTAATATGCTGTATAACTAAATTTTTTTAAAAGATGATATGCCCAGGTAATAGATACCTAACATGTCATGCTTTAAAATTGCGTTTGCTCGTGAAAAGGCAGCACACTATGGTATTTAAAAAACTCAATGGGCGACGCTTTAAAAATTTCTACAGGTTACCAGTCTAGAGTTACAGGGGAGATCTAGTGCTAGAATTAATGCTCTTGCTTTGATGTTTGCGGTGGTACCTCACATGTAGTTTGAACACCATTTACATATGTGGGTGTGACCTATGTATGCGTTCACCACTGCGTGCGTGCAAGCACTGGGGGGGGGTTATTTTATTACTTATTTATTTTATTACTTTTTTTTTTTTTTTTTACACTGTCCCTTTAAAAAAAAAAAAAAATTTGATCACTTTTATTCCTATTACAAGGAATGTTCACATTCCTTGTGATAGAAATAAGCAGTGACAGGTCCCCTTTATGGAGAGTTGTGGGGTCAATAAGACCCCACATCTCTCCTCTACAATGTAAAGCATTGGATTAAAAAATACCTTCATCTAATGCTTGGGCCGGGAGGCACCCCTCCCCCCTGCTATTTCTAAGTCCTTATGCACACTAGAAAGTAAAAATCAGTTTTAAAAACCCTGGACAAATGTTTTAGTGTTTTTTTGTCAGTGATTAGCACCGTGTGTAAGCTACATCCAGCAGCTTTAGCCTTAAGAATTGGGGCTGCTGGCATCCTTAACAACCAGTGAATAGCTGGTTAAGGAGTGTCCTGGCAAACTGTGCCGCCGCATCCTTAATGGATGAGTTATCACCCGTCAGTGGGATTCCCAGCTGACAGCTGAATGTAAAAAAACAATTGCCTGCATTAAAAACTTGTAAAGAAAACATTGTGCCCCCCCACAAATTTAAGGAGAACCCGAAGCCAAAATTTAAAAACAAAAAACCTCAGGTCTGGAATGGATTTTGAGGGGATCCCCCCACTCCAAAATGGCATGAAGTCCCCCCCAAATCCATTCCAGACCCTTATCCGTGCATGCAGCCTGGTCCACACCCTCAACTTGAGGAGAGATGCTTTTGGGGAGGAGGGCTCCCCCCTCCTCCAAAGCACCTCGTCCTCATGTTGATGGGGACAAGGGCCTCTTCCCCGCAACCCCGGAATGTGGTTGTGGGGGTCTGTGGGCAGGGGGCTTATCGGAATCTGGACTCTCAAGGGGACCCCCAGATCCCGCCCCCCCTTGTGAATGAGGAATCTAGGGGCCCCCACAGTGCGTTGTTGGTGGAGGCTGCTGACATCCTTAACAATGGATGAGTGATCAGCTGACAGCTGAATGTAATAAAGCAATTGCTGGCAATAAAAAAATTGTGGGGAAAAAAACGTGTGCCTCTCCCACCAATCCCTTATCTGAGCATACAGGCTGGCAGGCCATGAAAGGGAGGGGGGGGCTAGGAGAGCGCACAGCCCACATTTGTGCTAGGAGGGGGGATTTTGGGAGGGGGGGTGTCTTGTGCTAAGAGGGGGGATTGGAGGAGATTGTGCTGGGAGAGGACACTGGGGGGGGGGTTGTTTGTGCTAGGAGAAGGAATTTGAGGGGGGATTTGTGCTAGAAGGGGGTATCTGGCGGAGTTTGTGCTATGAGGAGGGATTTGAAGGGATTGTGCTAAGAGAGGGGATTGGGGGGGGTTGGAGCAGGGTCTGTGCTAGAAGTGGGGATTTAGAAGCAGGGGGTTTGTTCTAGGAGGGGGGATTTGGGGGGGTTGTGCTAGGTGAAGGAATTGGGGGGGGGGATCTGTGCTAGGAGGGGGGATTTGGGGGGTTGTGGTAGGAGGGGGGATTTGAGGGGGTTGTGCTAAGAAAGGGGATTGTGAGGGTGGGTTCCGTTATTTCTTAATGACACCCTCACGCATCTAGCAAATGCATGTATATTTGCACTCATTAAAACGTGCATGCGTGAACATGCAAAAAAGCACGTGCTCGGACGCACTTCCTGGTGTAAGCGAGCCTTCCTACTGGTGTGCCCCGGGACTGTGCACAGTTCTAAAGGGTGCCTTGGCTGAAAAAAGGTTGAAAAACCCAGTCTTATGCTGTGTACACACGGGCGGACTTTTCGACCGAACTGGTCCGACAGGTCGAATGTGTCAGACAATCCGACCGTGTGTGGGCTTTATAGGACCTGCAGCGGACTTTTCCGGTCGAAAATCAGATGGACTTTAGACTTGGAACATGTTTCAAATCTTTCCGACGGACTCGAGTCCGGCCGAAAAATACGCTCGTCTGTATGCTAAGGGCAGCTATTGGCTACTGACTATCATCTTCCTTATTTTAGTCCAGTCGTACGTCATCACGTACGAATCCGTCGGTGTGATCCTGTGTAGCCAAGTCCGTTCGTTCGAAAGTCTGTCGGAAGTCCGTCAAAAGTCCGTCAGAAAGACCGTCGGGAGGGGGCGTGGCTTAGCTATGGAAGCGTGAGGACGCGTCGCCGGGAGCTCTGCACTGGAACGGACCGTGAATCACCCGTAGCACCGAGCAGCCAAGCCATCCTCACATGCCAGGGGGCCGCAAACACCCACCGGCCACCGAGGAACGGAGGGGACCCGAAATATCCCACTATTTTCTACGGCAACAGCAGCTTTCCTCGCCGGCCGGACGGAGCAAGATGGCGCCGCTACGAGTCAGTACAGCGGGCGCCGCAGCCACAAGTAAGAAGGGCACACAGGCAACAACCTCCGCTGCGGAGGAAAACTTTCCCCCTCTATTGCACAGGGCACCCTCTCCTATACTGTCCCCGGCTCTCATGCCTACTGACACTCCGTTGCCATCAGACAACACAGGGGACCTAAGCGGCCTAGTTGAAGGCTCGCTGCGGGACATAGTATCAGGCCTGCCCACTAAACAGGATTTGAACGCAATGGCCACATCTATTGTCAATGCCCTCACTAGAGAACTGCATGATCTTAAGCAGCAAGTGGACACTGTGGAGGAGAGGGTCACCACTATTGAGGCCTCTCAAACGACCACCGAAGCCCGCATCACTACACTGGAGACAGATTACAGGACCTTCCGCCGCCATCTTGTCGATGTACAGTTGCGACTGGACGATGGTGAAAACAGAAGCAGACGGAACAATCTGCGCCTTAGAGGGATCCCGGAGGCTACCATGGGCCCTGACCTCCGGTCTACGGTCATTGCCATCTTAAACCAGGTTCTAGGCAAACCTACGACCGCTGACCTGGAACTTGACAGGGTACACCGCATCCCAGGCCCCAGGGCCTCCTCATCCGGGCAGCGGGCACCATCTGATCTGGATTTTCCCCGAGATGTCTTATGCAGGGTACATTTTTTCACAACTAAGGAGGACATCCTACGCCTAGCATGGGAAAGGGGCCCGGTAGATTTCAACGGGGCCTCCATCCGGATCTTCCCAGACATCTCAAGACAAACACGTATCATGCGTGGGTTGATACGACCCTTGTTAGAGGTAATCCGTGAGGCTGATGCCGCCTACCGTTGGGGTCACCCCTTCCACCTTATAGTCAAGAAACAAGGAGCAGAATTCTACCTTCGCACACCAGACCAACTTCCTGCCTTATTCCACTTCATTGCCAGACCTGTAATTGATGTGCCCAACTGGTTTGACTACTTGCTCTCCCAGGACACACAAGGCCCAGCCCCCCCTAGACAACAGAGGACCAGGCGTTCCAGATCTCGTCCGCCAAACCGAGAAGCCGTGAGAAGGCATCCGACATCCGCAGAGGACTAAACGCTCCCCAACCCTCAGAATCTGGTAAGACTCTCAACATTCAAGGCTAACAGGCGCCTCCCGCCTTCTCCCCACTCTGACGACCCACTCAGGCATAGTACTGTCATCACACAAGAACTTAGCCATACTCAGGAAACTTGCTTTTATGGGTCCCTCATCACCTTTTATTATTCTGCAAGACCCGAAATAACTTCCACTTGCCCCCTTTTTATATATATTTTTTCTATGGGGTATTTTTTCTGCGGGGACTTTTTCCTTTGTTGCTCTGGTATGTACCTGGATTTGGCTGGGGGGGGGGGGGGGCTCATGATGGGTACCATGATGGGTACCATGCTCTCTATCCATCTGTATCCCATTTGATTGGTGTCGTGGAAGATGGGATGCGTGGGCCCTTGTCTCTATTCTGATAGTTCGGCCTTGATGCACCGTTAGAGGGAGGTAAGGGGGGGTCTCTACTGGGACCGGTCTAGGATAGAGGCGAGCTGCTATGGGGAGCCTTCTGTCCCGAAGCTTCCCCTGCGGTGCATCAACGCCAAATGACCATAGAGCTTTAAGTTATACTATGTTACATATGCAGGCCTGAAACGTGGGGGCACATTTGGATTTCTGCCTAGTTTTGTTTGCTCTCTCGTTTATCAGGATGGTTAATATGTCATATTCAGTTTATTTGATTCGTTAGGCTTCCAACCAGTGCATCTCCTTTTCACCCCAAAAAATCTTTCTCTGTAATATTTGTTACTATAGGTTACACCAATAACCGACACATAGCGCTCCTCGCTTCACCGGCCACCCCCATTTAGGGCGGCCTCCCGGTTGTTATACCTACTTTTCAGTATATCTGCCGGGAGTCCACAGAGTAATTCTATTACTAATTTAGTTTCTTCTCCTACCCAATTCCCTCCTCCTCTCTCCCTTACTCTAGTCTCCTCCTCTATCCCCCTTTCTCCCTCTCAGTCTTTACCCCCCTTATTCCCCTCCTTTTCTCCGGTGCTGCTGCCTCTCAGCTAGGCGGGAACACTGGCTAGGGCTATTTGTCGCCTCTTCGCCTTGTTAGTAGCTCTCGAAGCTGCGGGTGCCACAATGGGGTTCCTAAAGGTGACCTCCCTCAATGTACGAGGCCTCAACGTTCCGGAAAAGCGTTCTCAACTCTTGGCTGACTTATGTAGAAGTAAAACTCAAATTGCCTTTTTACAGGAAACCCATTTCCATGGTGACCGTATTCCTAAACTAACTAACAGTTTGTTTCCGGCAGCATACCACAGCATATCCCCCATCTCCAAATCTAAAGGGGTTAGCATTCTGATGGCAAAATCTGTACCATGGACGTTTGAGGCGCAGCGGGCAGACCCCCAGGGCCGCTTTCTCTTGATTAAGGGAAAGGTGTTTGATGTGCAGGTCACCTTTGCTAACGTATACTTCCCCAATATAGACCATGCAAAATTCCTATGCGGCTTGATACCTCAGCTGCTAGAGTTTTCGGAAGGGATGCTTATCTTTGGAGGCGATTTGAACTTTGCCATGGACCCTTTATTGGACACTTCGCGAGGTGCTTCCCACCTCTCCTATGCCCGCCTTAAAAGGATGAAATCAGATCTCCATTCACTGAGTCTGACAGACCCATGGCGCCTATTACATCCCACAGACAGAGACTACTCCTACTTCTCACAAGTTCACCACTCATACTCGCGACTGGACTATTTACTCCTGTCCGATAAGGACCTGACGAGGGTAGTAGACTCATCCATAGATGTCATCTCCCTCTCGGACCACGCCCCAATACACCTGACGTTGCAAATGGGACATGGGACGAGATCCCCACCCTCGTGGAGACTAAACGAATCACTACTACAATCTGAGGAGGCTCGTGTTGAGGTACAGGCCAAACTACAGGAATATTTTTCCTTGAATGCAGCATCGGTTCCCAATCCCTTAGTAATGTGGGAGGCGCACAAGCCGGTAATCAGGGGCATTTTGATAAGCATTGGGGCACGTCTCAAAAGGGAAAGAGCCCGCAGATCTGAGGAGCTCCTTCTCCAGATCAAGACCTTAGAGTGTTCACATAAGGCCAGCCTAGCCCGCTCTGTCTACCAGGAGTTACTCAAAGCACGCGAAGAACTTCACTCGCTCCTATTACATAAAACAAAAGAGAAACTGGCGTGGTCGCGGCGTACAATGTATGAATTCTCAAATAAACCTGGTTCCCTATTGGCCAGAGCACTACGAGGCCCCCGTACCAAAACTTATATTCCGCACATCATGTCTCCATCGGGCCGGAAAGGTGTGTACATCATCTGACATGGCAGAGGAATTTCGCTCGTTTTACAGTGGTCTCTACAATATAGACAAGCCCCTTCCTGACGATCCCAACCATACAGGGGGATTTACCCCTCACACTTATTTAGCCTCTTCAGGCATGCCATCCCTATCGGCTGATATGGTGGAGGAAATGGAAGCACCCATCACAGTGGAGGAGCTGGGAGTTGCGTTGGCGGGCTCAAAGCCAAAGAAAGCCCCGGGCCCAGATGGCCTCACCCCAGTCTATTAGAAAACCTTTTTTGAGACGCTCTCTAAACTGTTAGTATCTGCACTCAATTCAATCACGAAGGGCAACTCCTTCCCCATAGACTCCCTTAGAGCCTATATATCACTCATCCCCAAGGAGGGTAAGGATTTGCTTCGTTGTGGGAGCTACAGACCGATAGCCCTACTCAACACCGACCTGAAACTGTTTGCCAAGATCTTGGCAAACAGACTGCTTCCACATATCCCAAGCCTAATTCACAAAGACCAAGCAGGCTTTGTTCCTCAACGAGAACCCCGTGATAACACCATCAGGGTGCTCAACCTTGTACACGCTGCCAGGACCTCACGCCGACCCCTTCTCCTGCTGTCAACAGACGCGGAGAAGGCTTTCGATCGGGTGGATTGGACCTTCGTTAAGGCTACATTAGAACATATTGGCCTTCGCTCCTCGATGCTCAGTTGGATACTGTCACTCTACTCCAGCCCCACAGCTGCGGTGAAGGTTAATGAAACTAGGTCTGATTATTTCAATATCCGAAATGGTACCCGACAGGGCTGTCCCCTATCCCCACTGATCTTCATACTCACCTTGGAACCCCTGCTCTGCAAGATACGGGCAAATCAGCATATCAAGGGCTTCCGCAAAACTTCAGGATCGCACAAGGTCGCTGCTTTTGCGGATGACCTTATTTTCTTCCTGACAGATCCTGCCACTTCACTCCCAGTACTGCTTCACTCCCTGCAGGAATATGGGGCTCTCTCCCTTTTCAAAATAAATATGTCCAAATCTTCCATGCTCAACATTACTCTGGACCCACGCATTATTCGGCACTTACGTTCAGAATACCAATTCCATTGGGCAACCGATACCATCCAATACCTGGGAGTGACCATCACCCCAGACCCTGTCAACCTCTATCAAGCAAATTTTGCCCCTTTGCTCCACAGGCTTAAAACAGATCTACAACACTGGCACTCCCTTACCTTAACATGGTTTGGACGCTGTAATGCCATCAAGATGACAGCACTCCCGAAGGTACTGTATCTACTACAAGCCCTCCCCATTCATCTCCCATCCTCCTTCTTTAAGCGAATTGATGCATTGTTTCGAGAGTTTGTCTGGTCGCACCGGCAACCACGCATCCAATTGCAATTACTCTACATGGCAAAACATAGGGGAGGGGTTGGATTACCGAATATGAAAGCCTACTACAGGGCAACGCATCTCACCAGACTAATTGACTGGTACTGCCATGCTGAAGCCAAACAATGGGTCACAATGGAGATGGAGGACTCCGGGGGCACAGCCAAGAGTTGGCCATGGCTCACCACCCACATTCCAAAGGCCCTCACTGACCATCCACCCCTAGGATGTACACTGCAAGTCGTTGCACTTCGCAAAACCACTGCACTTTCGCAAAACCTCGATTTCCTCCATCCCCTCTCCTATGATACCGATTCTGGGTAACCCAGATTTTCCACCAGGCTGCCAGGGCCCACTTTATAGGTCCCTATCCGAAGAAAACAGATGGCCACACCTTCACGACTTTCTGGGACCAAATGGCCAACTTAACGCGGCTGCCGTATTGGATGACCTTAACCCGCCTTTGGACTTCTTCAGTAGACTCCAACTGCGTAACTATCTACGCCGATGCGCTTGGACTCTGGACGATCCACGTCCACTTACGGAGCTGGAACGTATCTGTCACCGCAGGGAACCCATACGCCACTCCTTATCCCTAATTTACTCATCTCTGATTGCCCCAGCGGAGGGGTTTATCCCCCCCTTTCTCACTAAGTGGGAAGCTGACCTAGGAGTTTGCTTAGACGAATCGCAAAGGGAAAAGATATTACATTTCGCCCAAAAATCCTCTCTGGCCGCCAGGGTTCAGGAGACATGTTACAAGATTGTGACCAGATGGTACAGAGTACCATCCACTCTGCACCGATTCTTTCCGCAGGTCCCCAATCTTTGCTGGCGCTGTGGATTGAGCGAAGGAACAATGTTCCACATTTTCTGGCAATGTCCCAAGATCAAATCATACTGGTGGGAGGTGACCCGTACGATCGAACACCTGACGGGGGCCACTTTGGAGGAAGATCCTGGGGCGTGTCTGCTGCACCTCTCTAGACGACCAATTAAGAAATACAAAGCCTCCCTAACCATTCAGTTATTGAATGCTGCTAAGGCCTGCATCCCCTTATCTTGGAGATCAGAAACTCCACCAACGAAAGCCCAGTGGTATGCCAAGGTCAATGAACTGCGTGACATGGAAGATCTTACAGCCACTTTGTACGGCAGGGAGGAGGCCTTTCGAGAGACATGGCGCCCATGGCAATACTTTATTTACTCAGAAGCTTACCTCCGTGAGGTAACATAGTCTGAATGCATCCCGATGCTGGGACCCCGCCTGGCGGGGGGGCCGCACCGCCGTTCTTCCTCTTTACCCTTACATCTCCTCCACCTTTCCCCCTACCTCCCCCTCACGTTCTCTTACACAATACCCCTCTTCCGTCTTCTTCCCCCGCTCTCCCTAACCCTCCCTCATTCCTCCTCTATTTTACTCCCCTCCTTTCGTCCCTCAGGCTAGGGGAAGACCTGGTCAGATATGTTGTATATCATGTTCTACATCACTTTTTGATAGTAACCCCTTGATGGATTCCACTGATTGTCCAGGGAATTCTTCATCCCTGACCAGTGGAGAGGTTCTCCCTTTCTAGCTAGTTGTGATATGTTAATTTATGTTTGGGCAGAATAATTGCATGATCTCATAGACCGAGTAAGGTCACTCACAGGAAACTACCGTATTTGGGTAATAAGTTAGTTACTATACAAGACGCATTTACTCTGTTAAATACCATTCTTACCCCTCAGATCGAGTAAACAAGGGAAATGTGAATGTTTATGTTTATACCAGCACTGGACTTTGCTATAGAACCATCCCTATGTTTTCTTTTTGTTTTATTATATACATAAAAGCTGTATGTGATTTAACTTACCTGTCTATCACATTGTAACATGTTTTCTCTGAAAATAAAGGAATTTAAAAAAAAAGAAAGACCGTCGGACCATTGATGCCGAAAAGTCCGCCTGTGTGTACACGGCCTTAGAGTACAGTACAGGACACAGGTCCCTCCCTTCTATTCTGCGTTTCTCCATATTGGTTGCGGCAAAACACAGAGTAGATGGGGTTATATGAGGGTACAGTGTGTGTTTGGGGGGGGCTGTCGTTCCCAACAAAAGCCAGTGTCCATTCACCCAAAGGGAGTGGCCTATAACCCATCATTTATGACTACACCTCTTATGTTTTGTACTATACTTCAAAATATGAAGTTTAAAGGTAAGTCAAAATTGCAATTTTTTCACTTTAACCGCTTCCCGACCAGCGTACGCCGATATACATCGGCAGAATGGCACTGGTGGGCAAAAGGGCATACAGGTACATACCTTTTTAAGAAGCGGCACTGCGGGGGCGCGCACGCTGCTGGCAGCACGTGCTTGCTGCGTTTTCCGTGACCGTGGGTCCCGCGGACTCTATGTCCGCCGTGTAGAACGGGGAGATGCTTTTGTAAACAAAGCATTTCCCCATTCTGCCTAGTGACAGGACAGAGATCACTGCTCTCTGTCATCGAGAGCAGTGATCGATGTCATGTGTGTTGTAGCCCCCCCCCCCCCCCCCGTTAGAATCACTCCCTAGGACACACTTAACCCCTTCATTGCCCCTAGTGGTTAACCCCTTCACTGCCAGTGTCATTTACACAGTAATCAATGCATTTTTATAGCACCGATCGCTGTATAAATGACAATGGTCCCAAAATAGTGTCAAAAGTGTCCCATATGTCCGCCATAATGTCGCAGTTCTGATTAAAAATCGCTGATCGCCACCATTACTAATAAAAAAAAAATAATAATAAAAATGCCATGAAACTATCCCCTTATTTGTAGAGGCTGTATCTTTTGCGCAAACAAATCAATATACGCTGCTTGCGATTTTTTTTTTTTACCAAAAATATGTAGAAGAATACATATCGGCCTATACTGAGGAAAAAGATTGTTTTTTTTATATATTTTTGGGGGATATTTATTATAGCAAAAAGTAAAAAATTTTTTTTTTTTCAAAATTGACGCTCTTTTTTGTTTATAGCGCTAAAAATAAAAACCACAGAGGTGATCAAATACCACCAAAAGAAAGCTCTATTTGTAGGAAAAAAAGGACGTCAATTTTGTTTGGGTACAACGTCGCACCACCGCGCAATTGTCAGTTAAAGCGACACAGTGGCGAATCGCAAAAAGTGCTCTGGTCAGGAAGGGGGTTAATCCTTCCGGGGCTGAAGTGGTTAAATATCACTTTTGCTTGTTTACATCCTACAGTGAAGCCCCTTCACAGGGAGGTTTAAAAGAGAAGTATGGGTTTGTTTTTGTTTGCTAATCATACTTACCTCGGTGGATGGAGCATCAGACTGATGCTGCAGCTGTCCCCCGGCGTCTCTGCACTGAGAACCAAGCCACCGAACACCGCGGATGGCTTGGTTCTCACTCCTCCCCAAGTAAAGCGATGCTAACTGTTTGTCAGCATCGCTCCTTGTCTGCTTCTCCACGTTCATTGGAGCGATGAGCTGTGGAGGGGCGGGGAGTGGCGAGGCGCTTAGAATGCCATCAATCAAGGCAGCTGGTGGATCCAGACTTGGGAAGTCAGGTTGGCGCGCTGCCTCGACTGATGCCAGTGACGTCAGCGAAGAGCGGACTTCAGACCGCTCTCCGCTAAAAACGGGTCACATGAGTGCAAAACGAATTGCACTCCTGTGATCCATAGGAGAAGCCCAGCCTAAAAAGCTCAGGCTGGACTTCTCCTTTAAGGTCTGGTTCACACCATGCTGCAATGAGGTCAGTTTTTTCTGCACGCGTTCTGCAAGGGAACAAAAAAAAAAACTGTTCTCAATGAGTCCTGTTAACACCACAATACTGGTACCGCATGCAGTTTTTTTTTTCTGCGCAGAAATCTGCAACCTTTTAAGCTGTTTTAGGCACGGGAAAAAAAACTGACATGACCTCAGCATTGGTGTAAAAAGGACACATAACTGACGCGCATGAAAACTGATGTCAATGTGCATAAAAACTCTCTGAAACATTCATTAAAACTGATGTAAACTCATGTCTCTGCAAGAGAAATCTGCAAGGTTTTTCCATTAGTTCCCATAAGTTTTTTATGCACGTATGGTGTGAACGAGCCCGATGTCATTCCACAAGCATGTTATTTAAGGGAATGGTGCATTTTTAAAGCTGTAATAAACCCTAAAACAAATATGTATTATATAGCAGCTTGCCAATCTTTAAAGTAGTGGCTGCATTAGGTTTTGTTTAGGCCTGTTTTCCTTTATTTTCAGCTGATGATCTGGCCAGTAAGTCTGTTATTTTCCAATTTAGGCCCCTTTCACACTGGGGCGGTGGGGGCGTCAGCGGTACAACAGCGCTATTTTTAGCGCTGCTGTACCGTCGTTCTTGCAGCGGTATTCGGCCGCTAGCGGGGCGGTTTTAACCCCCGCTGGCAGCCGAAAAAGGGTTAAAATCCCTCATACAGCGCGGCTATAGCCGCGGTATAGCCGCGCTGTCCCATTGATTTCAATGGGCAGGAGCGGTGAAGGAGCGGTGAATACACCGCTCCAAAAAAGCGGTTTGCAGGACTTTTTTCACCGCCCTGCCTGCGCACCGCTTCAGTGTGAAAGCCCTCGGGCTTTCACACTGAACAAACAGCGGAGGCTGTTTAGGGGCGGTTTGCAGGCGGTATTTTTAGCGCAATACCGCCTGCAAACCGCCCCAGTGTGAAAGGGGTCTTACAGTAACAGACTGAACTATCCAGCAAAAATGGCAGTTGAAGAATTAAGATAAACCATTTACCATGGATGTTTACTATGGTTTAATTCATTTATGTAAAAACCTTTATCCCAAAAAGAAGAAAAAAAACAGTTGTTGTAACTGCTTAATAAGTATTAAGTACTAAGTGCCTTCTGGGAGTTGGTTATCCCAGAGGTGCTCTTAGTATCACTATGGGTTTGGGACCTCACTGTGAAAGCAAACACATGGCCACGCACCTCTCACTTTTTCTCCACAGTTACCCATGGGCTAGGCCTTTTGGCTGAGACCGAGACAGTTTTTGCTACCAGTCTGAAAGGCCTATCCAATGTACATGGCACTTAATTTTTTTTCACGTGTGTGTCACTTTGCACTTTTACATGTGTTTTCCTTCAGCATGCATGGAGAGACTCAGGATCTGTAGGAGGAATTCTGTCCTCTCTACTGTCGACTGCTGAGAAGGGGGAAGAGGGAAGCAGAGATCAGCCTCTTTGTGGCTGCACGGAGAAGTGCAGGATCTGGCAGAGGAGTTCTGTCATCCTCTCTGCTGCTGACTGCTGAGACAAAGTTGGGGTGGAGACAGGGGCGGAGTCAGCTGCAGGAGACCTACAAGAGCCACATGAAATGGTCTGGTGGGCCGAATTTGGCCCGTGGACCTTGATTTTGACACGGGTTCTAGAAGAATCTTAGTCCAAGCTGTGCCAATGTAACTATTTGCAGCAGCGCTGGTCTCTCTCATTGCTCTCACAGGAGAGAATAATAGCAGCGGGAGCCATTGGCTTCTGCTGCTGTCAATCAAATCCAGTGAGGAGGGAGTGGAGGACATAGCTGAGCCATGCTGTGTGTGTCTCTAGACACCAACAGCCCGGCTCGGGAGCGCATCTGCAAGTGTGCACCCATAGCACACAGCTTACTATAGGGGCACACGAAGAAGAGAAGGAGCACCAGTTGGGGGACCCCAGAAGAGGAGATAAGGGGCTGGTCTGGGCAATCTCTTTTCACAGAGCAGGTAAGCATGACATTTTTTCATTTTAGGTAAAAAAAAAAAAGACTTTAATATCACTTTTCACGTTAAGCCTAAATAAGAGTTGTTCAACCCTAAACAATATTTAAAAAAAAAAAGTGTTTGCATTGGTACATGTTCCCCCTGGCAGTGGCTAACTCGCCATACCCTTTGACAATAACTTGCTTATTAGTCTTGAGAATAGAGACAATTGGCTTTCAAGATTCACCTCCTTTTAACTTCAGTGGGGTTCGCAATATGCAGATTTTGGGGAATTTTTTTTAGCTAACAATTTACGCATACTTTTTTTTTTCTCCTGGGTGCATTGCGGGGTAGCATTAAAGGGCAATAAAGCTCTCCTAAAACACACATGTTCACTTTGAGCTTTACTGTTCTGCTATATTACATAATAGTTGCACTAAAATGTCAGATATTTTTAATCAGTAGATTTGCTAGGGGGAGACCCTCTGGGGAAATCAAGACTGGAAAAGGATCTGGAGGTCCTGGTAGATCAGATTCAGCAATAGCATGCCAAGCTGCAGCAAACAAGGCCAGCAGACTATTAGCATGCATTAAAAAGGGTATTTATTCAAGAGATAAAACTATAATTCTACCACTTTACAAAATTCTGGTTCGGCCACATCTTGAGTCAAGTTCTGGTCACCAGTCCTCAAAGGATGTGCTTGAACTGTAGAGAGGCCAGAGAATGGCAACAAAGCTTATAGGGGACTGGAGGACCTCTGTTATGAGGAATGACTACAAACAAACTTATTCTCCCTAGGGAAGAGATGCTTAAAGTGATACTAATGTCTTGTTTTTTTTTTTAGTTAAACATAACAAACATATCGTACTTGCCTGTTCTGTGTAATGGTTTTGCACAGAGCAGCCTGGATCCTCTTCTTGGGTCCCTCTTCGGTGCTCCTGGCCCCTCCCTCCTGACGAGTGCCCCCACAGCAAACAGCTTGCTTTGTTGGCACCCGAGCCATGGCTCCCTGTGTCCATTCAGACACGGAGCCACATCCCAGCCTTGCCTCCTTTCTCTCTTCATTGGCTGAATGACTTTGATTGACAGCAGCGGGAGCCAGTGACGCCGTGCTGCTGTCTCAGCCAATAAGGAGGGAAGTCCCTAGCAGACAAGACATGCCAGCACTATTGCTAGATCTAGATGGGCTCAGGTAAGCATTAGGGGGCTAGGGGGGGGGGGGGGGGGGACACTGCTGCACACCAAAGGTTTTTTATCTTATTGCATAGAATGCATTAGGATAAAAAAACTTTCAAGAGGGGAGATATGATGGTGAAATACAAATATATAAATAGTAATTCTAGCACAGGGAGAAAACTTTTCAGTCTCAGCTCCCTTAAGAAGACACGTGGTCAGTCAATGAAGTTGGATGAGAAGCAGTTTAACCTTAAACTGCATAAGGGGGTCTTCACTGCTGGAGTAGTGAAGATGTGAAGCTCCCTTCCACAATTGGTGTCTGCAGGGAGTGTCAAGCATTTCACAAAAACGTTTGCGAATTCAGGATCATTTGGGTAGTTTCTGTTGTCATTATGATTTAAAAAGAGTAAACACAGTTGATTGATAATAAATGGCTTCAGCCAAACACTAACCATGGGTGAAAGAAAAGTTTTTGTGTCATCATTCATATTTTCTGAAAAATGGCCAAGAAATCATAAATTCTGCCAGGGTATGTAAACTTATGAACACAACTGCATATAACTTTGTTGAATAGATTTGAAAGTAAATATATATGTGGTATGAAAATCATGTAAATATTTTGCTGTGAAAAATGACAGGAAAATGCAATTTTTAAAATGTATCTTACTATTTATTCCCAATAAAAAACTTGGAAATATAAAAATATATGTATCCAGGTTTGCTACCAAATTAAGGTCCTATAAAAAAAAAAAAAAAAAAAAAAGATGTACAGTACTGTACATTGGGTTAGGCTACAAAAACCTAAAAGATATAATGTGTGGAACCGAGACATTGCAGAAATGAAAAAGAAAGAAAGGGGAAATTGGGCAACTATGTGGCAGATGAAGTTTAATGTTGAGAAATGTAAAGTTATGCATTTGGGGGCTAAGAATATGCATGCATCATACATGCTAGAGGGAGTACAACTGGGGGAAATCCGTGGTGGAGAAGGATCTGGGAGTTTTGGTAGATAAGCCCAATAATAGCATGCTATGCCAAGCTGCGGTTTCCAAAGCGAGCAAAGTCCTTTCTTGTATTGAGAGGTATGGACTCCAGAGAGAGAGATATAATTTTGCCCCTGTTCAAATCATCATAAGACCTCATCTGGAATATGCAGTTCAGTTTTGGGCACCAGTTCTCAAAAAGGATATCGGGGAACTGGAGAACGTGCAGAGAACCAAACTAAGAGGCATGGAGGAGCTCAGCTATGAGGAAAGATTAGAGGAACTGAATTTATTCACTCTTGAGAAGAGGAGAATAAGGGGGGATATGATCAACATGTTCAAATATATAAGGGGTCCATAAAGTGAACTTGGTGTTGAGTTATTCTCTTTACGGTCAACCCAGGGGACACGGGGGCACTCTTTACGTCTAGAGGAAAAGAGATTTCATCTCCAAATACGGAAAGGTTTCTTCACAGTAATGCCCTGTACACACGGTCGGACATTGATCAGACATTCCGACAACAAAATCCATGGATTTTTTCCAACGGATATTGACTCAAACTTGTCTTGCATACACACAGTCGCACAAGGTTGTCGGAAAATCTGATCGTTCTGAACACGGTGACGTACAACACGTATGTCGGGACTATAAACGGGGCAGTAACCAATAGCTTTCGTCTCTTAATTTATTCTGAGCATGCGTGGCACTTTGTGCGTCGGATTTGTGTATACACGATCGGAATTTAACCGATCGGATTTTGTTGTCGGAAAATTTTATAGCCTGCTCTCAAACTTTGTGTGTCGGAAATTCCGACGGAAAAAGTCCGATGGAGCCCACACACGATCGGAATTTCCGACAACACAATCCGATCGCACTTTTTCCATCGGATAATCCGACCGCGTGTACAGGGCATAAGAGCTGTGAAAATGTGGAATAGACTCCTGCCAGAGGTGGTTCTGGCCAGCCCAGTAGATTGCTTTAAGAAAGGCCTGAATACTTTCCTAAATGTACATAATATAACTGGGTACTAACATTTATAGGTAAAGTTGATCCAGGGAACATCCGATTGCCTCTTGGGGGATCAGGAAGGAATTTTTTCCCCTGCTGTAGCAAATTAGAGCATGCTCTGCTAGGTTTTTTTTTTTGCCTTCCTCTGGATCAACTGTGGGTATAAAATTGGGTATATTGGATTGTACGATATTTTTTATTTTATTTATTTATTGTTTTTAAGGTTGAACTGGATGGATTGTGTCTTTTTTCAACCTGACTATTTATGCAACTATGTAACTATGAAAAAAAAAAAAAAAACACTCTGACACTTGAGGGGAAAATGGGGGAGGGGGGACCTCAAGTGATTAAGGATGTCAGAACTATATAGGGTGAAATGTAGTCTGAATGAGAGACATGTAAATCTTGCGGGATCCCAATACCCTGACCCACACAGGAGCTTATTCTTTCAATTTGGACAGAGTCTGACAGTTATTTTGCCAAAATCTGAATCCAATATTAAAAAAGTTGGTAAATGGTATTAGGTGAACAGTTAGTTCTCGGTCTATATCAATTGAAGCTTTCACCTTGCTTTGTAAGATGTTGGCATTATTAAAATAGACTTCCAGATTTTTTTCTTATATTAATTTTGATTGGTCCAGCTAAGATACCTCTAAATGCTTGGATATCTTATGCCTGTGTAGCTAATGGGGATGCCAAAAATTGTAGTTGCATTTATGACAGACACTGCTGTCAGCTGTGATATTCTGGCTCTTTGATGCTCTGAGTTTCAGCTAGTGTGCGATGAAGGCTAATGTTGTTTACTCTCCTCCCTCCTCTCACCTCATCCATTCATAAAACATCTTGTATACTTTTTTCAGAATACAAGGTATTCTGTAATGGGACAGGGGGAGGGGGGGTCCTTTTATTTATCTTCCCCCCTCTTCCCTTGTCCAGGTACATAATGTCTTTTATTCTGTGAAAAAAATACAAGACATTTTTTGGATGGATTAGGGGTAGGAAGGGGGGAGAGGGAACGTCACTGTACAAGCACTGGAACTCAGCAGCAGAGCTGGAAGATCAGACAGTATTATCTGGGTTTTTAGCATCCCCTTTGGCTATCTTGAGATATATCCAGCATTACATGTTTTTTAGCTAGACAAATTAAAAAAAAAAAAAGTTTCACTTTAATAATAGCTTTCAAAAGTAGGATGGAAGCATTGAATTTAGACAGAGAAATGTTCACCTAATAACATTTTACCCAATAACATTTTACCCATCTTTTTATACTAGATTCAGATTTTGGCAAAAAATGGCAGTAGAGCCAAAGATCAAAGCTGGGAGTATTGTCTGGCACGAGTACAATTACGTTTTTTTATCATTAGCATTTGTGCACTGGCTAAAAAAAAATTTAAATGTGAAAGTGATGGAAATCAATCCCCTCATCCACTCAGTGAATATTAATAATAACAATGCCAAAATAATTTACAGTACAAAAAAAGGACTGCCGCATCGGTTGGACTTGATGGACTTGTGTCTTTTTTTCAACCTCACCTACTATGTAACTATGCACCAAAAACACCTATCCTTGCGGGATGTGCAACCAACGAAACAAGTACTCCTAATATGTGCTGTACTCGTATAATGGGTACAACATTGATCAACTTTATTACATAATAAACAGAATAAAGTGCATAGACTTATTGTATAATCAACTTTTATCATGTGAAAGATAATTCAACAAAAATGTGTAAACATAACATATAAAGTCCACATATATTGTGCAAAAGTGCTGTGCAAAAATTAGAATTAAAGTGAAAAAATAGTGCTCAGTTTTTAGTCATCCACACTCTCTTCTTTCTTACGGTTAGAAATATTAATGTGCACCAAAAGGTTTTCACCACAAATACTTAACCGAGCACCTTACCAGATACTCTGATCCCGCAAGGAGATCATTAACCACATTGCTGGTCTGCAGCCACATATACCACGATCCAGAATGCAAGACTCCCAGGACTCCTAAGTCAGAATAGACTCCAAGGAAGGGATTTAAATGCAAAAGGATAGTGTAATACTTTAGCAGATTAATTTAATAAAACATTGAAAATGCACTTACAAACTGCCTCATGCTAAAGTAAACCGCGTGTTACAAACAGCCAGCATGTCTGAGCCTTCAACCCAGCTTGCGGAATAACGTCACGTGTGAGGCCCCTCCCAACACTTGTGAGGTCTCAGTTCCCCAGATGCCACTTGTTACAGAGATACGCGCTGGGATGGGCCTCACATGTAGGGGCACACATTCCCTTTCAAATTTCTGAAAAGTAGCTAGTCAGCTCACGTTCACACTACTTCTGGCAACTGGCTGATTAATTTTTATTATTTCTTTGGCGCAAAGTTTTTTTGCTTTATGGAATCTTCCTGGTCTCCCACTATCCCATGCAGCTAATTGCCACTCCTGCCCTGTCTCCACCTTTTTTTTTTCTTTTCTCTTTTTTTTTTTTTTTCCTACCCTACTGTTCCCTGACATTCCATTCTTTTCTTTATTTTGAAACTACTATACTTTTTCTATATACCTCTTAACTCAACACTGTCACTGATCTCTTCCCTGCAAAAACAGTTAGGACTACAATGGCCTAGTAAGATCAACTACTTTTTAATATCTAAGCAGTCTGCCCCATTCTATACCTTTGTGATGCCTTATTTTTACCTCTTATTTAAGCGTGAATATATTTTTTATTAACCATTTTTTAAAGAAAAGTATGGTAGTGGTTGAAAGACATCACCGCACTTACGGTACATAGAGTTGATTTGTGGGAATGTAGGTATCGCAGTGTAGTAGTTGCAGTCAATATCTTAAGCATTTAAGGTATTTATGCAGTTGGGTATACAGAATTAAACATAAACCTGAGGTGGGGGAGGAGGGGGTAAAGTAGGAGAGAGAAGAGAGGGAAAGTGGAGTGGGGGGGAAGGGTATAGATATACATTCAGTGCCACTGTAGTTGTTTTCCACAACATGGATGAGCTTGGGTGGTTAGGAGGCCAGTGCGTGGTCATCAAGACATTTGGACCATCTACACCGGTGTTGTTCCGGACGTTAATTCTAGGGTGCTGTTCAGCTTATCCTCTAGTGATACTATTCAATAGTCTATCTGATGTACAATAATGCACCCAGACATTTTAAGGTGTATATCCCAGTCGTCTCCCTCTCTGGCACGCATCTCCTCCATTAACATAATCTCATTGAGAATGGCAATCCACCTATGAAGGGGGGGTTACCTCAGATTTCCACAATTTCATGATCGGCTGTCGAGCTGCCGATAGAAAAAAATCTAAGGAATTTGGTTTTCTGGGATTTGATTGATCCCAGTAGTATAGACAATAGGGCTATTTTAGGGGAGATGGCAATGGAGACATCATACAATTCATTATAAATCGCAAATATACCTTTCCAGAAGGGGTGAACTCGAGCACATTCCCACCAGATATGAAGGTATGTTCCTTGTCCTCCGTGACAGCGCCAAAAGGTATTAGAAGCATTGGGAAACATCCTGCGAACCGAGACCAGATCCCTGCACCACCTGGAGAGTAACTTATAGTTTTTCCCCTGCATGAAGCTGGAGATTGAGGATTTTTTGGTGAATGTGAAAGAGATCTGCCACTCCCCTGGAGAAATGTCCAAATCTCTGGACCACTTTTGTGTGAAAGTGGGGGGGACACTGTGTGTGGGAGAGGATTTCATTGTAGATTATAGATAGGATGTGTCTGGGAACCTGGGAGAGACCACACATTTCCTCAAAGGTCGTTAGGGTCCTGTGTAGGTGACTGGATAAGTGCAAGTTCAAGCAGAAGGTTTTGAGGGATATCGTGGCTAACCAATTGGTTGAGGAGGATTGACTTCCATCCTGTGTTGTGAATCCGCCTGTTGTCGCTTGGACAAATGAGCGTGCTTTTGGCCAGTCTGTCCTCTCGTATTCATCCAGAAGCTTCATAGTCAGGGAGTGTCGGGTTATCGAAAAGCGATGTTAGAGGGCTGGGATCAGTTGTTAAAACGTAGGTGGTATGTCGGCAGTACCACAGTGACAGCGCTGCTGCGGTCAATGGGGAAAGCATGGGCATGGAGCGGTGTTTGGAGTGGTATCCCCAGAGCAGAGCACGTAGGTCTACTTGTTCCATGTCTTGTTCTATGATTGTTGGTTTGGTCAATGGGAGTGGGAACCATTCCAGGAGCCTGGAGAGTACATAGTTACATATAGTTACATAGTAGGTGAGGTTAAAAAAAGACACAAGTCCATCAAGTCCAACCCATGTGTGTGATTATATGTCAGTATTACATTGTATATCCCTGTATGTTGCGGTTGTTCAGCTGCTTATCTAATAGTTTCTTGAAACTATCAATGCCCCCCTACTGAGACCACCGCCTGTGGAAGGGATTTCCACATCCTTGCCGCTCTTACAGTAAAGAACCCTCTACGTAGTTTAAGATTAAACAAAGCAAAATGAAGGCCCTCCCCAAATGTAAGAGCTCAGGAATGAAGTGAGATTTAATCGTGGGTAGGTGTGCTATAATACTCCTCCCTTACAATTAGGACCAGTTAAGGTTAAAGCTGCTACCGTTCACCTGTCACACTAACATGTAGATACATAAAACAAACAAAATAAGGCAGCGCTAAATACCATAACATCAATGCGTGTGTCAGTGCAGAAATGGAAGTGGTATTATAGTAAAGGCTGGTGATAAATTCCTCAGTCCATGTATAGTGAGAAAAAGTCCAGTCTGAAAATTAAGTCCCATACACTTATATTCAAGGATATTCAACCACCATCACCTCCACTCGTGCGATAAAATGGAGTACTAGTCACCCCTATAGGAGATATGCTTATCAGACTAAGCTAGTAAATAGGCATCAGTTGTCACAGATGTTAGTTAATGAATGGGTATTTCTATCCCATACTGCAGCTCAGAGGATAGGTCTATACGCTGGTACTCTCATGCAAAAGCAGAAAGAAATAATCATAGCATAATTCCGTTTAAAAAAGCTTTAATCAAAACTTCCAAACCCCCTCTTATGTATTGAATTTACAGTGTAAAAACGAGCAATTAATCGAGTAACCATCAACCACGTCCGTGCAGGATCAGATACCAGGCGGCATCTCCTACCTCACTCTGCTATGCTCGCTAGCGAGCGCCAGTCTCGA
Organism: Aquarana catesbeiana; assembly: GCF_042186555.1. Taxonomy (NCBI): domain Eukaryota; kingdom Metazoa; phylum Chordata; class Amphibia; order Anura; family Ranidae; genus Aquarana; species Aquarana catesbeiana. The sequence continues at coordinate 512,649,246 of NC_133325.1, read as the reverse complement.
TAAGAGTGATCAGCGTGATGACGTCACTTTTAGCAGTCGCTTGGCCCAACCTGATGCGTTTCATCATCGACATCATCTGAGGGTGTGGCCAAACGACGCGACGTGCCAGATAATATACAGCCCTAATCCCAGTCAGTTGACTCTATCAGAGCCTCGTTAGTGGACGGCCGCCATGGTAACTCCCACTCGGCTCACACTTCCTGGTTACTGCTATGTAGTTTAAGGTTAAACCTCTCTTCTTCTAATTTTAATGAGTGGCCACAAGTCTTGTTAAACTCCCTTCTGCGAAAAAGTTTTATCCCTATTGTGGGATCACCAGTATGGTATTTGTATATTGAAATCATATCCCCTCTCAAGCTTCTCTTCTCCAGAGAGAATAAGTTCAGTGCTTGCAACCTTTCCTCATAACTAATATCCTCCAGACCCTTTATTAGCTTTGTTGCCTTTCTTTGTATGCCAATATTCTGTTTGCTTTAACAGCAGCTTGGCATTGCATGCCATTGCTGAGCCTATCATCTACTAATAACCCCGGTTCCTTTTCCATCCTAGATTCCCCCAGAGGTTCTCCCCCCAGTGTATAGATTGCATTCATATTTTTGCCACCCAAATGCATTATTTTACATTTTTCTACATTGAACCTCATTTGCCATGTAGTTGCCCACCCCATTAATTTGTTCAGATCTTTTTGCAAGGTTTCCACATCTTGCGGAGAAGTTATTGCCCTGCTTAGCTTAGTATCGTCCGCAAATACAGAAATTGAACTGTTTACCCCATCCTCCAGGTCGTTTATGAACATATTAAATAGGATTGGTCCCATCACAGAACCCTGGGGGACAACACTACCAACCCTTGACCATTCCGAGTACTCCCCATTTATCACCACCCTCTGAACTCTCCCTTGTAGCCAGTTTTCAATCCATGTACTAACCCTATGGTCCATGCCAACGGACCTTATTTTGTACAGTAAACGTTTATGCGGAACTGTGTCAAATGCTTTTGCAAAATCCAGATACATGAAGAATCGTCTATGGGCCTTCCTTTATCTAGATGGCAACTCACCTCCTCATAGAAGGTTAATAGATTGGTTTGGCAAGAACGATTCTTCATGAATCCATGCTGATTACTGCTAATGATACCATTCTCATTACTAAAATCTTGTATATAGTCCCTTATCATCCCCTCCAAGAGTTTACATACTATTGATGTTAGGCTAACTGGTCTGTAATTCCCAGGGATGTATTTTGGGCCCTTTTTAAATATTGGTGCTACATTGGCTTTTCTCCAATCAGCTGGTACCATTGCAGTCAGTAGACTATCAGTAAAAATTAGGAACAATGGTCTGGCAAACTTGACTGAGTTCCCTAAGTACCCTCCGGTGCAAGCTATCTGGTCCTGGTAAACTATTAATGTTAAGTTTCCCAAGTCTAATTTTAATTCTGTCCTCTGTTAACCATGGAGGTGCTTCCTGTGATGTGTCATGAGGATAAACACTGCAGCTTTGGTTACTGAAGCCCCCAGATTCCCTTGTGAAGACTGAGGAGAAGAATAAATTCAATACCTTCGCCATCTCCCCATCCTTTGTATCCAGATGTCCTTCCTCATTCTTTATGGGGCCAATATGGTCTGTCCTCCCTTTTTTACTGTTTACATACTTAAAGAATGTCTTGGGATTTTTTTTTTTGCTCTCCTCCGCTATGTGTCTTTCATGTTCTATCTTAGCCGTCCTTATTGCACCCTTACATTACATTACTTGTTGCATTCTTTATAAAGTGTGAATGCTGATGATCCCTCAACCTTGTATTTTTTGAAGGTCTTCTCCTTTGCTTTTATAAGCATTTTTACATTGGAGTTAAGCCATCCAGGACTTTTGATCGCTCTTTTAAATGTATTACCCAATGGGATGCTTTGGCTAATGCCCTTATTTAATATGCTCTTAAAGCAAACCCATCTCTCCTCCGTGTTCTTTGTTCCTAAGATTCTATCCTAATTTATGCCTTCTAGCAAGGCTCGTAGTTTAAGGAAGTTGGCTTTTTTGAAATTCAGTATAGAGAAAGGGGAAAGGTCTGGTGTCCCCAGTAACACACTTCCATCCCTGTAACATAATAAAACAAAGGATTCGCCCTGGGACTTTAAATGAAGTGGGTACCGTTTCCGCCAGTAAACACAACAGTAGTAAATACAGTATATGGTTTATTCAAGTAAAATTGTTTACATGCATAGATATCACCAACAGTTGCCAATTTAAAAAAGATACATAAACAAGGAATATTGGTACATAAATGTAATAGCAGTCATAGTACACGGGCATCATACTACCTGATGCGTTTTGCAAGATCCAGCTCGCTCTTCAGGCTGTGTATGGTGAATATCTTAAGTATAAGAGTAATGAATCACAGCAGGCAACCTCTACAGCTGTGTGTGTCTTCACTGAGGACACACACAGCTGTGGAGGTTGCCTGCTGTGATTCATTACTCTTATACTTAAGATATTCACCATGCTCAGCCTATACTCTTTATGGACTAACGAGGTCTCTAGGGATACATCACATGAAGCCAATTGACCTGTGATCGCTGTTATCTAAATCCACATCCGTGATCAGGTCTGTATTGTTGGTAATCAGTAGATCCAGTAACTCTTTTTTTCTAGTTGGTGCGTCTACCATATGACCCATAAAATTGTCCTGCGAGCCTTAGATGAATGTGCTGTTCCCTCCGCTCAGTCTATGTCTGGATAGTTAAAATCCCCCATTATGATAACACTTCCCATCCTTGCTGCTAATTCAAATTGTGATCGGAGATCTGTCTCCCCTTCCTCCCTCAGGTTAGGGGGCCTATAGCATACTCCCAGTATTATTTTCCCCTTAGCTTCATCCCTTTGGAGCTCTAGCCTTAAGGATTCCACCTCCTCCCTAGCTTCCTTAGTGATGTCATCTCTCACATTCACTTGTACATTATTCTTGATATATAGGCATACCCCTCCCCCTTTTTTACAATCTCTATCCTTGCGATAAAGGATATACCCTTGAATGTTTGCCAGCCAATCACGAGAGCTGTTGAACCAGGTCTCTGAGATTCCCACAAAATCCAAATCCTCCTCGCACAACAGTATCTCTAGTTCACCCATCTTGTCCGCCAGGCTCCTGGCATTGGTGAACATGTCACATAGTTTGGACCGGTCGCATATTATCCTCTTATTGGCTGTTCCGAGATTGCAACTAGGACTTGCTCCTATACTTACCTTGGGTTTATGTGCTTTGGTCAGCCTACCACTAATGCCCCCAATACTAACTTCTGGAATATGTTCCTGGCTGAATATCTATACCTCTGGACCCTCCCCCCATCGCCTAGTTTAAAAACCCCTCTAACTTTTTGGTCATCTTCATTCCCAGCTGATCTGCACCCTCCTCATTTAGGTGCAGTCTGTCCCTTCTATAGCACCGGTTATCGACTGAGAAGTCGGCCCAGTCCTCCAGGAACCCAAACCCCTTCTTACTACACCAGCTCTTCAGCCACTTGTTTACTTCCCTAATCTCCCTCTGCCTTTCTGGTGTGGCACGATGTACCGGTAGTATTCCTGAGAATACTACCTTGGAGGTCCTTTTCCTCAATTTAGCTCCTAAGTCCCTAAAATCATTCCTTAGGACACTCCATCTGCCTCTGACTTTGTCATTGGTGCCAACGTGTACCATGACAGCTGGGTCTTCCCCAGCCCCTCCCAGTAATCTGTCCACCAAATCCATGATGTGCCCAACCCGAGCGCCCGGTAGACAACATACTGTTCGGCGCTTCAGGTCTTTGTTACATATTGGCCTCTCTGTCCTTCTAAGAGTTGAGTCCCCTACCACCAGAATCTGTCTTTCCTTTCCCTTCGCTCCCCCCCCACTCTGACCAGAGGAGTTCTTCCCCCGGCAGCTAGGAGAGTCCCTCAGCTCCAGCAGTGCTGGACCCTGACTGGTTTCACCAGTGTCACTCAATGGAGTGTACTTATTGGGATGCTCCAGCCCTGGATCGGCCTCCCTGGCACTTCCCCCTCTACCCTTCCTGACTGTCACCCATCTACTCTTTGCTAGTGCCGACACCTCTTTGTCTTCACCCGCCTCTGTGCTGGCCCCAGCCGGCACCTGCCATGTATGTTCCTGGCTCTCCTTTAGTATGGAGGGACTTCTCAGTGCTGACAGTTGCTTCCCCAGATTCAGAACCTGGACTTTCAGGGAAACAATGCGCTTATATTTTGCATAGCAGTATTCACCCTCGATTGGATGATCAAGGAACGCATACAAGCCGCAAGATGTATGACGAGTCGCCTCTCCACACCCGCCGGGTATCGTACCTATTACATTTAATGAGGATTGGGGATTATACCCTGTCCAAATTAGCTAACAACTAGCTTCCTGACACTAATACTCAACAAGACAATACACAGGCACTCGCAGACCTACGTGCATTCATAGATCTACATGCACTCACAATACACAGTGCACAATACACAAGTACTAACGATCCACACACTACTCATACAACACTCAGGTACTCACGCTACACAGGTACTATGACCCCTATTATAACTTCCTGTTTTCAATTCTTGTTTTTAACTCACCACTTAGTCTAGTTCCACTAACTCTGGTTTTTAACTCCCTACTTAGACCAGTTCCACTTGGACAGAGTTCCAGCAGACGCAAAGATGAGCAGGCTCACGATGAGTTCTGCACAAGGTTATATAGGCCTCAAGCACCTGTGACCAATTAACCACTGCCCTTAATTAGTAGGCTGAAGGAAGCGAAGAAAAAAAAAAGCTGTTTAAAAAGTGTCAGAAAAAGGTGTTAAAAAGCTACAAGGAAAAGCCTCAAAAAGAACCTAAAAATACAACCCAGCAATCACCAGCAGTCAAAAAGCAAGACTTCTTCACTCTCCACACAAGGTCCCCACTGTTTAGCTTCCAACCAGCAGTCTGGCAAAGTGGCAGAGTCGTGATATATTTCAAAGTCAGGAAGGCCGAGACTGCCTGTGTGTTTGTGGGAGCATAGGACTTTGTGTTTTAATCTGGGGGGTGGTGCCATATGAATTTAATTGCAAGGGATCATAATGTGCCGTAAAAGGAAGTTGGGAGCATAATTGGGAGGGTCTGGAACAGGTATAATAGTTTGGAGAGGATATCCATCTTAAGTACATTTATACGTCCGAGCCATGGTAGTTTAAGGTGGTGCCACGAGTCTAGGGATCGTCGTATTTTAGTCAGTAAAGGGCTGAAGTTTAGTGGATAGATGTCTTTGAAATTACTTGGGATCTCGGTCCCCAGATATTTGATTGACTTAGTTTGCCAATGGAATTTAAAGTTTTGTTGGATAAGTGAAAGGATGTGGGTGGGTAGGGATATGTTTAGGGCTTCCGTTTTAGTCCTGTATAGTTTAAAGTTACTGTGGGAGCCGAATCAAGCTAGTTCATGGAGAAAGGAGGGGATGCTAATGTGTGTCTGTGTCACATAAATTAATAGGTCGTTGGCCTAGAGGGCAAACTTACAGTGGGCTGAGGGGGTGTGGATACCGTGTATGAATTCGTTACTACGTATTGCCTGGGCTAATTGTTCTATGGTAATGGTGAAAAGGAGGGGGGATAGTGGGCAGCCTTGTCTGGTTACGTTGTTGATCGGGAATGACTCTGAGTGTTCACTGTTCGCCGTAACTTTCGCTGATGGGTTGGAATAGAGAGACGTAACTTTCGCTAATAGTCTGGGTCCTAATCCTATCTGCTGAAGCACTAGTTTTAGAAACGCCCAGCTGACCCTGTCAAATGCTTTTTCCGCGTTGCATGCAGGGATGTGTTTACGTTGTGCGTAGGTGATCAAATGGAGGGTCTTCGTGGTGTTATCTCTGGCCTCGCGGCCCGGGACAAAGCCTACATGGTCACTATGTATTAAGTCGGGTAGTATGGGGCCGAGACGGTTCGCGATTATCTTGGAGAACAGTTTGAGGTCTACGTTTAGTAGGGATATGGGTCTGTAATTACCACAATTGGTTTGGTCCTTTCCTGGTTTGGAAATGACCACTATTTGGGCCTGTAGTATATGGGAGGATACGGGGTGGGAGTCATCCACTTCCTCAAAGGCTCATGTCATGAACAGGGCTAGTTGGTGGGCAAACGTCTTATGAAAGCGTGGCGTGTAGCCGTCTGGTCCGGGGCTTTTACCGTCTTTGAGGTTTTTAATCGCGAGTAGATAGTCAGATGTGGTGATGGGTGCTTCAAGGTCCTCTGTAGTGGTCGTAGGGATTGTGGGGAGGGCTGTTTCTAGGACATATGTCGACATGTCAGCGTCCTCTGCTCTGGGAGATGTGTGCGGCTTTGAGGTGGGGGGTAGATTGTATAGTGAGCAGTAATAGCTCCGAAATTCAGAGACTATTTCTGAGTTCTTATATAGTTTATGGTTAGGTGTGCCAGTATGTGTGGGACGGTCTGTCTACATTGTCTGGGGTGGAGGGTTTGCGCTAGGTGTTTGCCACATTTGTTAGCTTGTGCATAATGTAAGTGTCTTCCCTTGTCGTGGCCCACTAAAAAGCGTTCTGTTATGAGGCGAAGTAGGTCATGCCGCGCATTAGAGAGTTCTACCAGTGTTTTAGGGTCGAGAGTGTGTTTGTGAGTTGCTTCAAGAGAGGCAATGAGGGCAAACAGACGCGTGATGTCTGCAGTGTGGGCTTTTTTTAGCCGAGAGCCATGCTGTATAAATATTCCTCACCGAACGCACTTCAGTGTTTCCCACTTGTTCATGTCTGAGGTCTCGTCTGTGGCATGGGTTTGCGTAAAGTCCTTAATTGCTGCAGAGATTGCTGTCATGTAAGCCAGGTCAGATAGTAGGTTGTCGTTTATTCGCCACGTGCGTCGTGAGGGGGGTCTGGGAAGTCTGCCGAGTGTGGGTCAAAGTCAAGCAGTGAGTGAGATAGTAGAATGTAATCTATTCTGCTGTATGACCCATGTGCCAAGGAGAAAAATGTGTAGTCCCTACTAGAGGGATTAAGTATTCTCCAAGTATCCACCAAGGACAGGTTGGTGAGTATGGAGCGTATTTTGGTTAAGGTGGACAGTGTTATGTGGGACTTACCAGTAGAGGAGTCCAGTCTCGGCACCAACGGGACGTTCAGGTCGCCTCCCAGTATCAGATTAATGGTCCCAAATGCTTCTAGGCGCGCTGCCACGGAGGACATAAATGCGAATTGATCCTGGTTAGGGAGATAAACGTTAGCCAACGTGAAAATCTTTGCATATGTTTCATTTTCAAAAACAGATAGCGCCCTAAGGGGTCAATATATGAGTCTAGGACTTTTGAAACACCCTTTGACTTAGCAGTTGGGTTTGTGCTGTGAGACCAGGTGGTGAAGTATTTATTTGGGAGAGAAGGTATGGAATCCAATCTAAGTTGAGTTTCCTGGAGGAAGAGTAACTGGGTGAGGGCTCTGTGGAAGTGGTATAGTAGCTGTCTGCATGTCTCTGGGGTGTTGAATCCTCTGCAATTAAGCTAGGAAATCTGAAGGGCTAAGGTGGATACCATGGGTTAAGGAATATGTAATAGAAAAGCCGTGCATTAGACTGATATATGCATAAATAAATAAATTAATATGATGAGAAAAATGAATCTGTGAAAAAAATATGTGAAAAAAATTCCTTGGTGATATCAAACTAATAAAAGTCCAACAACAAGAAAGGAAATCCAGAACTGTTCAACTGTCCAATTAGTAACACTTAATAGTTAAATGAAACAAATATAAGTCCCAACTGATGAATGGCATGCTTACCAGATAGCAAGCCAAATCGAGCAGGTGGCTTAAACCCAGCCTGGGCCTTTAGGAAACCGATCACAGTGGAATGTGGCAATTTTCACTCGTGGGATTAGCGTGGATTCACAAAAAATCAACCCAAAAAATATATAAAATAACAACATAGCGTAATACTGACAACCCTTAAGTGTTACTAATTGGACAGTCGAACAGTTCTGGATTTCCTTTCTTGTTGTTGGACTTTTATTAGTTTGATATCACCAAGGAATTTTTTTCACATATTTTTTTCACAGATTCATTTTTCTCATCATATTAGTTTTCATTATTTATGCATATATCAGTCTAATGTGCGGCTTTTCCATTCTATATTTGTTTTTGGTGTTTACCCCACTGATAGCCGCTGCTTTACTTTATTGGTTTCTAGAGCAGTTTTTTTCTTTTTCTTAAGGAATATGTGATGGATGGCCATGAGAGGGAGACGACTACTGTATATCGGGTTAGCTGAATGTAGCATATCAGGTAAGGGGGGAGGGTGAGGGACAGGAGGGGAGGGGGGAGAAGAGGGAGAAAGGGTGCAAAGAGCGGAAGAGAAAAAAGAGAGATGTTCCCAGCGCTGATAGTGTAGACCCACTTCTGGGGCCATTTTTCTGTTCAGACAGGGGGGTGAGGAAATGTTGCAGAGTTGTCCAGATTGTCTGTATTCTGAGTAAGGATTTGCTCCGGTGTGTTCGCACACCCCACGTGCAGAGCCTGCCAGGAAGTCGGCACTGCGCTAATCACAGGCAGTGAGACATTTTCCGATCTCTGCAGCCACGCATCGGGACAATGTCTCATTGCCTGTGATTAGCGCAGCGCAGTGCTGACTTCCTGGTGGGCTCTGCACGTGGTGTGTGCGAACACGCTGGAGCTCATCCTTAATTTTGAGGACTGAGCTCTGAGAGGAAGGGGAACAGTGCCCTCTAGTGACCATGGGGGGAGAACCACGGTCTCCAGAGAAAGGCCTAACTAAATCTGACATTGAGAACAGAATCAATAAAGACTCTGTGGTTTCTAATGTGGGAAATATGGCGGCACATGCAGGGGGGCTACCCGCTCCGGCCAAAGGGTAATGTAAACAGGTAAAGCAAAACGTATATGTCAACATATATCTGTGGAGACCCCCCGGTGCCCCCGAAGAGGCCCCTAGGGGGTGTCCCAGGCGGACCAGGGTAGACTGCCCCATCAGAAGGGAATACCTCGTCGACTCGTTTGAGTGCCGATAACAAGTTATAATGAAGTAAAATAAAACATAACAGTTTGAAGCATGAAGGTTGCTATCTGGGTCCAGTGCAGTGCTGTATCAGACATACGGTTGTCTCGGCAGCACACTCAGCACCTCCCAGGAGACCCTGTCTAACTGAGGTCAGGCAACCAGTTATGGGTTGCTAAAAACAAACACCCAGGACCCCTGGGGTCAGTAGAAAATAGTGAGTCTGTCCCACCAGACGGTGGGGTAATTATGGAGTTTAAAGGAAAAGAGGTAAAACTGCGCATAGGTAAATGTATAAATGAAATATAGAGCTGCAGTCCCTATGTGTAACACAAACATAAATTAATTCAAATGAAAAAATGTGAAACTGCACTAATAAAACAGACTGATATAAATGACAATTAACCATCATAAAGTGCAAAAAAAACCTGTGAATATATGGAGCATATAAGTAATTGCTCATAAAAATAGGCATTTAATACATGCGCAAAAGTGCATAATATGTGCATCAGTGCAAATTTTAAGACATATTGAAAAGTTCATAAATTTAGTACGGTAACCACCCAAGTGCTGATGAGTGTTGAAAGTTTGTTGATGATTGAATTGGAAGTGTCAGATCCACCGTCACCAAATATAAAAGCTGGCCGCTTACCAGAGATCCATGACCCCCCACTACAGAGGGTCTGGGTAAGCTGTTAAGGAATAATCACTCCGGACCACCATCAAAAACCCGACAGCTCTGCTGTGTTGAAAGATTGGGGGCCTTGATATCAGATGGATCAGTAGCGGGACAGCAAACCCTCAGCACGAAAAGCCATAAATGGAAAGAGAGCTCCAAATAGTGTAAAATCTTTTGGTTTTATTAGATAAAATGTATATAAACACTCATATGTAAAATAACCCTGGCGAACGAAATGAAGAGAAGTCTGGGGCCCCGGCCGGATACCCTCAGACAGCCCGTCCTGCTGGTAGCACAGCGATAGGAGATGACGCGAACACGTCGCTCCGTTCCGCCCTACGCAGCGTTTCGTAACAAGATTACGTCTTCCAGGGGCACGAGCGACGTGTCGCGTCACCTCCTTATAAAAACAAAAAAAATTCGACCAAGCCTCGCTGTGAGTTTTCGTCATAACCCCGGACTTCCGTAGCAGACTTGGAACGCAAATGATAGACCAATTGTATGCGCAAGCGCACCATCAGCCTCTAGACATATGGTTTTATCTAAGGCTTTATGGATGTCATTTCTCAATAAGATGAAATTGAGTGGAAAATTGAAAAACGAAAAATATAAAGTGAAAATAAAACAATAAAGTGAAATGTTGGGATATAGGGTGGAGAATGTGTATAAATAATTTAAAAAATGTAATGGAAAATCAAACGGACTGATGGGCTCACTATTGAAACTGAGCCCAATTATGGGTACGCCAATTTCGATACAGGCTGTCAGAATTAAGGGATGTTGGAAACCCACACATACACCCCAGTCAGAGTGAATATAAACTAATATTATTATGTGTGTACAGAAATAATTTGAATATCGAATATGAAAATATGACTCTATAATAAAGGTCAGAGTGATTTAAACTAGAATTATTATATGTGTACACAAATGATTTAAATAATAAATCAAATATAAAAAATGTGAAAAATTGAAAAATCTGTCTAGAATAGATTGAAGACAAAAAATCTGTTGAATATGTTCTAAAGGGAATGGAAATCCAAATGATTGGCTAGGGGTCCTAACATAGGAAACTCTAGGGGGCTAGGCACAACGAGAACATTCGGAGTCCCCTGCCCCCATGTCCCCCTATCATGTCCCCTCATGTCTCTGATGTTTAAAGGACCCTAAAGCCTAAAGGGAAATACCAGAAAACTTAGCATAAACTGCCCTGGTGGTCTGGGTAAACGAAAAATCGAACCAGTAGGCTATAACAATGTATTACCATATGAAATAAAAACATGTTCCCAATATGTACATAATCATTTCAATTTGATTAAAATAGCAGATAAAATAAAGTATAAAATAAAATTTGAAAACTGTTACAAATAAATGACTGTATAAACACGCCCTATATGAAAGACGGGAAGGCCTAGACCAAGTCAGACCATCTCCTATCCACATGGATGTTAAAAGTACCTAAAAAGGCTCTGTCAGGCATTGTTGATGAATGCGTTCACATCTGTGTCCACATTCATACCGAATGGCACATAACTTTTTAATTTGTATATCCAAGACATCTCTTGTTTAGAAATCTCCCTGACTAGGGAAATACCCCGCCAATGTGGTATATATTTATCGATACCCACATATAGGGTATTAGAGGGGTCTCTTCCATGCACCTGATCGTAATGTCTAGAGACAGGGTGTTTATCATAACCCCTCCTTATATTCCCTATATGCTCATTCAGGCGGACCCGTAGAGCTCTTTTGGTCCTTCCTACATACTGAAGCCCACAAGGGCATTGTAGGAGATAGACCACCCCCTCAGAACTGCAAGTGATGAAAGGTTCGATATCGTATATTCGCAAGGTACTACTAGATGTAAATGTGGCAATACACCTTGATCTGTTGACATTAAGAGAACAGACTTGGCATTTGCCACATTTGTAATACCCAGTGAGGTTCTGGAGAAAAGACCTGTTCTCCCGTGGGGGGTCCTGGACCAAAGGGGCTATCTTGCTCCCCAAAGAGGCTGCCCCCTTGAACACCACCTTAGGTCGAGTTGGCAAGATGGTGCTGAGGATTTGATCACTGCCTAACACATGCCAATGCCTCTGTATCAGTGATTTGATGGTATGGTGCTGGGCCGAATAGGTAGTGATAAATGGTACAGTGTCAAAAGCACTGTCCCTATGTATGGGAGCATCGGATAAGAGGGAAGATCTATCCCTGTCTCGAGCTGTCCTCACGGCCAGGGAGAGAGAAGATGGATCATATCCCTTTTCCAAGAATCTGGCCATCAAAGTGGATGCTTGTTGGTCGTAAGTATTCACATCTGAACAATTGCGTCCTAATTGCGTTTTTATTTCATATGGTAATACATTGTTATAGCCTACTAGTTCGATTTTTCGTTTACCTGGACCACCAGGGCAGTTTATGCCAAGTTTTCTGGTATTTCCCTTTAGGCTTTAGGGTCCTTTAAACATCAGAGACATGAGGGGTCATGAGAATATATAGGGGGACGTGGGGGCAGGGGACTCCGAATGTTCTCGTTGTGCCTAGCCCCCTAGAGTTTCCTATGTTAGGACCCCTAGCCAACCATCACTCTGACTGGGGTGTATGTGGGTTTCCAACATCCCTTAATTCTGACAGCCTGTATCAAAATTGGCGTACCCATAATTGGGCTCAGTTTCAATAGTGAGCCCATCAGTCCGTTTGATTTTCCATTAAATTTTTTTAATTATTTATAATCCACCCTATATCCCAACATTTCACTTTATTGTTTTATTTTCACTTTATATTTTTCGTTTTTCAATTTTCCACTCAATTTCATCTTAATGAGAAATGACATCCATAAAGCCTTAGATAAAACCATATGTCTAGAGGCTGATGGTGCACTTGCGCATACAATTGGTCTATCATTTGCGTTCCAAGTCTGCTACGGAAGTCCGGGGTTATGACGAAAACTCACAGCGAGGCTTAGTCGAATTTTTTTTCGTTTTATAAGGAGGTGACACGACATGTTGCCCGTGCCCCTGTAGTGGGGGGTCATGGGTCTCTGGTAAGCGGCCAGCTTTTATATTTGGTGACGGTGGATCTGACACTTCAAATTCAATCATCAACAAACTTTCAACACTCATCAGCACTTGGGTGGTTACCGTACTAAATTTATGGACTTTTCAATATGTCTTAAAATTTGCACTGATGCACATATTATGCACTTTTGCGCATGTATTGAATGCCTATTTTTATGAGCAATTACTTATATGCTCCATATATTCACAGGTTTTTTTTGCACTTTGATGGTTAATTGTCATTTATATCAGTCTGTTTTATTAGCGCAGTTTCACATTTTTTCATTTAATTATGGCGTTTATCCAGCTGGGTATTTGGAGGTGGTGTAACAGGAGCGCTTCTACCTCGTGAAGGTAGTCCATCCAGTTGAAAGTGGCAGGCCAGGTGTCGCTGTTTGCAGGGGCCAGTCAGGAATGCAGATTCGGGGGAGTCCGAAGGTCCCCAGAAAGTTAGCCAGGTTACCAAGCCTGCGAAAAGTTGCCGTCTTGCCTTCGTGAGAGGCCGTGAGCTGGAAGGGGAATCCCCATCGGTACTTGATCTTTTTTGATTGCAGAGCATCTGTGACCAGTTTAAGGGCCTTTCTCATCAGCAAGGTTTGCTTGGATAGATCTGTTAGCAGCTGCGGGAACATTCCCCGGTATAACCCCTCCCACCCCAAGCTAGCTTCAGTTCTCTGCTTGTGTTCTTAGTTGATGGACCTCTTTTGTCTACTCTCTTATTGCATCTGCACAGCATGAGTGATTACTGCACCATCTAATTTTCATTAGGGCTACTGATGCTGCGTGCTCTGCCTCTTCCTTTGTCCAGATAGGACTTTGGGCTGGTGACATCCCCTGGTGGGCACAATATGATGACTGTTACTGTGACACCTGGGTTTCTGTGGCAAACAAGTGCTTGGCGCCAAGGCATTCCCCCTCCCTCTCTACTGATGCTGAGGTCATGAGTGCCCCACTGGGGGTGATATTCATAATTCTTTGCCAAAATGTCAGATTTCATGGGCAGAATTTCTGGCCTTATTCATGCCATACATAGCAGGAATCACAGCCTTTCCCCTTCAACCTCTACTCCTGAATCGGTATTCAATTTCAAACTTGAGCCAGACACCTTACCCAAGGAAGAGGTGACATTTGAGATTGAGCCCCCTCTTTCTGAGGCGTTGGATTAGAATTACAAGCTTTAATAGAGATTTTATTAAGATGAAGGATGCCATAGCTACCCTTATTGACACTGTATGATTCTGCTTAGTACTGGAGCAGAATATAGGTTCCCTTAAATTACCTAAACCAGCCAAGACTTTCCTGGTGCACCTGCTAGTAGAAACTGTCCTGTGTGGAGAAGATTTTGACTCCTCCGAAACACTTTGCTAAACAGAATCCTACTGAAGAAAGTGTTCTACATAAGTAGATGGTTCCACTGGTAGATCCTGTCACTGTGGATGATAGTCCTGTAGTCAAAGATCCTGTAGACAAAAAGAGGTCCTCTTTAAAGCTCTTTTACTTAGATTTTTTTACCAACAGCATTGTGCTACTGCGTGAATGACTTGGCAGATCCACTTAATCAAGTCTCCAAGATGAGTATTTTCTCTGTCCACATCAACATGATTCTTTGGCTTAAATGCTAGTCAGTTGAGCTCCTGTTCAACTCCTTGTGTGGTTACCCTTTGAAAGCAAACTCTTGTTTGGTCCCTCCTTGAATACATACATTGAGGAGGTCAGAGGTTAAGAGTACTATCCTTCCCCAGGAAAGGGGGGCCTGCGTCACTACTGGTAGGACTTCTAATCCTGAGATTATGGTCTCAGGTCTCAGTCTTTCAATGCCAAATCTAATACAGGAATGTGCTTTTGTATGAAGACATGTCCCTTCAAACCAGCCAAGACCTCTTCCCAGTGATTAGATCTGGTCCCAGGAAATCTCAGACACCTTGGTCCAAAGTGTCATTTCCAGGGGCTACAGCTGAAGTTTTGCACTTTCCTCCTTTCCAGTGAGTGAATTTGCTTGCTGCTGTCCAGCAGCTCTTGTCTCAAGGGATCATTACCTTTGTACCAATAGAAGAACTCTTTTAATAGTTCTGCTTTTTTGACAGTTCCCAAACCGAATGGAGTAGTCCAGCCCATTATGGATCTGAAGTCTCACAACTTGTTCCTAATGGGTTCAAAAGTTCTACTGAAAACTGCATCCTCCTTCTTCGGATTTCCTGGTCTCTATAGACATCAATGACGTTTACATACACATCACCACTGTTCTGCCTCATCAACACTATCTGCACTTTGCTTTGGATGATTAGCATTACCATTTTGTCACAATTCCCTTTGGTCATGGCCCCCCTGGTCTTCACTGAGCTGCTTGCTTGGTTTCAGCACTGCTCCTTGTTCAGGGGATTCATGTTAAGCAGTACTTGAACGATCTCCTGTTAAAGGACCATTCCTCCCTGTTTTTGCTAGCCAACATGCAGCAGACTATGCAGAGCTTTGGTTGGATCCTCAATCTAGTTAAGTCATCGCCGGACCAATTATACAGATTGGATTACTGGGGCCTGGTGATAGAAATGGCCCTGTCCAGGATTTTCCTACCTCAGGACAGATTTCTGTCCTTGCGCTTTCATAACCAGGCCCTCTGGTCTCAGATAGCCCTCTTTTCATGTCTGTATGAGAGTCTTAGGTGTGATGACTTCCTCCTTCAAGGCTGTGCTGTACCCCCAGTTTAATTCCAGACCGTTGCCGCTCAGAATTCGGCCAGACTCTCTAGCCTGGTGGATTTCCAACCCAGCACTGGAGTTAGGGAAGCCCTTTCCTTCTCAGAAGTGAAAGGTTCTCAGCCTGTTGAGCTGGGGAGCAGTCCAGGATGCCCTCTTGATGCAGGGGACTTGGCCACTGGAGCAGGTTCACCTTCCCATCAACACTCTAGTACTCAGGGCGATTTGATTGGTTCAGATTCCCTTCAATGCTGGACTGCTCAATTGCGAGGACACCCAATGAGCATCTGAAAGATAATTCTATGGCTGTGGGCCTACATTATTAGTCAAAGAGGCACCAGAAATCGTGACACTCAAAGGGAAGAGCATTGTATGCTCTTTTGGGCAGGACTTGAGATTCTGCCCTTTCCACCATCCACATCCTAAGCCCTTTGGGGACACCAGATGTGGATCTTTGGTGCCCAGGTGTGATAACAAACTGGACAGCTTTGTTGTCAGATTCATTGACCCTCAGGTCTTCGCAGTGGATGCTCTAGTGATGCAGTGGGATCAGTTAAGCTTAAACTGAACCTTTCCACCCCTCCAGGTTCTCCCTCACCTACTTTTGTAAGATCAGGATGGATGGCATTCCTGTGATTCTCATTGTACTGAATTGGCCCATGAAGACTTTGTACTCAGACATATTCAGACTCCTGAAAGATGATCCAAGGCCCCTTCTGTTGCAAAGGGCAGCATTGCATCCTGCTTCTTAGTTGCTGGCTTTAATGGCATGGCTCTTGAAGTTGCGGTCCTGAGGGGCAGGGGACTTTCAGTCATCCCTACCCTCTTGAAGGCTAAAAGATGACTTCTCATAAAGTCTACCATCACACCTGCAAGACCTAGCTTGCTAGCGAGCTGAGGAATCCTCCTCCTAGAAAGTACTCTGTGACACATAGTCAGTCATTCCTCCAGTCCAGTCTGGATCAGTATCTGGCTTATCCAGCATATGGCTTCAAAAAAGGCAAAAACCGCCTTGGCTATTCTATTTCAGTAACCTTTGGCCTCTCAATCCCTAGTCAAGGCTACAAACAGCAAAAAAAACTTGGGGCATCTAACACTCCCCAACCCTCAGTCTGACAATACTGCTGTCCAAAGGTGCCCCCTGTACTGTTTCATCTAGATCAGGAGTCTCCAAACTTTCTAAACAAAGGGCTAGTTTACTGTCCTTCAGACTTTAGGAGAGCCAGACTGTGGCCAGTGGGAGTATAAAAGGTCCCGGTGTTAGTGGGAAAAAATAATGGCCCATTGTTTGTTTCAGTTCAGTTCAGAATTGGGCCCTATTGTTGGTGGCAGTGGAGGGAATTGTGCCCCAAACATTGGCGTCATTAGGAGGAAATGTGCCCCCTTCATTGGGGTCAGTCGGGGGCATTATGCCCCATTGTTGGTATCCGTGGATGAATTAGTGCCCCAAGGGCCAGATAAAAGTAATTAAAGGGCCGCTGTTTGGAGACCACTGATCTAGAGTGAGGGCCCTCTAATACAGGAGGTGTGTTAACTGGCCAGATTACCAGGTGTAAACATAGGGTGAAAAATCCCAAAAAAGAAAACGAATGCAGCCACCACATTTAATGATTGGTAAGCTGCAATATATTACATTTTTGGTTTTGGGTTTCATACAGTGACGGCTGGTGAAGTTTTAGGATAGGGGGGGCGCCAGACCGCCCTTCTTTTTTGACCCCTCCCACTTGGTGAAAATGGGAGTGGTTTCAGCTAAATAGTGGGCGTGGCTCTAAGGTGGTGTGGTTGGCGTCTGCGATGAACGAGGGAGAGAGGGATGGAGGGAGAGCAGGCCCAGATCCTACACCACAATAGAAATGTGTATTCTAGAAAGTTTAACAATCAGCAGATAAAGATACTCCAAACACCTGGTGTTATCACTTCAATCATCCCGGCACCATGGTTGTCCCATTAAATGCAGCGTGTGTCCCATTAAATGCAGCATGTGTCCAAATGCATCCTGTTTCCCATTAAATGCATCCTGTGTCCAAATGCAGCCTGTGTCCAAATGCAGCATGTGTCTCATTAAATGCATCCTGTGTCCCATTAAATGCAGCGTGTGTCCAAATGCATCCTGTGTCCCATTAAATGCATCCTGTGTCCCATTAAATGCATCCTGTGTCCCATTAAATGCAGCCTGTGTCCCAATAAATTCATCCTGTGTCCAAATGCAGCGTGTGTCCCATTAAATGCAGCCTGTGTCCAAATGCAGCATGTGTCCATATGCAGCATGTGTCTCATTAAATGCAGCCTGTTTCCAAATGCAGAGTGAGTCCCATTAAATGCAGCGTGTGTCCAAATGCATCCTGTGTCCCATTAAATGCAGCGTGTGTCCAAATGCATCCTGTTTCCCATTAAATGCATCCTGTGTCCATATGCAGCATGTGTCTCATTAAATGCAGCCTGTTTTGCAAATGCAGCGTGTGTCCAAATGCATCCTGTGTCCAAATGCATCCTGTGTCCAAATGCAGCCTGTGTCCCAATAAATTCAGCCTGTGTCCAAATGCAGCCTGTGTCCAAATGCAGCCTGTGTCCAAATGCAGAGTGTGTCCCATTAAATGCAGCCTGTGTCCAAATTCAGCGTGTGTCCATATGCAGCATGTGTCTCATTAAATGCAGCCTGTTTCCAAATGCAGAGTGTGTCCCATTAAATGCATTCTGTGTCTAAATGCAGCGTGTGTCCCATTAAATGCATCCTGTGTCCAAATTCAGAGTGTGTCCTATTAACTGCATCCTGTGTCCATATGCAGCATGTGTCTCATTAAATGCAGCCTGTTTCCAAATGCAGAGTGTGTCCCATTAAATGCATTCTGTGTCTAAATGCATCCTGTGTCCAAATGCATCCTATGTCCAAATGCAGAGTGTGTCCTATTAAATGCATCCTGCGTCCAAATGCAGAGTGTGTCCCATTAAATGCAGCGTGTGTCCCATTAAATGCATCCTGTGTCCCATTAAATGCATCCTGTGTCCCATTAAATGCATCCTGTGTCCCATTAAATGCAGCCTGTGTCCAAATGCAGCGTGTGTCCCATTAAATACAGCCTGTGTCCAAATGCAGAGTGTGTCCTATTAAATGCATCCTGTGTCCATATGCAGCATGTGTCTCATTAAATGCAGCGTGTGTCCAAATGCATCCTGTGTCCCATTAAATGCAGCCTGTGTCCCATTAAATGCAGCCTGTGTCCAAATGCAGCCTGTGTCCAAATGCAGCGTGTGTCCTATTAAATGCAGCCTGTGTCCAAATGCAGAGTGTGTCCCATTAAATGCAGCCTGTGTCCATATGCAGCATGTGTCTCATTAAATGCAGCCTGTTTCCAAATGCAGAGTGTGTCCCATTAAATGCATCCTGTGTCCAAATGCAGCCTGTGTCCCATTAAATGCATCCTGTGTCCAATTGCAGAGTGTGTCCCATCAAATGCAGCCTGTGTCCAAATGCAGTGTGTGTCCCATTAAATGCAGCCTGTGTCCATATGCAGCATGTGTCTCATTAAATGCAGCCTGTTTCCAAATGCAGAGTGTGTCCCATTAAATGCATTCTGTGTCTAAATGCAGTGTGTGTCCCATTAAATGCATCCTGTGTCCAAATGCATCCTATGTCCAAATGCAGAGTGTGTCCTATTAAATGCATCCTGCGTCCAAATGCAGAGTGTGTCCCATTAAATGCAGCGTGTGTCCAAATGCATCCTGTGTCCCATTAAATGCATCCTGTGTCCCATTAAATGCATTCTGTGTCCAATTGCAGAGTGTGTCCCATCAAATGCAGCCTGTGTCCAAATGCAGTGTGTGTCCCATTAAATGCAGCCTGTGTCCATATGCAGCATGTGTCTCATTAAATGCAGCCTGTTTCCAAATGCAGAGTGTGTCCCATTAAATGCATTCTGTGTCTAAATGCATCCTGTGTCCAAATGCATCCTATGTCCAAATGCAGAGTGTGTCCTATTAAATGCATCCTGCGTCCAAATGCAGCGTGTGTCCCATTAAATGCAGCGTGTGTCCCATTAAATGCATCCTGTGTCCCATTAAATGCATCCTGTGTCCCATTAAATGCAGCCTGTGTCCAAATGCAGCGTGTGTCCCATTAAATACAGCCTGTGTCCAAATGCAGAGTGTGCCCCATTAAAAGCAGCCTGTGTCCAAATGCAGCCTGTGTCCCATTAAACTCCCCTTCTTGTACTTACCTTGCTGTGTTGTCCTTTCCTGCGGTGCCTCCTTCACAAGGGCACTGGCAGCGGTGATGGAGGAGTCCGCTCTCATACTTCAGTTTTCTCTATCTCTCGCTGGCGCAATGGGAGAGAGAAAACGGGAAGTGACATCTAACTCAGATGTCAATCAAACCACCCGGCCGTAGTAATAGATACTACGCGCACCGGGCGGAAGCTACTCCGCGCTTCGGAAACCGCCGCAAGGCGGGACAAGAGCCCGCAAATGAAGCGCAGCGTCTGCTATCTCATGATTGCATAGACGTGGCGCTTCCCATAGTGCACTGTGTCTGGCATCCGAACACAGTGCACTTAAGGACCTTTTTTTGTATTTTTTTTTTCTACTTTTTTTTTGTGACTGCCTGGAGGGGGGGGGGGGGGCGGCGCCTGTGCGCCCCCTATAGACGGGCCGCCACTGGTTTCATACCGGTTTTAACCAGGTGGACATTCAGGCTTCCTCTAATGCCAGTTTTGTCAGAAGCGCTACATGCTTCTGTTTGAGTCTGTCAAATCTTCTTGACCCTTTTGTTTTTATGGACAGTGGGCAGTGTTTCCCACCCCTCTATTAGGCTGCTTTTACATGCCTCAATTTATTTTTCCTTTTGGCATAACTTATTTGTTATTAAGAACTGTAACTCATAGAATATCTGCAAGGGATGCTTCCACTATGAACAATAGAAGCACAGCTTTTAGGCCCCATTTACAACTAGCGATTTGGATCGCGGGCGGAATTGCCACGATTCTGCCCTCGATTTCAAATCGCAATGTTGGCAATGGCACCTAAACACATTGCCGCTTTGCCACGCAATAAATTGCTCTGCAGTCGTGGCAAACTGCATAGCAGGAAGATTGTCACCCAAAAGAAGCTCCTGCTCCTTTTTGGGTGACAAGCTTTGCACAATGCAGTTTTGCTACAAATGCAGCGTGATTTATTATGGCAAAACCATGCTGTGTTTAGGTGCCATTGAAAATGAATGCCACCTGAACACGCGTGCTGCGTTTTGTCAGCATTGCAGTGTGATCTGGAATCACTGACAGAATCATGGCAATTCCCTTCGCGATCCCAAATTGCTAGATGTGAAAGGGGCCTAAGTCACAAAGTTGTGGGGGCTCTTCAGGTTAAAAGCTATTTCTTTGTTTTGTTATGAAAATTACTTTTTATAGAAACAAATACACCTCAAATTAGGGAGGTATAAAATAAGACACCAAATGCATGCTTTGAATGTTTATGTACAAAGAGCTTTATATATTTATACAGAATGTATACTGTTGCTCTATAGATATGTGATGAACACAACGCAGAATTTTACAGAATGTCAAGCAGATGGAACGTGGAGCACAGCAATTGGTTGCAAAGGTAAAACCATGGCTATTAAACAGTGTGAATACTAGGAAAAAAATACACTGGGGTTATTATATTAAAACTGGAGAGTGCAAAATCTGGTGCAGCTGTGCATGGTAGCCAATCAGCTTCTAACTTCAGCTCGTTCAATTAAGCTATAGAAGAAGAACATAGAAGCAGATTGGTTTCTATGCAGAGCTGCACCACATTTTGCATTCTCCAGTTTTAGTAAATTAAAGCGGAGCTCCAGCCCCCCCTTCAAAAGTTTAAAGTCAGCTCCGCTTTATCGCAGTATCTCTCGAATCTGATGTTTGCTAGTTAGTGTGATTACAGTAATCACCAGAAAATGAAAGACACACCATGCTTGCTTCCCATTGACACTGGAAGATGGCTAGCAGCACCATCATCACAGAACTGGTGGAAACTAGTAGGGCCCAGGTACACCCATCTACTGTCCAGAGAAGTCTGGCCAGAAGTGGTGTTCATTGAAGAATTATGGCCAAAAAGACATACCTCCAGCATGGAAACAAGGCCAAGAGACTGAACTGTGTAAAAAACCTAGGCTAGGTGCTCTGGACTGATGAGTCAAAATATGAAATATTTGGCTGTAGCAGGAGGCAGTTTGTTCGTGAAGGGCTGGAGAGTGGTACAATAATGCGTGTATGCAGGCAACAGTGAAGCATGGTGGAGGTTCCTTGCAAGTTTGGGGCTGCATTTCTGCAAATAGAATTGCAGATTTAGTTAGGATCAGTGGTGTCCCCAATGCTGAGAAATACAGGCCAATAAGGTTTCAGAATAGGGTGGACCAGAATATTTTTCCACCTTAAATGATACACAAGTTGTATAATGTTGTTTACCTGTTCTTATGCAAGTGACTACAGTTTCTCAATCGTGCCACCTTGCGGCGCTTTCCGAATCGCCAATTTCGATTCAAAACTAAATATTCTTCGCTAGCTGTTGGCTAAATTGTACAAACCTCATTTTTAGTATGTTCTAAAATCAGAGGGTAAAACATGTATATCTGTTTTGCATCCTTTTGGATAAAATGTTTTGGTTTAATTTTTACTATAACCAGAATAAGCTGTGGTAGCATCACAGAGTCCATTTCTGTCATCTTGATCTCAGTTGTCTGCTGCCTGCCCCGACCATCCACTGTTTTAAATATTTTACATTATGTTTGTGTACTATGCTTGTTCTGCCTGAAATCGGCTGTCAAACCTCAGGCATACAGTGAGTTTGCAGTACACAATGACAGTTCGTCTTCATGTAGTGTTTTTTTTTGGCTAATATGTGATTATTTGTAGACCCAGTAGTGCATCTTTCTCTTTATGATCCATTTATTCTATTTAACCAACAATGCCCAGCGCATGCTGCAATGTATTGCACCACATCTTTCCACCCAGCTTTTCTCGTTATATTTATAATGCAGTGAATATGATATTTGCAAAACATTCATTGGTGGTTAATTCCTTTACTCTATAATTAAACAGAAAGATCCATCTGTAGAGAATGTTTAGTGAATATTACACGCACTGCTTTTATAACCCCTGGTCTTCTGAAATCCTAGCAATGCATTTGCACATATATATATGCATTTCAGCCCATCTTAATAGACAAATCAAGTGTTCCCACCATGGTCACTGCACAACACTCAGCACTGCAGTAAGTTGAAGTAACCCTCTAATACAATCTATGATATGGTGACCCCTTGCTGAGACAGGTTATGATCAATTAGTCTTATTTTTATGATTGGTATTATGATCACTGTGTTTAATCTTAAAGACAATATCCCCAGATACTGTAAGCTATGTAGTGCCATATATAGAAATTCAAGGATAATTGTGGTGGGGACTTTTAAAGGCAAACTTACCTTTTTTCCCCTCTAAAGTACAGCCTCCTTATGTACTAATATGGCAGTAATGTACCTCTATTGCAGCAATAATAAAGCTGTTCCTGTCTTCTGGAGCAGGCCTCACCTCAACCACTGGTTTCTTGAACAGAAAACTCCTCCATGTCTTCCTGCTATTCATCCTAAGTAAATTGCAGGACATCAGAGCCCTTAGTAGACTGCGGAAGTTCTGCAGCCCAAGACATCTTTGAATCGCACCCTCATGTCCTCAAAGCCACCCACCTCTCCAGTATCTGAGAAGCTTGATAAGAGCACGCTCTGAGTGTATTTCTCCTATTGCGCATGCTCCGAAACACGTCGCGAGCATGCCAGTGACTTCAACATGGATGACGCTGTGTTCCAGCTTGCGTTCCAGACCTTGCTCTCAACGACCCACCATCTTACCAGCATCTTGCCGGCCAGGACAGCTCCACGAGTGGCGTGGAACGTCCCTCAGCATGGACCAGTGCAGTTCCCTTCCACCGGATTACTACATATGCCTATCATTCATGTCCTCCATGTGAGTTTTATTCCTTTGCTTTATTATTAAATGTTTTACAGTCTACACTCAGAGGCGCCTGTATCTTCTTCTTTTTTTAATGTTTGGAGACGGCTTCTACTCCCCCAAAAAGGCTGTCCCTGCGCACATTGACTGTGTATCTTCTACCCAATATAAAGAGACTGCCACTCTAAAAGACTTCATGATAGACACTGCATTATTATAATGCACTTCTGCTTGTGCCACTATCTATATGTTTTTCCTAGTATCTGAGTTCCGCCCACCGCTGAAGTGCTTTGTTAGGCCCCTTTCAAACAAGTGTTCTGTTTGTCCATTTTTCATCCATCCATCGACGGATGAAAAACAGACATCAATGCATCTCTATGGAAAACTGATGTAGGCTTTCTGGTGATGTCAGTATTGTGCTCCTCAGAGTGTACACCAAGCCCATTGGTGTGTACTGATAGCCAAGCTGGGCAGTAGGGTATATAAGCATCGAAGGACGCTCCATCTTCCAAGCCTTAGATCTTTATCTATGGAGAATGCCACATAGGAAATGAGATAAAAGCCAGAGATCCCATCAAATGTAAAGAATGTGGTTAAATATAAAGAAAAAAGGAACTGCGCTAAAGAGCTATAAGACACCTTAAATTGCAGCTGCAACAAAAAAACACTAATATTGGTGTAATAAACTAAGGAGAATATACTAAGTGCGCTTACAATCCAGTGAATAAAAATGTGAATAGAATATAACTGAATAGATAATTCAGTATAGGGTGAATATATTACCAATAATATTGTCAAGTTCAAAAAAATACTTGTAGATAAATTGTGAAAACAAATATGAGTAAATATGCATTCAGTGATCTTACACAAAAATAATCAAATCCATAATTACTAAAAACAATGAAATTCCAAAGTTCATAAATAACTAAAAATTAATGGACAGAAAGAAGTGATGAAGGTAAATTAAGTCCATTCATAAAAAGTTCAGTGAAGATACACCAGTCACATGAAGAGGGATCACATATACACAGTTCGTTTAAACACAGCCCATGTAGGTGAAGAGGGAGGAAAGGATTATGAAGAAGAATCTCAGCAACCGGTGACTTCAGGGGACAATAAGGATGGACCCTTACCGAACACGGTGGACCTCCTTAATAGCAAGGTCTTGTGAGCGTGCAGATACAGCCCTCTGCAGGGACAGATGGATGGTAGCATCTGAATCCTCGTTCCGACAGGAGGCAGTTCCGGCGTGTCAGTCTAGAGGAAGGCACTCACTGGTCCCAGGAGCCATAGATGCAAAAGGGGGCAAGAAGACAAGCTCCAATAGTGTGGTATAGTTAAAAGATTTATTGCTACAAAAAAGCAGAGAGCATATCTCTGCCAGACAATAAAGATACAAATGTTTAAAAAAGCCGGCATATAAAAGCGAACACCCGTGAACAATGTGATGGCGTACAGTGCGTAGCCACGCCCTACATGTTTCGTCAAAGAATGTGGTTACAGAATAATGTACAAGAAAAGAACAAAATGATTGGTTGTTTTTGATGCCGTTAAATTGACGAATGGACAGCTTGTAATACAATGTGGATATCATTTTTTTTTTTTTTTTTTACTTTATGCCTTTTTTGTGAAACATTTTTCAGTATGCATCTGTAAATTCTGGTTACATTCTTGAAAGGGGGAAGGAGGAGAGAAGAGTGGTCAGAGAACAGAGTTGGCTGTGCAGCAAAGCTTGGGTGTATTATTGAAAGAGTACAAGTGGGTTCTGCAAATTTCTACAGATATATTTGGTGAGTGATGTTATAAATAAAGAAATTGCAGAGACATTAAAGAGAGCGAGAGAGAAGAGAAATCAAAGAGTACAGAGAGAGACTTATTTTGGGTCCCTGACCATACAGCGAGAGGAGAGAGAGAGGAGAGACAGCAAAGAGGAGGGAGACAGAGCAAGAGAGATTTTATGGGTCCCTGATCTACTACTGTGATGAGTAACTTTAGGCCCCTTGCATGCATCCAGCTAGCTCATGTGAGTCAATTAGCAGATTTAGGGCTCATTTAGATGGGCGCTGGGACCAATCCTCACTGCTGAGTTGTTTTTTGCTGCTTCTGTATCCACCATGGAGCTGCGCACAGTCAGCCCACAGAAGTGGATGTTGACACAGCGGCTGCATGGACACATGTAAACATTTGACATGTAGGCAGAAGCGAGTGCATGGATCTGAAAGCAAAGTGTCTACATTTGAACCTGTGCATCCACTCCTGCCCGTATTTCAAAACTTTGACATGCGACTGTGCAACTACTGTATCTGGATCCACCTCTTCGGGCTGCCTCCAAGGCAGCAAAAAAACAGCTCAGCTTGGGGCTCTTCACCCATCTGAAGGAGCCCTTGATCCCCTTGCACACAGGAGTCATGACTTGCATAGATCGTATTACATGTGTTGAAGAAGCCACAGTATAAAAATCTTAAGGTCCATCCTTCCAATATAGCTCACAAAATCTGCCACCATCAGGGAGCTGGGGAGCATACACCAAGTTTGCAGGAGATACCCCAAAAAGTTAAACTGAAAAATTATATTTAAAAAGTACGTCAGACTTCCCCCGGATAACAGAGGAAAGAGCAATATCCCTAGAAACACCAATAACGGTAGAGGAGATTAATCGGGCGTTAAAAAAATCAGCGCCAGGAAAAAGTCCAGGGCCAGATGGATACACGATGTTATACTTAAAAAGGTTCAAAGAAATCCTGACCCCAAAGCTGTGCACATATATGAATGGATGGGGAAGAAGGTAAGAGATGAGTAAAGAGGCCTTATTGGCATCAATTACTATTATAGCAAAAGAAGGCAAAGATAGTACTAAGTATTCAAACTATAGACCTATGTCATTGTTAAACGCAGACACAAAATTGTTTGCGAAAATACTAGCAACAAGGATAAAAGATTTAATGACAGAGTTGGTCCATCCTGATCAAGTGGGATTTGTGCCAGGGAGAGAGAGGAGGGATAATGGGGTAAGAACACTTCTGTTACTTTAAAAAAATAAAAGAAGGGAGGGTCCCCGGTCTACTCCTGTCGATAGATGCCGAAAAGGCATTCGACAGGGTAGACTGGGGATTCATGATGAGCACTCTAGAGAGCATGGGGATAGGCTCAAGGATGATGCAGTGGATACAAACATTATATAAAGGTTTTACAGCCATGGTGAAAGTAAATGGAACATTGCCACCCCCTTTTAGAATGAATAACGGACGAGACAGGGATGTTCGTACTGGCGCTGGAACCTCTCCTGGCGACAGTGCGGGGGGATGCGGACATAGGGGGCTTCAAAATCAGAGAAGAGCATAAATTAGCTGCATTCGCAGATGATATATTATTCTTATGAAAGCATTAAAGGAATATGGAGATCTGTCAAATTTTAAGATCAACCCGAGTAAATCTGAAATATTAAATATAAACATGAAATTGAAAGAGGAACAGAGTCTACAACAAGAGTTCCCATTCCTTTGGAGGAGGAGGACGGAAATAAAATACCTTTGGATTAAACTAATGGCATCGCCAGAGGAAATATATCAAGCAAACTATATCCCATTATTAGAGGAGATAAAAATAGAAATAAAAAGGATAGCAGCACGCCCCTCATCATGGATGGGCCGGATTAACGCCCTAAAGAAGATCATGTACAAGTTTTAGATGCTCCCCATATATATACCCCCAGCATATTTTAGAACATTAAGAACTTTAATCACTAATCTAATATGGCACAATAAGAAACCTAGAATCTCTCTGGCAACTCTGAAGAAAGTAAAAAGCGAAGGGGGATTAAATGTCCCTGACTTTCAAAAATACTACGAGGCGGTTCTGTTAACACGCGTGGTGGAATGGGCTAAATCAAATAATGAGAAAAGGTGGGTAAATATAGAACACATAATGGCTAATACGCAACTAGGGAGGAATATATGGATACCACCACACTATAGGACATTGGGAGAAAATACACACACATTGACACGGATAGTATTGAAAATTTGGGATGCACTACACAAGAAAAATAAATGGAAGTATAATTCACCATTGATGGCACTAAAGGAAAATAATCTATTTGCACCGGGGAAAAGTTTGATAGGGGGGAATTGGATTAAAAAAGAAAATGCACAACTACGTGGTATAACACAAGGGGGAAAAATTTGCACTTTACAAGAATTAAAAATAAAAAAAATGTGTTGGAGATTAACAAATGGAGGTATTTTCAGCTCAAACACTTCATAGCAGCCCTTCATCATCCAATAAGAGAAAGAGAAGCACTTACATTGATAGAGCGACTATGTACCATCGAAAAAACAAGTTGGAATATATCTAGGATATATAAAACCTTGATAGAAGTAGAAGAGCTGAAAATTCCGACATTTATAAAAAAATGGGAGAGGGAATTGGGGAAATGAGGAAGGAACCAAGAAGTAGGAAAAATCCTGAAACTAGTACATGGATCATCAGTAAATAATGGGATGGTGGAAATGAACTATAAGTGCGTAACCCGGTGGTATAGAACCCCAGAAACACTAGGGAAATATCAAATAGGACAAACAACGGAGTGTTGGCGGGGCCGTAAACAAACAGGAACCATGGCCCATATATGGTGGGGGTGCCCTAAAATTAAAATGTACTGGAAGGAAATACTGAGTTAGATTAAGGAAATTACTAATATAGATATACCTGAGGAACCATGGACATGTCTATTTCATGGGTGAGATATTCTGACAAAAGAATATAGAAACTCAATGATTGTACATATGATTAATGCTGCAAAAAGCTTAATACCAAGGAAATGGAAGAAAGCAGAGAGCCCAAACATTAGAGAGTGGTTTGATAAAATAGAAGAGATATGGAACATGGAACATCTAAGATATAGCCATGAGGATACTAGAGAGGAATTCATTAAGAGATGGGAAAAGTGGAAAAAGTTTAAATTAACAAAGAAATATAGTGAGATTAGGATTACTTAGAGAAGAGGAGAAAAAAGGGTCTAGGAGTGGGGGGGGGGGGTAAGGGTAGATAAAGGTTTGGAAATAAAATGTGTTAATGTTATGTACAGGACACCGTGGCTGGGTCCTGGAAGGACGCTGTTTCCCCTCTGTTTGGACTGTGGTCCCTTTAAGGGAACAAAAAGGGTTAACTCACCTGTCAGAGGAAGTGGGTTTAAAACAAGACCGGAAGTTATAGATGGGTGTGGAGGAGTGTAGAGGAGAATGTGGATGGTGGATGGTGTTTTGGTGTGCAGCAACAGAAGTGAATAGCAGTGTCCTGCCTGGAAGCCTCCTGGCAGGGGAAGCTACCTGCAACAGAAACCAAGGACTGTTTAATCTGCGACAGCAGTTCTGGACTTTGCAAGTAGGTGAGACTGAAATCTTTCTTTTGTTTTTGCTGCTGTAAAGCTATTTAAGTTCAATAAACCTCCTTTTGAGTGAAAAGCCTGTGTCCTACGATCTAGCTGGTTCCCCGAGCTTTACAAGTGATGCTCGAATGCGGGCAGGACAGAGTAACAGGCATTTTTTTTGCTTATTTTTTTTTTTTGCATTGGACTTAAAACTGACATTTAAAGGGACAGTACAGTGGATTTATGTCCTGGGTTAAAGCCGGACAAACCCTGAAAGCTGAAGCAATGGAGGAGCTAATTAAACAGCTGTCCTTGGCTAATATACAAGCGCAGACTCTCCATGAGGAAGCTAATCAGCACTTAGCAACCCAGCTGGAGGTAAAGCAAGAAAATACTCGCCTGTTGGTGGCCCAGTTGGCAGCCGAGCAAGCGACCCAGCAAGGGGTTATGCAGGCTCAGGTTACTGCCTTAAAAGAAGTAGTGCAGCAGCTTTCTCAGGGCCGTGAGCAAGCGGCTGTTGCCCCTGGCAACCAGGTGACCGTGAGGGCAAGCCATTTTTTGCAGAAGTTGTCCCTGAGTGATGATGTAGAGGCATTTCTTGCTACATTTGAGAGGACGGCAGAGAGAGAAGGGTGGCCCCAGGACCAGTGGGCCGGCCTAATTGCTCCAGAGTTCCTCAAAAAGCCTACTTCGACCTGCCACCGGATGACACTAAAGACTATCAAAAATTAAAGGCAGAATTACTGGCTCGTTTGGTGACTACAGCTGTTCGGGCCCAACGAGTGCACCAATGGAAGTATCGTCCAGATCGTCCACCACTGTCTCAAATGCATGACCTGGTACAACTGGTAAAAAAATGGCTGCAGCCTGAAGTGTTGTCTAGCCCCCAAATCGTGGAGCGGGTCGTGCTGGAACGATACCTAAGGTCACTGCCAGACGACCTTCAATGGTGGGTCAGCCATGGAGACCCCAAAACGGTGAACCCCCTTGTCGAGATGGTGGAACAATATACAGTGGTGGAGGATCTGCTTGGCCCTACCAAGCGCCAAGGACCCAGTCTGCCATGGCCTATTCGATCGACTGCTGCCCTTCGAAAGGACATCCCCCCGGAGCCATGGAACCAACACCCCGGAAGGTCAAGAGTTACTCCCGATACCTCCTCAGCGATCTGTTCCTGTTCGGAGAGGAGGGGATGTACAATGTTGGCGATGTCATTCCTGTTGCCATACCGGGCCCACTGCAAGAGGAGCCCATGGAATGCGGGGTTCTTCGGAGGGGGTCTTTTTATGCCCATGAAGCATGTACAACACATCTTGACCTTGGAGAAGAGAAATTTGAGTGTGAAGTCCAAGTGAACCACCTCCCTGCCCGGGCTTTGCTGGACTCCGAAAGCATGGTAACCCTGGTTCATTCTAGAGTAATTGGAAGATCAGTCCGGTAAGCAAAACTTTACGGGTTGTGTGCATTCACGGGGACACTAGAGAGTACCCTCTCATATCGGTGTCCATCTCCACAGCATGTGGCACTGGTACTCAAGAGGTGGGGGTGGTAAAGAACTTGGTACATGATGTTATCATAGGACGAGACTGTCCATTATTTGCAAAACTGTGGGGACAAGGAGAACTACCTGAACGGTCCAGAGACTGGGGAGAAACTAGTCCCTCTGTTCCTGCTGTTGTGAGGAATAACCCTAAAATGCCGAATGTTCTTAATGTGGATCCAGTTGATGAAAATGCTGATGATTTGGTTAATGGTGATGAAAGTAGTGCTGATACTGTTAAGGATGTCAAAATGTGTGGTTCACAGACCTACCTGAACACTGAAGAGGGGGGGGGACCTTCCCTACTTCAGGTAATGCTGGGGAAAGAGGATGAGGAAGTGGCCGCTACCCCTGCCCTGCTGGATTTGGGTGTTCCTCAGGGGGCATTTGGTACTGCCCAGATGCAGGACCCCACTTTTGCCCATGCACGGGAATAGGTTGTAGTAGTAAATGGGGTTCCCCAAGAGCCAGGTGCGAATGAGCAGTGGCCACACTTTGCAATATGTAATGAATTGCTTTATCAGGTTACCAAAGTGAGAGAAAATGTGGTAGAGCAGTTATTGATACCCCAACAGTATAGACGCAAGGTCCTGGACCTGGCCCATGACGATGTTTTAGGGGGACACCTGGGAGTTGAAAAGACGGAGGCACGGATCACTGACCGGTTTTACTGGCCAGGTCTGAAAGCAGAGGTAAGGAGATACTGTACCTCTTGTCCCACCTGTCAGTTGACCGCTCCGGTGACCCACTTCCTTAGTCCTTTGGTCCCTCTGCCCATAATTGTGGTCCCATTCGAGAGGATAGCCATGGATATAGTGGGTCCCTTGGTAAAGTCGGCTCGAGGTCACTCCTACATACTGGTGATCCTCGACTATGCCACCCGATATCCTGAGGAGCTACCCCTGCGGAATACCTCCTCTAAGGCTGTTGCCCGGGAATTATTCCAGTTTACACGGACTGGTTTTCCCAAGGAAATACTCACGGACCAGGGCACCCCGTTTATGTCGAGAGTTATGGCCGATGTGTGCAAGCTCTTCTGGATTAAACAGCTGCGCACATCGGTCTACCATCCCCAAACGAATGGGTTGGTAGAACGCTTTAATAAGACCCTTAAATCTATGCTCAAGAGAGTTGTACAAAGGGATGGGAAAGACTGGGATTGCCTGTTACCAGCTCTCCTGTTTGCTATCCGGGAAGTACCCCAGGCCTCCACTAGGTTTTCGCCCTTTGAGTTGGTATATGGGCAGAGACCTCGTGGACTACTGGATTTTGTTAAAGAGGAATGGGAAAGTGAACCTATTCAGCATAAGAGTGTTCTTGAATATATTTCCCAAATGCAGGAGAGAATCCGAACTGTGATGCCACTAGTCAAGGAACATTTACAAAAAGCCCAGGAGGCTCAACGATGGGTCTATAATAGGGCTGCTAAAATAAGGAACTTCCAAGTGGGGGATCGAGTAGCGGTGTTGATTCCCACTGTGGAAAATAAATTCTTGGCCAGGTGGCAAGGCCCCTTTGAAGTTGTAGAAAAAGTGGGAGAGGTAAGTTATAGAGTCCCCCAACCAGGTAAGAGGAAACCCCATCAAATATATCATGTAAACTTGAGTGACCTCCCTGGCTACTGCAAGATTGGAGCCTCGGGTTGGGTTGGAGAGTGTCCAAGTAGCAAATACCCTGTCTAAAACCCAAAGTCAGCAGGCAAAGGAGTTCTTGCAGAGAAATAAAGAGAAATTTTCAGACTTGCCAGGGCTCACGGGTATCATAGAGCATGATATTTTCACGGAACCAGGAGTCAAAGTTTTTGTCCGGCCCTACCACATCCCAGAGGCCCAAAGGAAGGCTGTTTCAGAGGAAGTGAAGAAGATGTTAGACCTGGAGATTAATAAAGAATCGCAGAGTGAGTGGTCGAGCCCGATTGTGTTGGTACCGAAGCCCAACGGGACGCTGCAATTCTGCAATGATTTCCGGAAACTTAATGAAGTTTCATGGTTTGATGCCTACCCCATGCCCCAGGTAGATGAGCTTATTGAGAGACTAGGTCCAGCCAGGTATATCTACATTAGACCTTACCAAAGGATATTGGCAAATCCCGTTGACTAAGGCTGCTAGAAAGAAAACTGCTTTTTCTTCCCCAGAGGGGAGTTTTCAGTACAAAAGGATGCCTTTTGAATTTCAAACTGCTCCAGCCACGTTCCAGCGAGCAATTGATAGGATTTTACGACCTCACCGGAAGTATGCCTCAGTGTACTTGGACGACATAGTCATTTTTAGCAGAGACTGGGAATCACACTGGCCCAAAGTCCAGGCAGTGCTGGACTCTCTTTGGAAGGAGGGGTTTACAATAAACCCTGAAAAATGTGCTTGGGAATAGAGGAGGCGAAATACCTGGGCTATACCGTGGGTAGAGGGGTGGTGAAACCTCAGGTTAGCAAGGTAGAGGCTATACAGAGTTGGCCCTGTCCCCTCACAAAATAGCAGGTACGTGCATTCCTGGGCATGGTGGGATACTATAGTAGGTTTGTACCCAACTTTGCCACGTTGGCGGCTCCATTGACCGATCTGACTAAGGGTTGGAAATCGGTCATGGTGGAGTGGAATGCAGATGCTGAGAAGGCCTTTTTGGAGCTCAAGTCGGCACTGTGCCAACACCCTGTCCTGGTAGCACCCAATTTTTCAAAAGAGTTTGTTGTCCAAACTGATGCTTCCGATGTAGGATTGGGAGCGGTGTTGTCACAGGTTGTTCATGGAGAGGAGCACCCGGTAGACTTCCTTAGTAGGAAGTTAACACCAGCGGAGAAAAACAACGCTATAATTGAACAAGAGTGTCTGGCCATTAAGTGGGCTCTGGAATCCCTCAGATATTACCTTTTAGGTAAGAAGTTTAGGCTGATTTCTGACCACTCCCCTTTAACATGACTAAGACAGGGTAAAGGGAATAATGCCAGGGTTACTCGGTGGTTCCTGGCACTCCAGGAATTTAAATTTGTAGTGGAGCAAAGGCCCGGGAGACTGCATCAAAATGCAGATACCCTCTCCTGAGTCCATTTGAGCTCCACTGTTGCCTCCACCTCCTTGGCGTTGGGGCACAGGGGGGGGGGATATGTGCAGGATGCCGTGGCTGGGTCCTGGAAGAACGCTATGTTTC
This sequence comes from Aquarana catesbeiana, assembly GCF_042186555.1. Taxonomy (NCBI): domain Eukaryota; kingdom Metazoa; phylum Chordata; class Amphibia; order Anura; family Ranidae; genus Aquarana; species Aquarana catesbeiana. The sequence goes on along the minus strand of NC_133325.1, from coordinate 512,615,783 downwards.
CCCTCTGTTTGGACTGTGGTCCCTTTAAGGGAACAAAAAGGGTTAACTCACCTGTCAGAGAAAGTGGGTTTAAAACAAGACAGGAAGTTAAAGATGGGTGTGGAGGAGTGTAGAGGAGAATGTGGATGGTGGATGGTGTTTTGGTGTGCAGCAACAGAAGTGAACAGCAGTGTCCTGCCTGGAAGCCTCCTGGCAAGGGAAGCTACCTGCAACAGAAACTGGACTGTTTAATCTGCGACAGTTCTGGACTTTGCAAGTCGGTGAGACTGAAATCTCTTTCTTTTGTTTTTGCTGCTGTAAAGCTATTGCCTGTTTCCTGTGATCTAGCTGGTTCCCCGAACTTTACAGTATATCCCTATTCAGTAGGGAAAATGTTTTTTTTTTTTCCTTGTGTATGATAAATCTGGATAAAATAAAGATTAAATAAAAAAAAAAAAGTACGTCAGACTAGTATACAATAACATGTTTTAAAAGCCATAGTCTAAATAACCAGGTTGCAAATACAAGCTGAATCACCTGTGTCCGTGAATTGCCTGTGGTTGTCCATGAAGGAGCCATCAGTAAACAGAAAATTTCCAATGGGATTCTAAAAAGCCCATAAATGAGGGGGGGGATCCCCATTTAACCTGAAATAGCCAATACTAGGCATTGGTATTGGTGCCACTGGACACCAAATGGTACCAAAACCGCTTGTCAGAAAAAGGGGGTGGAGATTCACATCTCCTATGTGCAATCCCCATCATTTCCTGATTGTATACCGTAGATGTCACGTCCATGCTGATTAACTGTAGGCGTGACATTATTATGTCCGGAATGACATGGCAGGCAAAGATTTCCCACCCCTCTCCATCTGCAAGGGTAATGCAGCAGAAGGGACTGATTATGCAGGAGGAGAAGGTGCACCTGCCACACGAGGCACCTCCCCACTCCCAACCGATGGCAAAAGAACCGTATAATCCAGGGAACAAAAAAAGCCCAGCATGGTGGCATAGGCCAGCGGAATAGGCCTGTGCGTGCTGAGTGCTTTCCCCCCAGTGAATCCACTAACCATAGCCAGGCCTGGTGTGGGGGTTGGACCTAGACAGCACAAAAATAAATCTAAATTTGTATATTACTTACTGTACTATTATTTTATTACAATCCCCACCACTCCACTAGTGATGAACAAGAGCAACAAACTTACCATAGGAATTTTATAATTGTATACATTGGCAACATGTCTGCCAACAGGGGAGTATAAATTACCTTTCTCTTTCATTCATTGACGGACAGAGCTTCTCTTCTCATTCATGACTGATAGGGTTTATCGTGCCACCTGCAGGAGTAGGACACTAGGCCGAAAAATGCTATAGGCAAGCCAGTTATTTCTGCCTAGTGTTTAAGGAGTTAGAACCTAGCTCTCTGCTGGGACCTGTGGTTAAACTTCTTTTCTTTTTTTTCCCCTGGGAAAGCCCCACCCTGGATTGGGGCAGCCAGCGAGTTGAATGTCACGTGGGGACACAACTGGGCTTCAGAGTCTGTTCTGAGCTCAATGGGCCACTGTGATCCCAGCTATGGAATCCCCCTTCTTTTAGGGATCCTGCGGACCACAGGGTGGTGTCGATGTTCCTCATCAATGGGTCAGTCCTACGGCCTATGGCCCCAGGGTTCTAGACAACTAACCAAGTGGGCCAAGGTTCTGCGACAAGCTTTGACTTCTCGTTAAGGGCCCCAGGCGCATGTGAAGTTGGCAGACCATTGGTCCAGGGATTAAGATGTGTTTGTGTTGCATCCTTTAATTCAGCTCTGCCTTTCTCCAAACTCTCTCCGTTTCAGTAGTGGTGATTCTGCAAGTCTGTTGGTCTGCAAACCAGGCTTTAGATAAGGCCCTGGCTGACCTGTCCTAGGGCAAACGTCTTGGGCAATGTTGGACAGCATTTTCAAGAATCTTCCATGTGGCAAGAGCTCTTTTTTCCCTCAAGTCAAGTAAGATGGGTTAGGAACCACGTTGGAGGTCTGGGTCTGCCTTCACGACTCAGTGGATAGTGTTGTTCCCTATTTTCTCAGACAATGGCTAAAAACCACCAAGGTGGTTGGCAAGCGTTTCTGGTCCCACATCCTTCCATGCCTCTAAATAAGCCCTCCTCAGCATGAGGGTTTGCTTTCACCTGTTTCCTTGGTGAGGGGTTGCCTTCGCCAGTTCTTGGGCCCGTGGTCCTCCCTCATTCCTAATGAGTGGGTCCTCGATTTTGTTGTCTCTGGTTATGAAATAGAATGATGTTCCTTTCCATTGGACAGTTTTTTTCCCTGCAACTCTTGGCTCTCATCATCGTGCCTACAGGCCTGTACCGGGCAGTGCAGGGTCTGCTTCTGTGTGGAATGCTGTCCTGGTGCCTAAGTGGAGCACGGTTTCGGGGACTTTACCCAAATCTGTTTACAGTTTCCAAGCAGAAATGGGTTTGTCCTTCCTTACGGTCTTTGCAGTTTAATCTCCCCCTTCGCTGGACAATGGTTATGACAGATCCCATCCTGTCGGGCTGTGGAGGGGTCCTGGACTTGCTTTTGGATCAAGGTTGCTGGACTCCGGAGGAAGCTCAATTGCCCATCTATGGCTGGGAGCTTGGAGCAATTGGATTGTCTCTGGAGCATTGGACAGATCTCTTCAGGGGACTCCTGATCAGGATCCAATCAGACAACTTCACTATGGTGGCCTATGTCTAGTCACACTTTCTGACATGGGTGGAATGGACTGTTCCAGCTCTTTCCACAATGCACTTTTCCGGAATTGAAACTGACAGGCGGATTACCTCAGCGTTTGGGCGCTGGATCAAGGGGAGTGGTCCCTGCACCCAGAGGTGTGCAACAGCTCTGTCTTCGCTGGGGGGAGACCTGACGTGGCTCTTCTGCAGTTCCACCTCAACAGGGAAGTTCCAAGGTTCATGGCGAGAACAAGGGGTTCTCTGGCAGATTTGGCAGATGCGCTGGTGGCGCTGTGGGATCAGTAAATATTAAAATAAATTTTGTGCAATATTATCAATGGTGATGTGAAAAATGGTGGGATAGGACAAAACTATAATATAGTGGTGGCTGTAATAGTAGTTGCTAGGATCAACGATCTCTGTGTTAGAACATAAGTCAGTTACCACTATTTGACAATAAAGTGATGGTGCTGTAATAAAGTGAAAATGTGCAAGTGTCTAAATTGCAAAAAAATGATCATAAAGTGCAAGCAAGCTAGGATACCATAAATGAATTATCGTGAATAAATACTGGTGAATAAAAAATACTTATAAAAAATCCTTATAAAAACTGAATAATTAATATAAAGTGCAACCCATCAAAAGGAGGGAGAGAGAAGACAGGCTCCACTAGTGTATTATTGTTTTAAAACAAAGGGGGGGTGTTTATTAGGTTCATGCTCTTACATTTATTAGCATAAAAACAGGCAGAGTAAAAATGGATGAGAAGTCTGGCGTTCTCAGCGCCCTCTCACTTGTGTTGTCAGCTGTGTGCCGCTCCAGCCAATCCCTACGCGTTACGACACGTCACATGTCTTCATCTGGGGATCCGGATTGGCTGTTCTATGTAACCTTATATATAGTGAAACCGGAAGTACTGGAACCTCCATTTTGCTTGTGGGTGTAATGTTAAACTCGGCGGCCTGTATGCTAGAACCGGAAGTTCTAAAGCGGCCATTTTACTTATTGTTGTATTTCTTTTAATCGGCGGTCATTTTTCTTTCGATTTGGGATATAAATTCGCCACCATTTTATTGTAGCTAGCTGTGACACTACTCCATGTGATAGACTCCTATGTGGGGGCCATTGTTTTGGTGGAGATAGGATTAAATGTTATTTCTCATTTACAGCCAGTGTGTGTACTAGAAGGAGTTACACCATGGACAATTAAAGCTGCAAATAAGCAAATGACCTTATTTAGTGCGCTATTGGTGTTATACAATCAAAATATGTATAAAAGTATATGTATATATAACAGTTTACCGAAAATGGAATTGATTAAAAAGTAATCTTATTACGGTATACGGGTGAAACCAGGTGAGAGTGCTCTGATACATCAGTAGGTTGATACATTATACAAAATGAAATCAATTAATAAACAATTTTCTTCTAAAACAATTCTACTCCGATACTCCATAAAAACTCATCGTCCATAAGCGTAAAAATAATGAAAACTAATCAGTCAGTGTTATGACAATGTATAGATCATTATGATAATAATACACACTATTATTAAAATTGATTAAACAATGCACGATCATCAAAAATGGATACAAAATAAACATTATACTTAATATATATAATTATAGGCACTATAATCTAATTTTAATCGGTTGTGTTAAAAGTGCTCAGAACATGTATAATGTTACACTATATTAAAATTAATAAGGGGTAATAGATAATAAAGTTTATTAAAATATAAAATTATTAAAAATTATTTAAAAAACAATTTAAATCAAATTCCACGTTGAGGCCCCCAGGTACCAAAGTGCGTAAGGTATGGATCCACCTGGATTCTTTACGGCTAATATCATGAACTAGATGACTACCTCTCCACATTGGTTTGTGTTTTTCAATTCCCCAGAATTGGAGATGTGTGGGGTCCCTGTTATGTACTAATGCAAAGTGTTTTGACACGTTGTGTTTAGGGAAGCCAGATTTTATATTTTGTACATGTTCTTTTATTCGTGGCTTAAGTGCTCTTTTTGTACGGCCTACATATTGAAGATTGCAGCTGCACTGTAGCACATAAACAACCCCTTCTGTGTGGCATCCTATAAAATCTCTAATAAAATTTTGTCCTGTATTGGTGGCTGTAAAATCTTTGCGTTTACCCTGAAATTTTTTCGCATGGCGACAAGCGTAACAGTTGCGACAGGGATAAAATCCTTTTCCTAAAAAAAAATGTATATGTGGATGTTGGGGGAGGGTCAATAACTGACTTAACGATCAGATCTCTAATAGTCGGTGCTCTCTTATATACTATATTAGGTCTTTCTGGCAATATTTCCTTGAGATCTTTATAGTTTTTTAGGATGTGCCAGTGTTTTTGAATGCCTTTCGCTACATCTTTATATTGTGTATTAAAATCTAATACTATGCTTGGTACTTCTTGTTGGACTCTTGTCTTAGGTTGTTCTTCGAGCATTTTCTTTCGGTCCATGAGATTAACATGTTCGATCTGGTTTTTTATCCAATCTTCATTATAACCTTTTGCTCTAAATCTTTCTCCAATCACCTGTGCTTGATTCCGATAATCTTCTTCTTTCGTACAATTCCTTCTCAGTCTTGTAAATTGGCCCTTTGGGATGTTATATAGCCACGGTTTATAGTGACAGCTATCTGTTGACAGATAACTATTAGCGTCTACTTTTTTAAAATGCGTTTTAGTGACTATTTTCTGTCCTTCTAGACTTATGTTTAAGTCTAGAAAATCTATTTCTTTCTCTTCTATTCTCCATACCAAATTGATGTTTTTTGTATTATCATTTAATTTATTTAAGAACATTTCCAGACTGTTTCTATCTCCATTCCAAACTATCACTACATCGTCTATAAACCTTTTATACAACGTGAGTTCGGCGGGGGTGTTTGTATATACTGCCATTTCTTCCCACTGCGCCATAAATGCATTTGCCACTCCTGGTGCAAATTTGGCACCCATGGCAATTCCCACTAATTGTTTAAAATAAGTTTGATTGTGCCAAAAATAATTGCACTTAAGGCAGAAATCGAGACACTTGATTAGGTATTTTCTTTGTTTACAAATTAAAGTGCTGTATTTCCTTAGAAGCCATTTTGTTGCTGAAATCGCATCGTGGTGTTGTACTATTGTATAAAGCGATGTAACATCTGCAGTGGCCAATAATGTACGTCCCTCTAATACTGGCACTGTATTCAAGAGTTGTAGTGTGTGTTTGGTATCTTTTAAATATGCTTGTGTTTGCTGGACCGCTGGTTGTATAAAATAGTCAATGTATTGTCCCATTCTTGATGTAAGCGAATCAATACTATTGACTATTGGTCTTCCGGGTGGATTCTCTTTGTTCTTGTGAATTTTGGGAATTGTGTAAATAATCGGTATTCGACAGGTTTCCGGTATTAGATATTTGGTTTCTTTCGGGTTTAATATATTTTTCTTTATGCCTAGGTTTACTATGGCTTCTAGTTGTTTCTTATATTTTGAAGTTGGATTTCCAAGTAGTCTAGTGTACGTTGTTTCATCTTGTAGCTGCCTATTTAGTTCGGTCAGATATTGTTCTTTTGACTGTAGCACTATTGCACCTCCCTTATCCACCGGCCTGATTACGATATCTTTCCTTTCCGTCAGGCGTTTTATGCCATTTTTTATATGTATAGGGTCTGTGGCTTTTTTGATCTTTATGGAGTCTATATCCTGTAAAACTAGATTTTTAAAGACTTCCACATTCTGATTATTGGACATCTGTGGATTGAATAATGAGGCATTTCGTAGTGTACTATGTACTTCTGACTGTACAATTTCAATCCTAGGATTTTCTGGCTTCCACAAGTTGTTCATCATATATTTTTTAATGTTAATTTTTCTAATATATTTTTGTATCCCAATGTAGGTGTTGAATTTGTTGAGATTATTTTTGGGTGCATGTTTAAGGCCTTTGTCAAGTACTGCCAGCTCTTCTGTTGTTATTTGTTTCCCGCTTATATTCACCACGTTTTCTCCAACTATTCTCTTTTTCTTTTGGAGTCTCTTCCCTGATCTCCGTCCTCTCTTCGTTCTGGAGTGTTTCTTTTTTGTTCTTCTTGGGGTCGTCTCCTGGGAGAGTGGTAAACCTCTTGAGGGGGTCTTTGCGGTGAGTATTCTCTCCTCTCTCTCTCTAAAAAAGGCCTTTGTGTGTTATAATTTTGTTGGTACCTGTAGTAGTACGGGTCTTCATAATAATGTTCATAATAATCTCTAATAGGGTCAAATCTATTGTACGTGGGAATCGGATTACGTCCATATCCGTCACGGTATTCATGTTGATATGATGATGTTCTGTTTTCTCTTGTGTTTCTCTCATTGTATTGCCAATTTCTGTTGTTGAACGGTTTTCTGAAAGGTTTCTTTCCTCCTCTTTTTGGAGTATGTTGCCCGTATCCATAGCTGTTTCTTTGATTATAGTTAGTTCTTGGTGTGCATCCATATGTATCTCTTTCATCTCTTCTTATGTGATTGGGGCCATTTGTGTTGGGTCTATCTCTATGTGTACGTGGTGTTTCCATTCGTCTCTTTTTCTTCCCACCTAGGTGGGTTGAGTACATGTGTTGTTGTGGGGTCTTGAATTCTAACTTCCCTTTCCGGAGTTGAGTATGTAGATGCAGGAGGGTCAGGTTCAACTTTACTTTGCCATTTAAAGACTTGGTTGGTCTTGTAATCCGTTAAATCCCTTTGATATTTTTTCATTTTCCGATTTTGTACTTCTAGATCTTTAGTTATTAGATCCTTATTGAGTTGGGTTGCCAGTCTTTTAAAATCCGCTGTTTCTTTGAATGGTTCCATTTTTTGCTTAATTTCTTCTATTTGTTGTTCCAGTAATATGGCTTTCTTTTGTTTGCGTCCTAGTAGGAATTTTAAACCTTCAATACTTTTATCATTATAGAACGCAAACCATTCTTCCATTGATTCTTTGTCAGTCAGCCCATCATTTGGTGGTACTTCCCACCTTAATCTTCTAGGGACAATGTTTTCTCTGATATATCTTTCGAATGTATTAGTGTATTAGTGGTGGGACACTAATACATTCGAAAGATATATCAGAGAAAACATTGTCCCTAGAAGATTAAGGTGGGAAGTACCACCAAATGATGAGCTGACTGACAAAGAAGAATGTTATGTTATTGACCCTCCCCCAACATCCACATATACATTTTTTTTAGGAAAAGGATTTTATCCCTGTCGCAACTGTTACGCTTGTCGCCATGCGAAAAAATTTCAGGGTATACGCAAAGATTTTACAGCCACCAATACAGGACAAAATTTTATTATTAGAGATTTTATAGGATGCCACACAGAAGGGGTTGTTTATGTGCTACAGTGCAGCTGCAATCTTCAATATGTAGGCCGTACAAAAAGAGCACTTAAGACACGAATAAAAGAACATGTACAAAATATAAAATCTGGCTTCCCTAAACACAACGTGTCAAAACACTTTGCATTAGTACATAACAGGGACCCCACACATCTCCAATTCTGGGGAATTGAAAAACACAAACCAATGTGGAGAGGTAGTCATCTAGTTCGTGATATTAGCCGTAAAGAATCCAGGTGGATCCATACCTTACGCACTTTGGTATCTGGGGGCCTCAACGTGGAATTTGATTTAAATTGTTTTTTAAATAATTTTTAATAATTTTATATTTTAATAAACTTTATTATCTATTACCCCTTATTAATTTTAATATAGTGTAACATTATACATATTCTGAGCACTTTTAACACAACCGATTAAAATTAGATTATAGTGCCCATAATTATATATATTAAGTATAATGTTTATTTTGTATCCATTTTTGATGATCGTGCATTGTTTAATCAATTTTAATAATAGTGTGTATTATTATCATAATGATCTATACAGTGTCACAACACTGACTGATTAGTTTTCATTATTTTTACGCTTATGGACGATGAGTTTTTATGGAGTATCGGAGTAGAATTGTTTTAGAAGAAAATTGTTTATTAATTGATTTCATTTTGTATAATGTATCAACCTACTGATGTATCAGAGCACTCTCACCTGGTTTCACCCGTATACCGTAATAAGATTACTTTTTAATCAATTCCATTTTCGGTAAACTGTTATATATATATATATATATATTGTGACAGCAGGCAGGTAAAATCACCTGGTTGCATCCAGGATGGAAAATATGTATGCCCTAGATTCAGGCTTTATGCTGACTTATACCACTAGGGGGAGTGCTGGGAGTCCTGCAGGGGAAGAGTTAATGAGCCCAGCTGAAGTAAGTGGGCTCATTAAGACCTATAGAAAACACCCCAGCAGGCTTAGGGAGATGCTCCATCCTGGAACCAGTTCTGTGATTGTGTAGACTGGGGAGTGTGGTATCTGAGCTTTGCGGTGAGTTAACGCCTGTGTGGCAAAACTTCTCAAAGAGAGATAGGGTCTGGGGCAGCACAAGGCTGCACCCAGTTGTTAGTTAGGGAATCTACGTGTGTAGTAAGCGGTCAAGCTGACCCGGATTTCTTTTCATGTTTCTTTTTGTTTTTCTGTTATTTTTCAATGCATCTAGTCTGAATAAACCGCACCTTTGTTTTTGTTTCACCTACCAAGCTGTCTGCTGTGCCTGTTTTTGTGTGGTGAACCCATCCAGGGGGTCACACACACCCGCTGCCGAGCGAACCCCTCACAGTTGGTGGAGAATGCGGGCAGTTTTTTTTAAAGGCCAGCATGGAGGAGATACTGAGACAGCTGGCTCTAGCAAATGCAAATCAGCAGCAGACAAATGCAGGTTTGCAAAAGAGCCTTGCAGCTCAACAACAAAGCCTTGCAGCCCAGCAGCAGATAAATGCAACTTTGCAGCAGAGTCTGGAAGCTCAGCAGAAAGCTCAACTGCAGAGTCTGGACGCTCAGCAACAAGCCCAGCAGCAATCTGAGGCCCGCTTCATAGAGCTGTTACAAAAGCAAGAGCAGAGACTCCAACAACAAATCGAGACATTAATGCAGCAACGGCCGCAGACCAGTGAGGCAAGTGGTTCCACTAATACTGCATCCTTTGGTGTGAGCCGTTTACTGACAAAAATGACTGGAGAGGATGATCCGGAGGTGTTTTTGACCACATTTGAAAGGACTGCTGAAAGGGAAAAGTGGCCTAAGGAGCAGTGGGCTGGACTTGTGGCCCCTCTGTTAACAGGGGAATCGCAGAAAGCCTATTATGACCTAGAGCCGGACCAAGCAAAAGACTATGTGGTGCTAAAAACAGAAATATTGGCACGGCTGGGTGTCACCCTGGCCGTCCGGGCTCAGCGTGTACATAACTGGACTTTCCGGCTTGGAAAACCCCCCAGGTCTCAAATGTATGATCTCATTCACCTGAGCAGGAGGTGGCTGCAGCCAGAGACTTTGACCGCACCAAACATTGTGGAACGTGTTGTTATGGATCGTTTCCTGAGAGCTCTTCCTACTGCCATCCAAAAGTGGGTAAGCCATGGAGACCCAGAAACTGCAGATAAGCTTGTGGATCTGGTTGAGAGGTACTTGGCTACAGAGAACCTGACCACCTCTTCCAGGGACTCACGGACTTTCCACCCTAAGACCAGACCATCCCCAGTGGCGGGTAAGATGACTCCAAGGGGTGAGGGTGGAGAGAGTGAGAAGGTGGGGGTTCAACCTAATGTCTGGCGGGAGCAGCCCGGGAAGCCCAGGCCGCAAGAGGCAGCGAAAAAGATTATTTGCTACCGCTGCCGGCAAGAGGGACATATTTCAGCTAATTGCCCAGTTGTGGATGAACCTATGCAATGTGACTTTATAAGGGACAGACGTCAGTCGATGTTTGCGACAGTCGCTTGTACTGCCATTCGGGGACCTGAGAAACATTTATGTAAAATGTGTATTAATGGTAGAAATGTGGATGTGTTGCTGGATTCAGGTAGCCTGGTGACATTGATAAAGGCTGAATTAGTTACTACAGTGGTCTCTGGGAATAACAAGGTGGCTGTTATTTGTGTGCATGGGGACACCCGAGAGTATCCTGTAACTTCAGTGTTTTTTGAGACCCACAAAGGTAACCTCTCTCATCAGGTGGGGTTAGTGTCTCACTTACCACATGATGCCATTGTGGGAAGGGATTTTCCAATGTTCTGGGAACTCTGGGATTGTCCTGAGCCCCCCACTGGTGCCCCTATAGACCAGAAAGATGATGACCAGAATTCCTCTGAGAGTGGTGAGGACTCTCCAGAATTTCCCTTGTCGGTATTGGCAGGGGAAACTCGAGAAAATGGGGAGGAGCCAACATCCTCAGATGAAAACATGCCGTCTGTGGAATTTTCAGATCTTGAGGTTCACAGGGAAAATTTTGCCACAGAACAGTTAAAAGACCCCACCCTAATAAAGGCACGGGAAAATGTGGTGAAAATAGATGGCGAGTTAGTGAACCCAGAAAAAACTTGCACTTACCCGTACTTCACTGTGGAAAGGGACCTACTGTATCGAGTGGCTCAAAGGGCAGAAGAAACCGTTGAGCAACTTGTGGTGCCCAAACCTTACAGGAAGTTGGTGTTGGAATTGGCCCATGGGCACATTCTTGGAGGTCATCTGGGGACAGAGAAAACCAGAGAGAGAGTATTGCAGAGATTCTATTGGCCTGGGGTCATGAAGGAAACAGAAAATTATTGTTCCTCCTGCCCTGTGTGTCAGAAGTCGGCACCTATGCCACATTTCCGTAACCCGCTGGTACCTCTTCCTATCATTGAGGTCCCCTTTGAGAGGATCGCAATGGATTTGGTAGGTCCGATAATGAAGTCCGCTAGGGGGCATCAGTACATTTTGGTTATAATGGACTATGCCACCCGTTATCCGGAGGCAATTCCTCTTCGAAATACCTCGGCCAAAACCATAGCCAAAGAACTATCTCTTGTTTTTAGCCGTGTGGGTATTTGTAAGGAACTGCTTACGGACCAAGGTACACCTTTTATGTCCCGGGTTATGAAAGAACTATGCAAGTTGTTCAAAGTGACACAATTACGTACGTCTGTGTATCACCCCCAAACAGATGGGTTAGTTGAAAGATTCAACAAAACCCTAAAACAAATGTTAAAGAAGGTGGTGGATAGAGATGGAAAGAATTGGGACTGTCTAATACCCTATTTGATGTTTGCCATTAGGGAGGTACCCCAATCCTCTACGGGTTTCTCACCCTTCGAGTTACTCTATGGGAGACACCCAAGAGGACTGCTGGATATCGCCAAGGAAACTTGGGAAAATGAGAGTTCTCCCCACAGGAGTGTGATTGAGCATGTCGCCCTGATGCAAGATAGAATTGCACAGGTAATGCCAATCGTAAAGGAACATTTGGCCCAATCGCAGTTAGCACAGCAGAGAGTGTACAACCGTGGGGCCAAGACCCGTACTTTTTCCCCGGGGGATAAGGTATTGGTGCTAGTCCCTACGGTTGAAAGCAAATTCATGGCCAAATGGCAAGGTCCATACGAAGTTCTTGAAAAATTGAGCGAGGTGAACTATAGGGTCAGACAGCCAGGAAGGCGAAAGCTGGAACAGGTATATCACGTCAATCTGCTGAAAGCCTGGAGGGATAGGGAATCCCTAGTTGCAGAGACTTTGTCACCGGTCCAGTCTGATTGCTTTGTTCCTGAGGTTGGAATCGCAGTCACCTTATCGAAACCCCAAAAACAGGAGGTTAAAGAGTTTGTACTTCGCAACAAAGAGATTTTCTCTGAGCTGCCGGGAGAAACATCTGGCGTAGAGCATGATATTATTACCCCGCCAGGAGAAAGGGTAAAACTAAAACCTTATAGAATACCAGAGGCCCGACGGGAGGCAATACGTGGGGAGGTTCAAAGGATGCTGGAATTGGGTGTGATAGAGGAGTCCCAGAGTGACTGGTCCAGTCCTATCGTACTAGTGCCCAAACCTGATGGGAGCTGGCGGTTTTGTAACGATTTTCGACAATTGAATAAAGTTACAAAATTTGACACCTACCCCATGCCGCGTATAGATGAGTTGATCGACCGGCTGGGAACAGCCCGATACATGACAACTCTCGATCTCACCAAAGGGTATTGGCAAATTCCCCTGGCCGAGTCGGCCAAGGAGAAAACTGCGTTTGTAACCCCAGATGGGGCGTTTCAATACAAGAGAATGCCGTTTGGGTTACAGAATGCACCTGCAACATTCCAGCGGAAAATGGACAAGATTCTGAGGCCCCATCAGAAGTATGCTGCAGCTTACCTGGATGATGTGATTATCCATAGCACAGATTGGGTCTCACATCTGCCAAAAGTGCAAGCAGTCTTAGACTCCATTCGGGAAGCTGGGTTTACGGCCAATCCAAAGAAGTGTACCATTGGACAGGAGGAGGCCAAATATCTGGGGTACACTATTGGGAGGGGAGTGATAAAGCCTCAAGTCAATAAAGTCGAGGCCATACAGAGTTGGCACGTCCCAACAGCAAGAAACAGGTACGAGCCTTTCTGGGAATCGCTGGTTATTATCGGCGATTCATCCCCCATTTTGCTTCTCAGGCTGTGCCCCTCACCAACCTGACAAAAGGGAAAGAGTCTGTCATGGTCAAATGGTCCCCGGAGGCTGAAGCAGCATTCCAGTCATTAAAAACTGCCTTATGTAGCCAGCCAGTGTTGTACTCCCCAGACTTCTCTAAGGACTTTGTTGTACAAACTGATGCATCAGACGTTGGGTTGGGAGCAGTGTTGTCCCAGGTCTGGAACGGGGAAGAGCACCCAGTCATTTACCTCAGCAGGAAATTGAAGTCCCATGAGGTAAATTACGCCACAATTGAGAAGGAGTGTTTAGCTGTGAAGTGGGCTCTAGATTCCCTTCGGTACTATCTATTAGGTAGGCACTTTGACCTGGTAACTGATCACGCTCCTTTAAAGTGGATGGCTCAAAACAAGGAGACCAATAGAAGGATAAATAGGTGGTTCCTGGCCCTACAGGAATTCAACTTTACAGTAAAGCATCGCCCTGGCGTTAAAATGGGGAATGTGGATGCTTTGTCTCGAGTACATGCGTGCCTGACTGCGTGTGTTCCAACCCCAAGGTTGAAACAAGAGGGGGGGGTATGTGACAGCAGGCAGGTAAAATCACCTGGTTGCATCCAGGATGGAAAATATGTATGCCCTAGATTCAGGCTTTATGCTGACTTATACCACTAGGGGGAGTGCTGGGAGTCCTGCAGGGGAAGAGTTAATGAGCCCAGCTGAAGTAAGTGGGCTCATTAAGACCTATAGAAAACACCCCAGCAGGCTTAGGGAGATGCTCCATCCTGGAACCAGTTCTGTGATTGTGTAGACTGGGGAGTGTGGTATCTGAGCTTTGCGGTGAGTTAACGCCTGTGTGGCAAAACTTCTCAAAGAGAGATAGGGTCTGGGGCAGCACAAGGCTGCACCCAGTTGTTAGTTAGGGAATCTACGTGTGTAGTAAGCGGTCAAGCTGACCCGGATTTCTTTTCATGTTTCTTTTTGTTTTTCTGTTATTTTTCAATGCATCTAGTCTGAATAAACCGCACCTTTGTTTTTGTTTCACCTACCAAGCTGTCTGCTGTGCCTGTTTTTGTGTGGTGAACCCATCCAGGGGGTCACACACACCCGCTGCCGAGCTAACCCCTCACAATATATATATATATATATATATATATATATATATATATATATATATATATATATATATATATACTTTTATACATATTTTGATTGTATAACACCAATAGTGCACTAAATAAGGTCATTTGCTTATTTGCAGCTTTAATTGTCCATGGTGTAACTCCCTCTAGTAAACACACTGGCTGTAAATGAGAAACAACATTTAATCCTATCTCCACCAAAACAATGGCCGCCCACATAGTCTATCACATGGAGTAGTGTCACAGCTAGCTACAATAAAATGGTGGCGAATTTATATCCCAAATCTAAAGAAAAATGGCCGCCGATTAAAAGAAATACAACCATAAGTAAAATGGCCGCTCTAGAACTTCCGGTTCTAGCATACAGGCCGCCGAGTTTAACATTACACCCACAAGCAAAATGGCGGTTCCAGTACTTCCGGTTTCACTATATATAAGGTTACATAGAACAGCCAATCTGGTTCCCCAGATGAAGACACGTGACGTGTCGTAACGCGTAGGGATTGGCTGGAGCGGCACACAGCTGACAACACAAGTGAGAGGGCGCTGAGAACGCCAGACTTCTCATCCGTTTTTTACTCTGCCTGTTTTTATGCTAATAAATGTAAGAGGATGAACCTAATAAACACCCCCCTTTGTTTTAAAACAATAATACACTAGTGGAGCCTGTCTTCTCTCTCCCTCCCCTATTTTTATCCCCCCCCCTGTTTTGAGCTGCACCAGAGCGGAAGGAGCAAGGAGAAAATATGGAGAGTTAGGCACTAAGAAGGAGAGGCTTTCAGATAGTGCTTCTACACTTCAAGGATTTAATTACCACAGCTTGACTTTTATTGTTTTAAGGTGAGAGTTCTGTGAGACTGTACTAGAAGGCACCACTATAGGAATAATTTATCCAGCACACAAGACATACACAGATCTGAATAGAAGGATTATTTTTGCCTCTCCAACAGCGCCACCTATCTAAGAATTTATGAACTTTTCATTTTTAATCCTGCAATGCTGTCACCTAATTGTAAAGGCACATTTAAATGAATTGTGATTGCACTATTTTATAGTTTACGGTTGGCACTTGTCTGTGTATAATATATTCATCCTTTTGATGGGTTGCACTTTATATTAATTATTCAGTTTTTATAAGGATTTTTTATAAGTATTTTTTATTCACCAGTATTTATTCACGATAATTCATTTATGGTATCCTAGCTTGCTTGCACTTTATGATCATTTTTTTGCAATTTAGACACTTGCACATTTTCACTTTATTACAGCACCATCACTTTATTGTCAAATAGTGGTAACTGACTTATGTTCTAACACAGAGATCGTTGATCCTAGCAACTACTATTACAGCCACCACTATATTATAGTTTTGTCCTATCCCACCATTTTTCACATCACCATTGATAATATTGCGCAAAATTTATTTTAATATTTACTCTATTAAGTGGTTGTGTGAGCACTCTTATTTTGCTGCAATATTTACATTTATTATTTCACACCATTTAGCTATTATTTATTTTTTCCCACATCTACCAGCGCGAAGGAAAATTTTTATTATTCGCTGTGGGATCAGTACCCGTCTCATTTCTGTTCTCCACCTCTCAAGCTGGGCTGGTTCTTCCTCTGCTGCGTGCAATAGAGGTCAGTGGAATTCTGGTTATCCTGGTGCCTTCTGACTGAGCTAGTCGTCCATGGTACGCCAACATGGTACGGCTGGTCGTGGATGTTCCTTTGTTGTTACCTCTTTGGGAGGCCCTTCAGTTTCAGCGTCCACTCTTCCACCTTACTTTACTGTTTCTGGCTTTGATGGCATGGCTATTCAGAGCCAGGTTCTGAGGGACAGGGGGTTGTCTATCTTGGTGCTATGATGTTGAAGGCTCATAAATATACAGCCTGGAGGCTATATCATTACATCTGGAAAGCTTATGTAGTGAAGTGAGAGGTTTTGGGGTTACATCCTCATTCAGTCTCGGCTGCTCGGGTTTTGGTTTTTCTTCAACATGGCATTGAACAAAGACTTGCCTTGAGTATTCTTAAGGGTTGGGTCTCCCCTTGCTGTCTTCTTTAAGCATCCCTTGGACGCACATTACTTGATTCACATTTTTGTCCAAGGGGTTCACCAGGTAGTGCCCTATGTAAGATATGAGAGAATGTTGCGAATTAAAACATTTTGTGTCATCCTGTTCAAGGGAAGGAATCGGGGATTGGAGAGAGAATACCTGCGGGCACATGAGAGATAGTCAACCTGAGAAAAAGGAGTGCAAGCAATCTTATTATATGTACAGTCAGGTCCATAAATATTGGGACATCTACACAATTCTAATCTTTTTGGCTCTATACACCACCACAATGGATTTGAAATAAAACGAACAAGATGTGCTTTAACTGCAGATTTTCAGCTTTAATTTGAGGGTATTTACATCCAAATCAGGTGTAGGAATTACAACAGTTTGTATATGTGCCTCCCACTTTTTAGGGGACCAAAAGTAATGGGACAATTGGTCGTGTCTGTTCCCTCATTATCCCATTTACAAGGAGCAGATAGAAGGTCCAGAGTTAATTTCAAGTGTGCTATTTGCATTTGGAATCTGTTGCTGTCCACTCTCAATATGAGATCCAAAGAGCTGTCACTATCAGTGAAGCAAGCCATCACTAGGCTGAAAAAACAAAACAAACCCATCAGAGAGATAGCAAAAACATTAGGTGTGGTCAAATCAACTGTTTGGAACATCCTTAAAAAGAAAGAACGCACCGGTGAGCTCAGCAACACCAAAAGACCCGGAAGACCAAGGAAAACAACTGTGGTGGATGACCGAAGAATTCTTTCCCTGGTGAAGAAAATACCCTTCACAACAGTTGGCCAGATCAAGAACACTCTCTAGGAGGTAGGTGTATGTGTGTCAAAGTCAACAATCAAGAGAAGACTTCACCAGTGAATACAGAGGGTTCACCACAAGATGTAAACTATTGGTGAGCCTCAAAAACAGGAAGGTCGGATTAGAGTTTGCCAAACAACATCTAAAAAAGCCTTCACAGTTCTGGAACAACATCCTATGAACAGATGAGACCAAGATCAACTTGTACCAGAGTGATGGTAAGAGAAGAGAATGGAGAAGGAAAGGAACTGCTCATGATCTAAAGCATACCACCTCATCAGTGAAGCATGGTGGTGGTAGTGTCATGGCGTGGGCATGTATGGCTGCCAATGGAACTGGTTCTCTTGTATTTATTGATGATGTAACTGCTGACAAAAGCAGCAGGATGAATTCTGAAGTGTTTCGGGCAATATTATCTGCTCATATTCAGCAAAATGCTTCAGAACTCATTGGACGGTGCTTCACAGTGCAGATGGACAATGACCCAAAGCATGCCCCAAGAACAAGCAGGAACTGAGGACAGTTGCAGTAGAGGCCTGGCAGAGCATCACCAGGGATGAAACCCAGCATCTGGTGATGTCTATGTGTTCCAGACTTCAGGCTGTAATTGACTGCAAAGTATTTGCAACCAAGTATTAGAAAGTGAAAGTTTGATGGATGATTGTTAATCTGTCCCATTACTTTTGATCCCTTAAAAAGTGGGAGGCACATATACAAACTATTGTAATTCCTACACCGTTCACCTGATTTGAATGTAAATACCCTCAAATTAAAGCTGAAAGTCTGCAGTTAAAGTACATCATTTCAAATCCATTGTGGTGGTGTATAGAGCCAAAAAGATTAGAATTGTGTCGATGTCCCAATATTTATGGACCTGACTATGTGTATTAGTGATCCATGAGCAGTGTTGCATCTCCAGCATAGTGGGGGGACACTGGGTGTCCTGTACCACCTAGAGAAAATTTTGTATCCGTTTTCCTGTGCGGAAACATTCAGAGAGCCTTTATGTGGGTAAAGATTTGATCCCAATCTTCTTGAGTTATATCAGTGGCCAATTCTCTTTCCCATTTTTGGCTTGTCGCATCATCTTTAGTAGAGATCTTAGCAAACCAGGCATACATATCTGATTTGACATGTCTTTAGGGTTCAGATCTGGTGTGTTAAGTTGAACCTTGAAATAAAGGACATCAACGCCTATAGAGCTGCATTTGTCTCATGTATGTTTACTTCAGAATATGTACTGTACATACAGCGGATCACATGTTCCAAGGGGATGTGACACAGATTAGAGTGGTCCAGACTTTTATAGAAACTCCTAGCATTACATTCTATGTCGGGCAAAAGCCCAAAACTATACATCACAAGTACGCATTTCACCAAGTATTTCAACACAGCTTTTGGCCAGCTTTTGGGTCATCTTGGCCTGGCTATTTTTAAGTGACGAGTTATTTTGACAGAAAGGAAGAATAATTATTTGGGAAAGGTTAATTTGACTTTTAGACAGGGACTTTCTATATCAACATCTTTCCATATCACATCCTTTCCGAGAATTGTGTCATATCATTGGCAGAACATTTAATGTCAACTGGTCAGCCACATGTGTTGAAATACCAAAGGAATTCAGAAACATTTTAGAGAAAAACAATAAGAAATATAAGAAATACAAATTCATGTTGAGGAGGAACTCTGGATACATAGAAAGACATGGCTCATATATTTCATATCTTCACAGCCCCTCCTGTGTTTAGAATTCTTTCGATATCCCTTTTAAGCTTCTTCTGTGTCTTTAGGTTGATCTCCAGGTATACGGACCACCATCTCATGAGCAGTTCTGACTCGAGACCTTAAGGGCTCAGAAGAACCAATATTAGTACCAGCACGTGTGATTATCTTCAAACAACATTTGCATAACATAGGTGCGCATTTAACTATCAGGATTATGAGGACTATAATTCCTACAATATATACAATTACCATGTAAAATTACAGAAAACCATCCTGCAATACCAGAAAACCAGTTGAGAGGATTGAGCCAGGAAAGCCAGCTTTCCCAGCTACCCTCAACCCAAGCAGTTTCGGTATGTTCTTTGCAAAATTTAACCTTCATTTGTTGTACCTTTTCTACATGCGAAATGATGGCATCTTCCGGCTTAGTATCATTTCTAATGTAGTTACAACAAGTAGTTCCCACTATGGTGCATATTCCTCCTTGACTGGCCGTGAGATAATCCAGCACCAGCTGGTGCTGAAAAACCTCTTTTTTGATCATCTTTAATTCTGTAGCAAGGGCTATAAAGTTTCTGTCATACAAGCCAGTAATGTTATCCATCAGGTCTGCCAAATCAATGATGAAACTGAAAGCCTTTTTAATACATCTATTTACCCAAGGAATAGAAAACAATGGTTTAATCTCTCTGTCATGTGATTCAATATTTGTGAAGTTATCATCTGACTTAGGATAAAATGTAGGCCTATCAGGAGAATCGTCATTTTTCACATTAATTTCAGAGTCTTCTTCTTCTTGTCCTCCTGGGGTTTCATCTTCTCCTGGAGGTGACTGATCAGTGAGGTCCCTTTTTAACAAGGTGCACAAAGTCTTTTTTAAGAAAGTGTGCAGGTATTTTGTGGAGCTGTGTTTCTTGAAAGTCATTATCCTCCATATACCAAGTAGCAGGTATGACTCTACCAAAGTAACAAACCCCATTAGAATTCAAAAGAACCCAAGAATATGCTTTTTCTTTCCACATATGAAATAATAACCTGGTGGGGCAGCAAAAGCTTTATTGAAATTATATCCTTGCAGGCACATCAATAGCTTCATATTGTTCTGCCAGGAATGTTGACGATGTGTGTAGTTATGTAATTCCTGATATTTATCAGTTTTCCACACAGTATCCTTACCATCAAACCAGTACTTGATAATAGCATTATCCATGCAGTTGGAGTTCCCAATCGGTCGGGTAGTACTCTGGTAAAGCAACTCAGGTGTATAAGTTCGAGTAAAGTTAATGCAGACTGCTGGTTTTCTCAATGGAGCATTTGTGAACAGTAGAAGTGAAATAGCTCTGTCAATCATTGTTCTACTGACTTCACCAAAGCGTGCACTGTCCTCTATTTCAGCTAAAGTGCTAGGTATTCCTAACAAAGGTATAGTCTTATGAGAAATAGGTGTATGTGTGCATATCCAGCAATTAGTGATATTCAGTTTCTTGGCAGCTTGCAAGTGCATAGATACAAAAGAGTTATTTAAAGGCTCTGCTAGTTTGGCATGATATTCATGTGCGGCTTCCCTCCCTGCTCTTAGATCAGTATCTGAAACTAGTTCAAGTTGTGACATTTCTTCCATTACAGTAGCATTAAAAAGAAAAGTGTCTTGCATCTTACCCTTTTCTTTCTTGTATGTCCATTCATATGCCATGACTGTAATCCATACCACCACTCCACTGCAAAGGATAACACTCCAGAGCTTCACATTCATCTTAGGCCCTAGGAGATTCATTCTGCAGTTTTCTTGCTCGAGCACGAGTCAGTGGAGGAGACCTGGAAGGTAAAGGTACAGAACAATTCTTGCCAGTAGCAGACCGGCTTATATTTTCTTTTGGAACCACAGACTTCTTACAGTGCGAACCATGCACCCAATACATAGTCTTTCAGCTTCACTGCAGTAGGAGACACAAGAATGACCGGAAATGGTCCTTTCCACTTAGGGGACAAAGTAGTCCGGGGTGTGTGATTCTTGATATACACCCAATCTCCTGACTTTAGTCCATGAATTCCTTCACTCGTGTCCACATTCTATCATGGAATCTTGACCATTTAATAAAGTCACTGTCTCTGGCTGCACAAGAGATGAATGTAGTCTTTTAGGCGGTCGCCCAAACAATATGTCAAAAGGTGACAGTCCATGTTTCTCTTTAGGGGTAGTCCTAATGGTCGCCAAGGCTATAGGTAACGCTTCTACCCATGTGCTTTGTCCATTAGCAGTTATTTTGGCTAAATACCTCTTCAGGGTTTGATTGCTGCGTTCCACCATCCCACTAGCTTGAGGTCTGTAAGGAGTATGCAATTGCTGTTTCATACCCAAAATGTTCACTACTTCTGCCATGAGTTTATTATCAAAATGTGTACCTCTATCTGAGGAATTTATTGACCCTATACCAAACCTTGGGATCAATTCCCTCGTCAGACATTTTACCACAGTTCTGGCATCATTTTTGGACGTGGGCCAAGCCTCTGGCCAGTTTAAAAATTGATCAATGCAAACCAAAACATACTTAAATCGACCACAAGGGGGCATATCTGAGAAGTCAATTTGCACAATTTGAAATGGCTCCTCAGTATGTGGAACAAGCCTCATGGGAGTGGGCACTGACTTTCCAATGTTATGCATTTGACATATAGAACATTCAGTAACCTGTTTAGCAGCATATGCAGAAAAACCTGGAGCCCACCAATCTCTGGCTACCACCCGACACATCCCTCCTGTTGAGACATGGCAAGGCCCATGGCTCAAAGGAAACAAAGAAGGAAACAATGTCGGAGGAGCAGCCAGTCTGTTTTTTCATCTCCATAGACCATCTGTCCCACAAACAGCTCCCTTTGTGGTCCAAGAGGATGTATGAGGCGAGATTGCCTGCAGGGCTGATAGGATGTCCAGATCCACTTGAAGATCTGTGAGCAGGAATATTGGAAGCGCTGTAATTGGCTCATAAGAATGTATAGCATCTTTAGTATACCTATCAGCCAAAGCATTCCCAAGTGATATACTATCATCTGCTCAGGTATGTGCTTTACATTTAATTACGGCAACTTTAGGAGGCAGCTGGACCGCTGCCAATAATCTAACAATTAACTCTTTATGCTGTATAGGAGTTCCTGCCGCTGTCAGATAACCCCTCTCTTGCCAGAGTTGTGCAAAACTATGCACTATGCCTACAGCATAGGCTGAGTCACTATAGATATTTACAATAGCCCCTTCTGCTTGGGGTTAATAAATTGCTGGCATAAGGAGCAAATCTAAAGTCTCCCTTTACTTCGAGTATGTTTTACTCCCATTCCTTCAGTAGTTAAAACTATAGTTACTCCTATATTTATTACTATACCTCTGTCTAGCAGACTGCCAGGGGAGTATGGCGATAAAACAAAAGAACATTTATGACACTGACCTCCCATTCTTACCTATAGAGGCTCAGTGACTTTGGCAGTAATTACATCATTACTTACCCCAACTAAAATTACCTGCTGATTCGAAGTGGAAAAATTGGCATCACATATATTTAACAAACTCTTTGAATCGCCTTTATCTATTAAACACAGGATAGATAAACCATTAACTGACACATCAATCATTGGTTCTGTATTTTGTCCCAAATTCAAGACAGCAAGTTCAGGGAAGGAATGAAATTTTCATTAATCAAATTACCACACTCCACTATCTGCTGAACCCGAGCCCCCACTCTTGGGGCATTTCTAACATACATCTTAGTTCTGCTAGACTTAGCTCATCTTTCCCTTCTAATTTGAACAGCTAAGACCTGCACCTTAATACTTTCCATATGCAGTGCTGCTTTTCCCGGTACAGGAACTTGTTATACATTCATTATTATTTATTTTTATCTCTATCCTTATTAATCTCTCAGATTCTGTAAAATTCAATATTCATTCGTTTTAGCGATAGCTTCTTTCTCCTCCTATTATAGGTTTGGGAACTGGATAGATAGGAGTGTTAGCAGAACTCCTACAAGGAGTAAGAACATCCTCCTGTAGTAACTCCTCTATTACTGGCTTAATACCGTCAATTGATTCAGGAGATAAGGGGTATTGAGGTAGTCTAGGTACTGGTAGTGTGGGGTCTCTATTTAACCGCACAGGCGCAACTTTCATCAGGCCAGGAGTGTTTGCTCCTGTTACCCATATGGAGGGGTCAATTTTTTGTTTGGCCTCTTCTGGAATTCCTCCCTCCATATCAGCTTCTAATAAAGGCATGAACAACAGATCAGTTGCTTCCTCTTTTTAACCTATGCGGTATGTCAATGACAGTTTTACCCGGGGATAAAGCAATGGTTACCCCCATTTTAGAAAGTAATGGTCCTAATAAATTACAGGGGGAATGTGGAGACAATACAAATGAGTGTTCTGTTGAATGCTCTCCCAATGTCACCGGTACCGACTGTGTAACCCTTGCCGAGATTATATTATTACTTACTGCAACCAAAGAAAACCCTTTCATTGGAGAGTGGTAAGTTGGGGTCAAAGACATTCAAAAGGGACCATGATGCTCCTGTGTCTATAAGGACACACAAATCAATACTGTTTACATTTATTTCAACCATTGGCTCATGAACAGAATCAACTTCAATTACAGCTAAAGCTTGATAAAATGGGTCATCTATATTGTCACCACATCCCACCTTTATCCTAGCGCCCCCTACAGTCTCGTGCTATATGTCCACTCAATTCGCACTTGAAGCAAGTGGGGGAGGTACAAGGTTGCAGGGTCGGGAGTCTTACTCTATTTGGGATGATTTGTTGGTATCGGGAATGAATTGTAGGCTTCATGCGTTGTCCCTCATTTTGTCTCCCAATTGCCACGCTTTTGCCGTGGCGCCCCATAATTAGAGATATATACCACTCCCGAAGGTGGGTAAGGGGGGGGGGGGGGCGCTACTGGTACACCCTGAGGTGTTACCTGTACTGTAGATACTGGTACCCCCTTGAGTTCTGGGACTTTTTCCTTAACCTCTGGTAGTTGTATATTCATCATTTTTGTTTTCTCCTTCTTTTCTACCTTGTCTTTCCTTTTTGTAACACTTCATAAGCTATTTGAGCAATCTTAACTAACTTAGGGGCAGGTTTCTTTCTCCATCCCACTGTACGAAGCTCTATTTCTTCCCTAATCTCAGGCAACATTCCACCCACCAATACATTCACCAACTCTGGTCGCTGCATATCACTTTCATCATTTTGGAATCCAATCAGTATGCTTCTGAATAGCATCTTTGAATCTATTCCAGTAATCTAACACATGCTCACCTTTCTTCTGAACAACATCCATCAATGCTCGCATATCTTGCAAATACATTCCATACATCCACATACTTCTCTGGCACAGCACAATCAATCGAAATCCACATATCCATATATGTAGCCTGTTGCGTTTTCTCTATCCACATCAACTTTTTATACCATTTCTTTGGACATTTCTCTAAGTTGGGCAGATCAGCAATAATTGCCCTAATTTCATTGGGTTTCCAGGGGACATAAACTTTTCCTATTCTTGTGGTATAATTCTCCTGGTCATCTTCTTCCCCCGGTAAAGCTACCTCTCTCAAGGGCATTTGTCCAAATGGTTCTAATTTGGATCTAAAATACTCTTTTGTCCTTTGTCTATCTTCTGGTGTACGCTGGGGTAGTAATCCCAACCGTTTTACCTGTTGCATAGTTAACACAGGTGAGGCATGATCTCTAGATCCCCTTGCTGGAGGAGTACTAGTATCAGATTTACTTAATTTATTAAATCTTGCTAAGGCAGCTGCTCTTGCTGGAGTGTACTGCCACAGTTCCCCATCTTTTTCAAATGTCATTGTACCATCTACATCATAGAATGGTTCCTCTCTACGATAATGTGGGGAATACTGTTTATTAACAAGTTTACCTATGTGTCTACGCTGTGGTGTTTCTGTCATAATACTTGGAGTGGCCTGCTGATAACCAGATGCCTCTCCTATATCATAAATAGATGACTCCCCTCCTGTACTTTCCACTTACTGTACCATAGGTGCAGATGCTCCTGATAATTCCCCTCTTATTGAGTCATAAGGGGAATCCCAAGCATTGGGCATCTCATCCTCATCTTCTACATGTAAAGCAGCTTTCTCTGAGCACATTTTATAGGGGGGCGGTTTTATATCCTTCCTGGATACTTCTTCCCAGGCTGCTAAACATTCAATGCCCCCACAATCAGACATTTTAAAAAGCAGATTAAACAATGCATCAATTGTAGGTGTATTAAGGGACCCTCTGGCGGCCACCATTTAGATGGGTCCTTCTTATACTCCTTTTTTGTTAGTTTACACCATTTCACATGATGTTTCAGGGCATCTGGGTCTCCACTCACCATCATTCTGATGATAGGAGCACTTGGTTGTAATTTGGCAATACTTAGCCCTGTTGCTTTTGCTATTTTCAATAACTTTTTTGCCCTATCTTTTGTTAACCCAAATGTATTCATGACAGGCAAAACATTTTTTTCAAGCAAATTTCCCATATTTATCACAATTTCTCATTAATCTCTTCAGAAATGACAATAATTTGGAACTCCGGGACCGAGAGCTCCACCGTTTATCGTTATGGCTGTGTACCAGCAGCCCAGTACATAAGTTGAGATATCTCGCTCGTTCTACTCTCAGATGGACGTCTCCTTTCTGCGTGGCAATAGGCTAGTCCCTATCTAGACTCCCTATTCCAGAGAACATACAGCAGGTCATTCACCCATTTGTGGATATCCTCTGAAGGCAAACCTTATCCGCCTTAGGACCACAAACGTTCAAAAAAAACATACATACAAAAAATTCAACCACCACTAACTTCTATTCACTCTTTAGAAATTGTGGTACCTGCACTTATACATCCCTTCACAAAATATATATACATTGTCATTTCTGGAGACAAGGAGAAAAGGCAAGCGCTTAAAATGATCATTCTTTAGCATGCTTTAAATTGTAATAGGTACCTTCAACATTTTCAGTAATCATGCAGAGAGAAAATGCAGGCAAAATCAAATAGGAAACGTGTTTACCTTCTGTGGCTGCACTCCGCCAACCGGCCCCTCAACACACCGCACAGAAAAGACAGTATTTAATATGAGAAAATAAAGGTTTTCTCACCTGAGGCCTCTTTGCTGCTGTCCGTCCTGGTGCGGGTGGAGAGCCGGTGGTGGAGATGCAGCCAAGAAGACACGAATTGGGGTCACCAAATTGTTAAGTTGAACCTTGAAATAAAGGACATCAACGCCAATAGAGCTGTATTCTTCTCATGTATGTTTACTTCAGAATATGCACTGTACATACAGCGGATCA
Organism: Aquarana catesbeiana; assembly: GCF_042186555.1. Classification (NCBI taxonomy): domain Eukaryota; kingdom Metazoa; phylum Chordata; class Amphibia; order Anura; family Ranidae; genus Aquarana; species Aquarana catesbeiana. Next base: position 512,589,476 of record NC_133325.1, on the reverse strand, counting down.
CACCTTCCAAGGGGATGTGATACAGATTACAGAGTGGTCCAGACTTTTATAGAAACTCCTAGCATTACATTCTATGTCGGGCAAAAGCCCAAAATTATACATCACAAGTACACATTTCACCAAGTATTTCAACACAGCTTTTGGCCAGCTTTTGGGTCATCTTGACCTGGCTATTTTTAAGTGACGAGTTATTTTGACAGAAAGGAAGAATAATTATTTGAGAAAGGTTAATTTGACTTTTAGACAGGGACTTTCTATGTCAACATCTTTCCATATCACATCCTTTCCGAGAATTGTGTCATATTGGCAGAACATTTAATGTCAACTGGTCAGCCACATGTGTTGCAATACCAAAAGAATTCAGAAACATTTTAGAGAAAAACAATAAGAAATACAAGAAATACAAATTTATGTTGAGGAGGAACTCTGGATACATAGAAAGACATGGCTCATATATTTCATATCTTCACAGGTGCAAATGGCTTCAAAAGGCGTTTGAGCTCTGCACCATTGGGAGTGCGGAGTGGAGCTGAGCAGGAAATGTCATATCTGGAGGAAATTAAAAAAGGGAATATCTGTGTCCAGGAATTTGGATGAGAGGGTTTGGAAAGACACCATCTCCCCTTTGTCAAAGAGGGATTCTGCTCTGATGGAATGTTTTACAGGCATGTCGGTGTTGCGTAGACGTGTGATATTTGGAGGAAAGTCCGGGTTTCGGTCAAGTGGGGTCAGTGGACCGGGTGAGGAAGCAATGTTCAGTTTCTTACATACAGTACAAAAAATCTGTATTGTAGGGCCGAATTAGGGGATGTGACGCACTCTCCCTCGGTGTCCCCGTGAGGACTTATCCATGGGATATGGTGGATTGGCAGTGGGGAGAACGCCTCCTCAAGGCCAATCCAGGCTTTAATTCTGTTATGTAGGTGCCAATCTAAAATTCTGGCCAGATGGCATGCCCAATAATATTTTTGTATGTCAGGGAGGCCGATACCTCCCTTCAGTTTAGGCGTCACTAGTTTCTCCCAACGTATAAGTGGATGTTTGTCAGCCCATAGAAATTTCAGACACCGTTGTTTATAGGTGGCAAAGAAAGAGGGTGGAAGTTTGATTGGTACCGTCTGTAACAGGTAAAGAAGTCTAGGGAGGATGTTCATTTTCAGGATAGCTGCCCACCCAAACCAGGAGAAAGCCCCCCTATTCCAGTCTTGGAGGTCTTTTTGTATAGTTTTGAGAATGAGGAAGAAGTTTCTGGAGTAAAGGTCATCTAATTTAACTGGTAGCTGGATTCCTAGGTAGGTAATGGCGTGTACGTCCCAGCCGAAAGGGAAGTTGCCTTTGCATTGTGTCATTACAGAGTCGGGCAAGGAAACATTGAGGGCTTTAGATTTAACAAGATTAATTTGGAGGTTGGAGAGGGATTTAAAAAGGGAGAAGTCTTTTAAGAGATTAGGAGTTGTGGTTATGGGGTCCATGAGGAATAGAAGGATGTGGTCAGCGTATGCGGCCAATTTATATTGTTTATTATTGATTTCAACCCCTTTATTGGTCGCGTTGGTCCTAAGCCTGCGATGCATAGGTTCCACCGTGAGTATGAATATGATGGAGGATAAGGGGCATCCCTGTCGAGTTCCGTTCAACACGGAGAAGGTATCTGACAAGTGACCATTGACCCTGATTCTTGCCGTTGGGGACAAATAAAGGGCAAGGATGTATTGGAGCATGTGATCTCGAAACCCCATTTTGCATAGGACTTCTGTCATATAGTCCCAGGCCACTCTGTCAAACGCCTTCTCCGCGTCGAGGGAAAGAAAAAAGCCCGGTGTGTTGGATGAGGACAGCCAATGATGTATGCTGATGGCCTTCAAGGTATTATCCCTGGCCTCGCGCCGGGGGATGAATGCTACTTGATCTAAAGAGGCCAGTGTAGGGAGTATGCGGTTCGCCAATATTTTCACATAAAGCTTTACGTCAACATTTATGAGTGGAATAGGCCTATAATTGGAGACCAGGTTTGCATCTTTACCTGGCTTTGGTATCATAGCAATGTGAGCCTCAAGGAGGTCCGTATTTTTAGTAGGGGAAGTGGGCAATGAGTTAAAAGCTTTTAGAAAGTGCAGGATGAGCGTATCTGTGAAGTTTTTATAATAGCTAGTGGATAGGCCGTCTGGGCCTGGACTTTTGCCCGGTTTCATTTGTTTAAGGGCTTCGATGGACTCTTCCCATGTGATCGGTTTAGCTAAATCTGCAGCCTCATCGTCGGAGACAGGTCGAGGGCTATAATGTGTTAAGAAGTCATTATCATTTTCCTCCTGTCCTGGGTTGGGTCAGTCGTCAAATGGGTAGGTAGGTTATAGAGTTTGGAATAGAACTGTTTAAATGGATTTGCTATGCTGTTGGAGGTTTCTATCTTGTTCCCTAAAGGGTCCAAAATAGAATAGAAGGTCGAATTTGCCCGTTTGTTTTGAAGGGCTCTAGCAAGTAGTTTGCCCGATTTGTTCCAAATTCATAGTAAATTCGTTGTGTCAGGGCAGATTTACGTCTGGTCGATTTCCCCAGTTCCTCAAGGAGATCTTCCCTGGCTGTTAACAATTCTTTAAAAGTTTTTTCTGCTAGTGATTGCTTATGCTTCATTTCCAAAGAGAATGAATGCATTCCGACAATTCAGCAGTACGTGCTTGTCTAGCTTTCTGCTGTTTTGCGGCAATGGATATTAGTTCTCCCCGAACGACACATTTGTGTGCTGCCCAAAGGGACAGTGGGTGGGTATCGGAGGAGGCATTCTCTCGAAAATAATGCAATAGGCATGTGTTTATTCTCTTTATGTGTTCAGGGTCATTGAGGAGGGAGTTGTCCAGTCGCCAGCTCGTCGGTCTTGTGGGCGCTGTCGGGAAAGTGATGGTGATAGAGATGAGATGGTGGTCCGACAGGATTATAGGGTCTATGGTTGCAGTTAGTAGGGAGTCTAGGTCTGTTTGAGTCAAAAAGAAATAATTTATCCTCGTGTATTTGAGGTGTGGTGAAGAGTAGAAGGTGAAATCTTTAGTATTGGGGTGCAGTGTGCCCCACGGATCCTGCAGGGTTAAAGTAGTGAGATGCGTTTTGATTGCGCAAAGTGCTCTATATGTTATGGCGGAGGTTCCAGACGAAGAGTCTCTAGAGAGGGAGTGAGGGCCAAATTGAAATCTCCCCCAACAACCAGCAGGCCCTTGTAAAACGAGGTGAGACGTTGTAAGGTATTGCAAAAGAAGGGAACTTGCTGTTTGTTGGGGGCGTAAAGGTTAGCTAATGTGACAGGTTTGTTGTGTAATTTGCCCTTGGGAAAAATGTAATGTCCATTGGTGTCTAGCACTGTGTCTTGAATTTGAAAGGGACAGTTTTTGGATATTAGAATGGATACTCCCTTAGATTTGGATGTATCGTTAGTTGCGTGATATACCGTTGGATAGAAGGTCACACGCATCAGCCCTGGCCTTTTTTAAGAGTATAAGCAGCTGTGATCTTTTTTCAGGGGTGTTGGGTCCCCTAATATTTAGGGAGTATAGCTTGACCTGGGGGGGGGGGACTTCCAGTGCCGGGGAGGGGGGAGTAAAGGGATTGTACTCCTAATCTATAAACCGAGAAGGTTAGGGACCTGCCCTTTCTTCTAGAAGAAATATGTCGGTAAGGTACAGAGTGAAGGGTAGAGTGTGCAGTCTCAAGAGAGGCACACTCTAGTCTAAACTGCAGTGTGGGGGTTGAGAGAGACTAATTGGGGAAGATATAAACGAATGTCATGTTAACCTGCCGTTATTATCTCCAACGACAGGTATATGGAAGTATGTAGGAAGAGTGCAAATTGTATAATTATGGAGCCGCCATTAGAAATTTTCTGTAAGGTATGGGCCCATAATAGCTGGTCTAGACTCCAGCATCATCTAGACTGTACGTTACATAAGGGGAAAGTAGTTTTTGTGTCATCCTACTGTCTATGCAGAGCTATTCAGCTATAGTAAGGCAGTAGAAAATGGGGGTACTCGTATGTTCAACCTCAGCAAAACAGTAACAGAAATTTTGAACTGTTGAAACAATATAAAACAGAATAAACACAGTGAACAACAATTAGAGCATCACTACATTCTAGCTTCGTCACAAGGCTACGCATGAATTATAGGCGTATGTGCCCATTAGCTAAGATGGCCATATGGAGGTCTGGCGTCACCCATTTTAACCCGGGTTAACAATAAGGCCTCAAGGTCTCCGGTGTAGTATCGGGGTAACCCGACCTCAAATTAGGAGATGTCTCATTCGTTTTTATTTTTTATTAAATTATTGTCCATGAGAAGGACCCGAGATGCTATCCTCAATTGTGGACCGCAAATCCTCCCTCACTGCAATCTAGGACACTGGATACTCTGTGGCTTGTATTGTGTAATCACATTAAGTATGTGTAAGGCCTGTTGAGTGATCTGTGGAGGTATACCTGTGCAGACCAGCTGGAATCTCTGAAGCGGACAATGATGTCCTCAGTCAGACAAGACAGATATGGGGGGATGAGTGGGACTGCACTAGGCCCGGTGTATAAGCAAGTGCAGTGTATTTAAATGTTTGAGGGGACCCCTCAGTATAAAAGGCCCCAGGGTTACGATTACAGGGTGGGTTGATAAAGAAGGGATGCCAGCAAGCCCGCAGAAGCACATTTGTTATTTCTGCACTGCCCCCTCAAAAAAGCATACTACCGAGCCATAGGCATCTATGCTTACAATCATGCAATAGTTGTTAAGATGTAAAGTATGTTCGTAATCAGAAACCGTTCAGCAGAAGACATGGAAACCTATAAACAGTAAGGGTTAAACCTGCATACAACCTCTGCTGAGTCATCCTAGGGCAAATGAGTCCTTCACATTTTATGGTGGTATGGCATTACTTTGCTGGGCACACTGCCCTCTGGAGATGGTAGGAATTGTGCACAGTTTCCTGCTGTATGCGTCGCCTAGTCCTGTAGAGGACGACAAAAAATCAGCTCTCCCCAGGAACAGGGGCATTTTGTAGTAGATGTGACATCAACTGCGAAAAATTGTCCATCCTGCTTAGAAAAAAAAAAAACCTTTTGCAAAAGAACCGCGTGAACTCAAATCAGTGCAGCAGAAAAAAAAGGGAAAACTCGAACAGTGTCATGAACTTATCTGCGGATATGGTGTCCCTCTGTTCAGCTCACAGGAGATTGCTCACGATACAGCCCAATATCACGTCTGGCCCTTCGTGGGCGCGGAGATTCGGTCCAGCTGGTGCCGTTGTGGGAGCTTCTGGCGGATGCGTGAGACCTGGTACCTGAGGCAGATCTGTGTCTGGTACCAAGTGTCTTGGGCTTCCATCGGTTCCTATCGTTGCTGTTCTCTTCTGGGTGGTTGGTGGTGAAATTCAGCATACCAATTCATAACTTCCATCACTGGGATGTCTAGGGTTTCACAGAAAGACTGTAGTTCCTCAGGTACTCGTAGCAGTGCCGTGCGGCCTTGATTGGTGGCAGAGAGGCTGAAGGGGAATTTCCAACTATAGTGTATGCCCTTGGCGCGCAATGTATCCAGTAACGGTTTTAGGTCTCTCCTGTGTTGCAGAGTAATACCAAAGAGGTCCTGGTATATGTGGATGTCTGGGCCCCCATGAGAGAGTTGTAGCCTGTTTCTCGCTTTGCGGAGTATATCTTCCTTCAACTTGTAGTCCACCAAGCAGAATACCACATCTCTTGGGGGTCAATGTCTCTCCCCTTGGGTCTGAGAGCGCGATGAATACGCTCTATTTCTACAATTGTTTGCGCTGGCCTGTCTAATAGGTTGTTAACCGCTTGCTGACCATCCGCTGCAGTTGTACTGCAGCAGAATGGCACAGGCAGGCGAATAGCTGTCATGTTATGTCGGGTGCGTGGCCGGCTGGGGGAACCGATCACTCCCCAGGCCCAGGCCAATGAAATCTGGCCTGGACCTGGTGATCGGTCCTGACGAATGAGATCCTTCCCCTGTCGTATAAGTGTAAACACTGACAGGGGAAGTGATGTCATCTCTCCTCGTATTGGTCTTTTCGTTCCAGACCAAAAGGAGAGAAAACATCACAGAGTGAGTTGCACAACACTACACTGACACCAGGTCACGTAGGCACACAATTCACCCCCCGATCACCCCTCCCAGTTAACCCCTTCACCACCTGTCACTGTCACCCGGTGCAGCGTTCAGATTTTTTTTTGATCGCTGTAATGGTGTCATTAGTGACACTAATCAGTGTTAGGGTAATTAGTATTAGTCTCAGATAGTTCTAGGGACCCCCCCTAAACCCCCCCCCCAATAAAGGTTTAACCCCTTGATTACCCCCTGTCACCCTGTGTCACGGGTGATGCAGTTTAGCTAGTTTATTTTTTATAGCGTCAGAGCACCCGCCGTATTTTACCCAATAAAGGTTTAACCCCCTGATCACCCGGTGGGTGATCAAAGTTTGGTTTTAGCATCAGATAGGGTCTGTGTTGCCCCAGGCAGCGTCAGATCAGTGCCAATACCGCTAACACCCACGCACGCACCATATGCCTCCCTTAGTAGTATAGTGTCTGAATGTATCGATAACTGATCTGATCAGATCTATACTAGCGTCCCCAACAGTTTAGGGTTTCCAAAAACACAGTGTTAGCGGGATCAGCCCAGATACCTGCTAGCACCTGCGTTTAGCCCCTCTGCCCAGTCCAGCTCCGCCCACCCAAGTGCAGTATCAATCGATCACTGTCACTTACAAAACACAACACACATAACTGCAGTGTTCGCAGAGTCAGGCCTGATCCCTGCGAACGCTAACATGTCGCGTTTGAATCAGTCGCTAACAGTCAGGAGCTTTTTTACCTGTGAGTCTCACTAGTGTACCAGTAAATTTAGAGACCAAAATGTCAAATGGAAGGTACACTAGTAAAGAGGCCTATACTTTTCTGAGCATGACAGATAGTGAAGAGGACATCACTCATCTGTCAGATTCAGGCTCAGAATACGAACCTGTAGACAGCAGCGGCAACCTGACAGATAGCTGACAACGGAGTTGTGGTCCCTACCTAGGTCAGGTGTACCAGACCCCGATCTTCTTCTGCTGTCATTGAGGTGCAAGAACCGCAGGTCCCTCGTATGGAGCAGAGAGCCAGTACTAGCGCCGCTATTCCTTCTGGTGAACTGACCAGTACCAGCGGCCTAGTACATCCTGGTCGTACATCCAGCACTGCAGTAAAACTTGGTGACGTGGCAAGTCCCATAAGTGCAGTTCAAGCTGGCGAGGTGGCAAGAACAAGTAGTGTAATGCTGCCACCAAGAAGAAGACAAAGACAGGCCTGTCGAGCCCATAGTGCCCTTCCTGCTGCATTTGCCAATCCTAATTGGGAACGCACCACTTCTGCAGCACCCATACTTCCCCCATTCACTGGCCAACCCGGAATTCAGGTGGAAACAATTGATTTTACGTCACTTGATTTTTATTCGCTGTTTTTCACCGAAGATCTCTAAAGATCTATTGTGGACCAAAGCAATTTATATGCTGATCAATTCATCACCGCTAATCCCCAGCTGACCCTTGCGAGAGATTGGAGACCAATTACGGTCTCCGAATTTAAGACCTTCCTGGGCTTATCCCTCCTCATGGGCATAACTACAAAGAGTGAGTTGCGGTCATATTGGTCCACTGACCCAATTCACCATACGTCCGTGTCCTCTGCCTCCATGACCAGGACACGATACGAGCAGATCTTGCGGTTCATGCATTTCAACGATAATGAACTCTGTCATCCTCGGGGTGACCCTGAATTTGATCGGCTCTACAAAATTCGGCCCCTCGTAAACCACTTCAACCAACGTTTTGCAGCCTTGTTTACTCCCCATCAAGTTGTCTGTGTTGATGAGTCCCTGATTAAGTTTTCTGTCCGCTTGTCATTCAAACAGTATCTTCCCAGCAAGCGTGCCAGATACGGGGATAAGATGTATAAGCTCTATGACAGGGCCACAGGCTATACATGTAGTTTTATGGTTTACAAGGAAAGAGATAGTTGCGTAGAGCCAGAGAACTGCCCTGACTACATAGGGAGTGCTGGTAAGATTGTGTGGGACTTGGTGTCACCCTTATTCGGAAAGGGGAACCACTTGCATGTGGACAATTATTACACAAGCGTGCCACTTTTTAGTCACTTGTTTGATCATTAAATTGGCGCATGTGGCACCGCGTGCGATCTAATAGCCGGGACTTACCCCAGTGGCTTGTAGATTCCTGTCTTAGGCTGGGGGAGAGAGTCTGCTTGAGATGTAATAATTTGCTTGCTGTGAAGTCCCAGTCCACGCAGACACCACTGTCCAAATTCCTACGGCGACTGGTGTTGTGGAGAAACACCTCTGTGTCCACGAATATAACCTTAATATGGGAGCGGTGGACCTCAACCACCAGTTGTTGGCGCCGTACCTAATTGCCCGTAAGGCCAGATGCTGGTACAAAAAAGTGTCTGTTTATTTCAATTTGCTTTGCTGAATGCTTTTGTGCTATACAAAGCTTCAGGACGAACTGGATCCTTCCTTAAATTCCAGGAAGAGATCATCAGAGCCCTTCTGTTTCCAGACGGTGCTCTGCCCCAACTTCCCAACGCAAATGCAGTAAGCCGGCTGCATGAGAGGCATTTTCCGCATGTCCTCTCTGGTACCCCTACCCAAAGAAACCCCCAAAGAAGATGTGTCTGTAGGAAGCGTGGATTTAGGTGCGACACCCGCTTTTATCGTCCCTCCTGTCCAACCTGACAAAGACCAACCTGGTCTTTGCATTGGTGATTGTTTTGAACGCTATCACACACTAGTTGAGTATTAGCGTAGGGTACAGCACCACACAGTCATAGGCACACGTACACAGGGTCTCGGGGTCTAGAAAGATCTGATGGCCATCACATTTTGAGAGACCCTAATCTGCAACGTTCAGTTTATAGTTTTTTCACAGTTTTTATAAAAGTGAAAAAAGTGAAGAAAAAAAAACACACACACACACAAAAACACAAAAAAATAAAAAATATAAAAGCCAAAAATTATTTGTGGTTGTATTTTTCTTCTCTCTCTCTCTCTCTCTCTCTATTGTTCTCTCTCTTATGTTCGCTCTCTACTGTCCACTCTCCGCTCTACTGTTCGCTCACTATTGTTCTATATCTATCGTTCTCTGTTTTATTTTTACTGTGTTTTATTGCATTTGCTTTGCAGGTATGGTATGTTCTACTGTAATGTTTGTTTTATTGTTAACCATCATTTGCTTAGCAGGTACGCCATTCAGCTGCAGCATGGGTTTATTCATCTTGACAGAAACAGCGTTTGCTCCCACGATACATAAAGCCGTGACTCCAGCGCTGTCGGAGGTGATTTCACCACCACAGTTAAAAAAAAAAACAGCATATATGCCGAAGCATGGGGGCAGGGGTGGAGGAGCGACTTGCTCCTAACTTTAGGGGCGGATGCCCCCATGCTTCGGCATATATTTTTTAGGCACAGATTGCGTTAGAAAATGTTTTATTTTTACTATGTTTTATTGTATTTGCTTTGCAGGTAGGGCAAGTCTTACTGTTATACTGTAATGTTACTTTGTTTTATTGTTAACCATCATTTGCTTAGCAGGTACGCCATTCAGCTGCAGCACTGATTTATGTATCTTGACAGCAACAGCGTTTGCTCCTACAATATGTAAATCAGCGACTCCAGCGCTGTAGGAGGTGATTTCACCACCACAGTTAAAAGAAAATGGTGCATGTATGCCCATCATTAGAAGTGGGTGGATGAAGGGCGGTATTCCAATGGTGGGCATATCCACCGATCAGTCTTTTTTTTTTGTTCAGCACACAGGCTGCATGAGAAAAAGAACATTACAATGTATACCCAACAAGGACATTGCTGGACTTTTTTTTTATAAATTCTTTATTTTTATTTTTTCATATATCAAAACATTATACAATCATATCAAATAAGGATTCATAGTGCACAACACCACAGTTAATCCTAATTGGATTGACCAACATTACTCAGATAGGAGAGTCTGTTCCCTATATTGAAAGTAGGGATTCCAGATCCTCCAATATTTTTCCTCCTGTTCTTTCAGTGTCATAGTCAGACATATGTTGCTGGACTTTGAGTGGTTTAACCAGAATGATGCCTGCAGGTTTAATTATCATCTTGGTATCATTCTTTTCAGCCAGCGGTTGGCTTTCATGTAAAAGCAATCCTAGCGGCTAATTAGCCTCTAGACTGCTTTTATAAGCAGTGGGAGGGAACGTCCCGTCCCCCCCCCTCCGTCTTCCGTGCTTTTCTCGGGCTCTCCTGACCCAACAGGGAACCCGAGAATGCAGCTGGTGGTTCCGCCAGCTGACCATAGAGCTGATCAGAGACCAGAATGGCTCCAATCATCTATGGTCTAACAAACCGGAAAGCTACGAGCATTTTGTGAGAAATTGGCAATCTTGACATCTTGGTGTGGTCAGATGCTTTGAGGGCAGAGTAGAGATCTATATAATATATAATATAATATAATATAATATAAAAAAGCATAATAAATAATTTTAAAAAAAGCACCCCTGTGCTCACGCGCAAAGGGGAACGCAAGCGTCTGGTGTCATGTGTAAACAGCGATTGCACCATGCATGTGAGTTATCACCGCGAAGGTCAGATCGAGGGCAGCAATTTTAGCAGTAGACCTCCTCTGTAAATCTAAAATCATAACCTGTAAAGGCTTTTAAAGGCTTTTAAAAATGTATGTAGTTTGTCGCCGCTGCACGTTTGTGCGCAATTTTAAAGCATGTCGTGTTTGGTATGCATGTACTCGGCATAAGATCATCTTTTTTATTTCATCAAACATTTGGGCAATATAGTGTGTTTTAATTCATTAACCACTTCAGCCCCGGAAGAATTTACCCCCTTCCTGACCAGAGCACTTTTTGCGATTCGGCACTGCGTCGCTTTAACTGACAATTGCGCGGTTGTGCGATGTGGCTCCCAAACAAAATTGACGTCCTTTGTTCCCCACAAATAGAGCTTTCTTTTGGTGGTATTTGATCGTCTCTGCAGTTTTTATTTTTTGCACTATAAACAAAAATAGAGCGACAATTTTGAAAAAAACGCATTATTTTTTACTTTTTGCTATAATAAATATCCCCCAAAAATATATAAACAAAACAATTTTTTTCCTCAGTTTAGGCGGATACGTATTCTTCTACATATTTTTGGTAAAAAAAATCGCAATAAGCGATTATTGATCGGTTTGCGCAAAAGTTATAGCGTTTACAAAATAGGGGATAGTTTTATGGCATTTTTATTAATAATTTTTTTTTTTAAATGGCGGCGATCAGTGATTTTTATCGTGACTGCGACATTGTGGCGAACACATCAGACATTTTTGACACATTTTTGGGACCATTGTCATTTATACAGCAATCAGTGCTATAAAAATGCACTGATTCCTGTGTAAATGACACTGGCAGTGAAGGGGTTAACCACTAGGTGGCAGTGTAGGGGTTAAGTGTGTCCCAGGGGCGTGTTTCTAACTGTGTGGGGGGGTGGCTACATGTTACACATCACTGATCTTTGCTCCGATGACAGGGAGCAGAGATCGAGTGACACTGTCACTAGGCACAACGGGGAGATGCTTCTCCCTGTTCTTCCTCCCCGTGAGGCGATCGCGGGGATACCCACGGCGATCGAGTCCGCAGGACCCGTGACCCGTCTCGCGGAGCTTGGCGCGCGCGCACCCGCTGGCCGCCTCTTAAAGGGCAACGTACAGGTACGTGGTTTTGCCTGTACGTGCCCTTCTTCCACAGTATATCTGCGTGAGGTGGTCGGCAAGTGGTTAAAATTTTAAAAAGTGTGTTTTTTCCAAAAAGAATGCGTTTGAAAAATCGCTGCGCAAATACTGTGTGAAAAAAAATTGCAACACCCACCATTTTAATCTGTAGGGTCTTTGCTTTAAAAAAATATATAATGTTTGGGGGTTCAAAGTAATTTTCTTGCAAAAAAAAAAAATTTTTCATGTAAATAAAAAGTGTCAGAAAGGGCTTTGTCTTCAAGTGGTTAGAGTGGGTGATGTGTGACATAAGCTTCTAAATGTTGTGCATAAAATGCCAGGACAGTTCAACCCCCCCCCCCAAATGAAACCTTTTTGGAAAGTAGACACCCCAAGCTATTTGATAGGCATTATTGTTCAAACATGGCATGGTTATATGTGCAATTACACCCCAAAATGCATTCTGCTTCTTCTCTGGAGTACGGGGATACCTCATGTGTGAGACTTTTTGGGAGCCTAGCCACATACAGGACCCCAAAAACCAATCACCGCCTTCAGGATTTCTAAGGGTGTACATTTTTTATTTCACTCCTCACTACCTATCACAGTTTTGAAGGCCATAAAATGCCAAGATAGCACAAAACCCCCCCCAAATTACCCCACTTTGGAAAGTAGACACCCCAAGCTATTTGATGAGAGGCATGTTGAGTCCATGGAATATTTTATATTTTGAAACAAGTTGCGGAAAAATTACAATTTTTTTTTTTTTTTTTTACACCAAGTTGTCACTAAATGATATATTGTTCAAACATGGCATGGTTATATGTGTAATTACACCCCAGAATACATTCTGCTGCTTCTCCTGTGTATGGGGATACCACATGTGTGGGACTTTTTGGGAGCCTAGCCGCATACAGGACCCCAAAAACCAATCACCACCTTCAGAATTTCTAAAAGCGTAAAATTGTGATTTTACTCCTACCTATCACAGTTACGGAGGCCCTGAAATGTCCAGATAGCACAACCCCCCCCCCCCCCCCAAATGACCCCATTTTGGAAAGTAGACACCCCAAGGTATTTCTAATAAGTGTGTCACCGGCGCACAATACGTAATACTACAATGTAAAATTCAATAATTAAAAAATTTACATAAATTGTGCAATTAGCAAAAAAAAACCCCGGTTGCTGCAATCAAAGATTATTCATTCAACTTGTGAAAAAATGTGTAAATATGTGCATAACTGGTGTTGACTGCCCTACCATCTAAATCAATCTACTTATACATCAATAATTAATGTTGACTATTAATATCACCACTTAAATTTATCACTCTATGAATCATATATAAATAAAATAAAATTGTGTACAGTCCGGTTTAAATACACTTGTGCTGATAAAAAACGTGGGTCGCTATGGGGGTATCCACTGCCATTGTGTTGATATGGTGCTCTGTTTTCTCCTTATTATTTAAAGTGCTTTTCAGTGCCAACACAACCACTGCATAAAAAATGGCCACTCACCAGATACAAATACATGCAAGCCCTCGGTTCATTAAGGGATAACCAATCAACTTAGAGCTGTCACCGATGCTGTTCAATCCGTCCTCATAAGAAACAAATGGCATACATGTGCAATATGCTAAAACTATTTATTGAAGATATATATAAAAACAAAGGCTATACAACTCACATGTTGCCGGTGCCCATATGCCGGCACCAAGCTGATTCAGCAGTTTGTATGGATGGCAAAGGTCGCCATCTATCTCCTTTGCCGGCGTGCGCAACACTCCTCGTTCCCGCTCGTGTTCCGGCTTGCGGACCAAGCCTCGCTTTCGCCTGACGGGGAATGACATTATGGCGTCACGTGTGGTTTCCAAGCAGCCTCAAGGTATTTGCTAAGAGGCATGGTGAGTATTTTTTAGATCTCATTTATTTTTGAAAATGAACAAAGAAAAGAAAAATGTATTTTTTTTCTTTTTTCAATTTTCAAAACTTTGTGACAAAAAGCGAGATCTGCAAAATACTCAACCTGCCTCTCAGCAGATAGCTTGGGGTGTCTACTTTCCAAAATGGGGTCATTTGGTGGGGGAGGGTTGTGCTATCTTGTCATTTCAAGGCCTCCGAAACTGTGATAGGTAGTGAGGAAGTAAAATCGCCATTTTACGCCCTTAGAAAGCCTGAAGACGATGATTGGTTTTCAAGGTCCTGTACACGGCTAGACTCCCAAAAAGTCTCACACATGTGGTATCCCCGTACTCAGAAGAAGCAGCAGACTGTATTTTGGGGTGTCATTTCACATATGCCCATGGCATGTTTGAGCAATATTTCATTTAGTGACAACTTTGTGCAAAAAAAAAATAAAAATTTTCATTTTCTCACAACTTGTGGCAAAATATAAAGTATTCCATGGACTCAACATGCCTATCAGCAAATAGCTTGGGGTAAATATGTGAAGGTGTCCCTCCCGCTACTAGGAGTAACTAGTGTAATGTGCCTATCTACAGAAATATAGTGATAAAAATAAATAAATGAACCCGCAGCAAAACCTAATAGTGTTCATAGTACACAAATGCAACAAATAATATATATATATATAAAATATATAAAGTGATCTCACGCGGTTATGAAAATCACTAGAAAACGAACAAAGATGCACTATGAGATAAATAACAGTGACAAAATAATAACGTGCAAGATGATATTGTCTCCACAGAGAAATGCAGATAATAAAAAAAGCGCATACATGTGCAAAATAGCCAATTAATGTCCAAATAATGTGCCAAAAAAAACTATTCAAAAAGGTCCACTGTAGAATAATTAAAGTGCAGCAATAAAAAAGTGCAAAAATAAGGTGTCTCCACAATGTGTACAGATGTAAAAAAAGTCCAAAATATGTGCAAAATCCTTAGAGGAAGAATGGGTAAATGCGTGGATAAATACAAAGACCACTATATAACGTCCTGTTATAGTGGGCAGATGTGTAATATAATAATGTCCAAAAAAATAACTCCACGGATTCCCTCTTCAACCACTAGTCTCAAAGAACTCTCACCTTATGAAAATGAAGTAAAACGCATCAATAGGCAAGTAGAGCTCTTCCCAGCATCCTATTGGGGCCTCATTATGTAAACATACACTGCTAATGGAACCACAGGCACTTCTCCAACTGTATCAATCCTCCAATAAGCCGTCCTAGTATGCTCCGATATGGTACCACAGCAACAATGGGAGAAAGAGAGAAAGAATGCCTCCAATAGTGTAGTACGTTTAAAAAAAAATGGGGTAATATTTACCAAATGGTTGGACTCTTACAGGGATAAAAAAAAACAGGCAAAAAACAAATAACATTGGCGTTCTCAGCGCCTTCTCACGTCACTTCCAGTGTGCATTCGATTCCGGCCACTCCCTACGCGTTACGACACGTCACGTTTCTTCATCTGGGGAACCAGATTGGTTGTACAGACCTGGTTTATATGACGTGAAACCGGAAATAATAGAGCGGCCATTTTTTTGTAGTTCACTCTATATTTACATTGCGGCCATTTTGTTGGTTATCTATATGGCACGCATGGCGGCAATGTAAATATGAACCACAAGAAAATGGACGTTTGAGATCTCCCCAGAGTGGCTCAATGATATTGAGGTCAGGAAACTAAGATGGCCACTCCAGAACCTTCACTTTATTCACTTTATTCTGCTGTAGCCAATGACAGGTTGACTTGGCCTTGTGTTTTGGATCATTGTCATGTTGGAATGTCCAAATACATCCCATGCGCAGCTTCCTGGCTGATGAATGCAAATGTTCCTCCAGTATATTTTGATGACATACTGCATTCATCTTGCCATCAATTTTGACCAAATTTCCTGTGCCTTTGTAGCTCACACATCCCCAAAACATCAGCGATGTACCTCCTTGTTTCACAGGAGGAATGGTGTACCTTTCATCATAGGCCTTGTTGACTCCTCTTCAAATGAAGCGTTTATGATTGTGACCAAAAAGCTCAATTTTGGTCTCATCACTCCAAATGACTTTGTGCAATGACAGAAGGTTTGAGGCTTGTCTCTGTACTGTTTGGTTTATTGTAAGCGGGATACTTTGTGGCATTTGCATAGTAATGGCTTTCTTCTGGCGACTTGACCATGCAGCCCATCTTTCTTCAAGTGCCTCCTTATTGTGCATCTTGAAATAGCCACACCACATGTTTTCAGAGAATAAATGGTAAATGCCACCAACCCGCGCAGATGAAAACCTTAAATTTAATAAAAGTGAAATTTACATAGGAGCAGCACGTTGTATAAGAAGTAAATAGAAATTAATTAACAAGTTAATTGAAAATGGCACTCTCTATAAAGTGCAAGTGCAAAAAATTGATAATCTCTTAACACACAAAACTAGTGAAAAGTGCTGAAACAGAAAACTAGTGAAAAATGCTGAAAAATGACTATAACCATATATAACTTAACTAAAGTCCAGTCGTGGAGACACCACATAAATGTTTAGTGGTAAAAGACAAATGATCAAATTGTTATAAATAGTGTTCAAAATAAGTAAACTAAATCTGGATAACGTCTGGATAAAATCTTCCTAATATTCAGCGATCATCAAAGGGGTTAATCTTCCACCACCATCACCGGCCACACAGTCTACTCACCAGAATGTAGTGACTCCCATTACAGGAGTCAAAAATGCTTAATGGAAACTGCCAGGAGGATTCTCACAACCACGGCTTAGTCCAAATGCTGTGTAGTCAGGAGTGCTGTATCTGCATGGACGCTGGATGGACTTGTTTGTGGAGCCCTCAGTGCGGGATTGGTCATTAGAAACCATCAATGCCATGGATTGGGAGAGAGTAAATAAAAAGCTCCCATTGTGAAGTATGCCAAAAATGTATTAATTAAAAACAAAGTAAAAACCGCATGAATTTCATGAGAATATTGTGCAGACAGTCTTGCACAAGGAATGCCGCTGGAGCTCCAGCTGCGTAGCAAAGACGGAACTGACGTGTCACGCTCAGTGAACCCTACCGGTTTCGTCAGTAACGCTCTGACGTCATCAGGGGTCACGAGGGCGGACACATCGCCTCCATCTAAATACAACCCCCAATCAAGGGTATCCAATCCAGTGCCATCCTGGATAATTAGAGAAAGAAATATAATTAGGATAAGCTGGATGGATATAAACTTTAAAGAGCTGATATATTATGATATTATTAATCAAATAGGCTGAATTTAAAATTCATATAGACTGCATTCTTGTGGCTAAAAAGCCAAACTACAATTACGAGAAAAAAATTTATCAAAAACATCTAGACTGCCATCTTGTGGCAAAATGCCAAACTACATTTACATAAAAAAGATTATAGAAAATGTTTAGGGAGCCATCTTGTGGTAGAAAAAAATAAAATAAAATAAAATTAGCATAAAGTTAACTACTATTGGCCAAATTTAAAAATAAATGTCAGGGATGAGACTGGAATGGATTACCTTTTAACAATGTGAGTCAGTAATTAGACATAACAATTCAGATCAATATCGACGTTAATACCTGCCGGAGTAAGTGTATTTAATTTATATATCCATTCCGTTTCGTTTTTTGATATTCTCTGAACCATATTCCCTCCCCTCCAATCAACATCTAGTCTTATCTATGCCAAAAAATTTAGCCAAGCTGGGGTCCTGATGGTGATAAATTCTGAAATTGTTAGAGAGGCTATGTTTTAAAAGCCCATTTTTTATGTTAGTTGGCAAAAATGGGTTTTTAAAACATATTTTTTCTGTGGTAAGAGATTATCAATTTTTTGCACTTGCACTTTATAGAGAGTGCCGTTTTCAATTAACTTGTTAATTATTTTCCATGTTTTCAGAGAGTCTTGTATTTCATCTGAAGTTATTTGTGGGTTTTTCTTTGCACCCCGAACAATTTTCTTGGCAGTTGTGGCTGAAATTTTAGTTGGTCTACCTGACCGTGGTTTGGTTTCAACAGAACCCCTAATTTTCCACTTCTTGATTAGCGTTTGAACACTGCTGATTGGCATTCTCAATTCCTTGGATATCTTTTTATAACCCTTTCCTGTTTTATACAGTTCAACTACCTTTTCCTGCAGATCCTTTAACAATTCTTTTGCTTTCCCCATGATTCAGAATTCAGAAACGTCAGTGCAGCACTGGATGAAAGATGCAAGGATCTGTCAGGAGCCCATAAACTCATTGACCTTTTAGACACACACTAATTACAAGCAAACAGATGGTTACCTTTTAATGGCCATTCAAACCCCTTTGTGTCAACTTGTGTGCACGTTATCAGGCCAAAATCACCAGGGTATGTAAACTTTTGATCAGGGTCATTTGACTAGTTTCTGTTGTCATTCTGATTTAAAGAGTAAACACAGTTGATTGATAATAAATGGCTTAAGCCAAACACTAACCAAGGGTGAAAGAGATGTTTTTGTGTTATTCATATTCTCTGAAAAATGGCCAAGAAATCATAAATTCTGCCAGGGTATGTAAACTTATGAGCACAACTGTAAATAAGTCGGTGTTCAAATAGTGCTTTTTTGGTGTTGAACAACGTGCAAGATTGTTAACTTCTATTATTGTCGAGAACAAACCAAAACTTTGTGTTAGTGCAAAGTTTAGGCCCTACGAAAGTAACTTAAATGCTTTAAGTGACGATGTGTGATCAGACAAATTTAAGACATTAGTGACAGACAAGGGGTGTGTTATCTTGGATCCACAGATATTCTTCCCTCTCTTTATTCTCCTCTTTTTGATGAACACTTGTGCACCCCCTTGTTCTTGCGGGAATGGGACTTTGTTGAATGTTTGTGAGTCGCAATGATCTGAAAACTATCTTTTAACCACTTGCCCTCCGGAAGATTTACCCCCCTCCATGACCAAGCCATTTTTTGCTTTTTAGCACTGCGTTTTTTAACTGACAGTTGTGCGGTCATGCTTTTCATTCTTTTGAATAAAAATGGGCTGCCATGCCCTTGAAAATGCAGTTGGGACTAACATGATTTCTTCAACTCGCATGCACCACTAGAGCTTAATCACCCCGGATCGTTAATAAAAAAATGTAAAAAATCGAAATTTCTTTATAACTTTAGGCCAATATGTATCCTGCTACATATTTTTGGTAAACAAAATCCCAATAAGTATATATTGATTGGTTTGTGCAAAAGTTATATCATCTGCAAACTATAGTATATGTATATACTAGAATTTTTTATTTTTTTTTTATACTAGTAACGGTGGCGATCAGCGACTTATAGCGAGACTGCGATAGTTTGGTAGGCAATGTGACACTAACGACCCTTTTGACACTTTGTGGGAACCAGTGACACTAATACAGTGGTCAGTGCTAAAAATATACACTGTCACTGTACTAATGACACTGGCTGGGAAGGGGTTAACATCTAGGGTGATCAAAGGGTTAAATGTGTGCCTAACCAGTGTTTGTGTGTACTCTGAGCTGCATTTACTAAGGGATGTGCTGGTTTTTATTCCCTGTTTGCAGGGATACACAAACTGACACATGGCCACTGACAGGACAGAGCTCTATATTGTTTACATTGACAGAGCCCTGTCCTGTCTTCCTCCTCGCTGATCGGCGGGTGCGGGCGGTCAGTTCATTGGCCGGCACCCGCTGGACGGCTCGTGCTGTGACTAATCACAAATCAAGCTTTCTGATACTACAGTTATATTTCTACTGTATGAAATTGTATCTACTTATTTATACAATCATGTCTGATTATGCTGTGTCCATTTTATCATGTTCTGTTTCATACACTATGTGAATATGGAGCCTAGAATTTGGCATGTTACAAGTCAATACCTCCATGCCATGTCAATATGTGTATATACATGAATTTATAATTTACTAGTATATATTTACAGTTTGACTTGCATTGCAACTATGTAATTGTGTTTTAACAATATCTGTATTGACATATAGAACATTAAAATACTTTTAGGCTCGGTTCACACTACCGCGACTTGGGATCCGACTTGTAAGCCCTCAAGTCGCCCCAAGTCGCCCCAGAAAGAGATTCACGTTACAGTGCATGGGAGCGTCTTAATAGACACTACTGAAGTCGCTCCGACTTCAGAGCGTACTCCCTGTACTACTTGGATCCGACTTTGATCCGACTTCAGCCTATTGACTATCATTGAAGTCGGATCGCCGTCTCGCATGATCCGACTTCGGCATGCGACTTGTGCTCAAATGATCTTGAGGGGAACTCCGCGCCAAATTTTAAATAAAAATCCGGCATGGGTTCCCCCTCCAGGGGCATACCAGGCCCTTGGGTCTGGTATGGACCTTGAGGAGAACCCCCTACGCCGAAAAAAACGGCGTGGGGGGTCCCCCCCCAATCCATACCAGACCCTTATCCGAGCACGCAGCCCGGCCGGACAGGAATGGGGGTGGGGACGAGCGAGCGCCCCCCCCCTCCTGAACCGTACCAGGCCGCATGCCCTCAACATGGGGGGTTTGGTGCCTTGGGGGAGGGGGGCGCGCTGCGGCCCCCCCCACCCCAAAGCACCTTGTCCCCATGTTGATGAGGACAAGGGCCTCTTCCCGACAACCCTGGCCGTTGGTTGTCGGGGTCTGCGGGCGGGGGGCTTATCGGAATCTGGGAGCCTCCTTTAATAAGGGGGCCCCCAGATCCCGGCCCCCCACCCTATGTGAATAGGTATGGGGTACATGGTACCCCTACCCATTCACCTAGGGAAAAAAGCGTCAATAAAAAACACAGTACACAGGTATTTAAAATAATTTATTAGGCAGCTCCGGGATCTTCTTCCGACTCCGGGGGTCTCTCCGGGGTCTTCTCCCGGTGTCCGCATCTTCTGCCGGCTCCACCGCTATCTTCTGGCGCTCTTTTGCCAGCGGTGGTCCGGACCTCTGGATCATCTTCTTCCCTCTTCTCTTCCAGAGATGTTGACACGACGCTCTCCCCAGCCAGAATGGTTTCTGTGCGCTCTGCAAGGGACTTATATAGGCGGTGACCCCGCCCCCTTATGCCGTCACAGTCCCTGGGCATGCTGGGTCTGTGACGTTTTAAGAGGCGTGGTCACCGGGTGATGACCACGCCCCCTTATGACGGCACAGCCCCAGCATGCCCTGGGACAGTGACCTCATAAGGGGGCGGGGTCACCGCCTATATAAGTCCGTTGCGGAGCGTTCAGAGACCATTCCAGCTGGAGAGAGCGTCGTGTCAACATCTCTGGAAGAAAAGAAGAAGGCAGAAGTCCGGACCACCGCTAGCAATTGAGCTGCAGAAGATAGCGGAGGAGCCGGCAGAAGATGCGGACACCGGGAGGAGACGGCGGAGAGACCCCCGAAGTCGGAAGAGGACCCCCGAAGTCGGAAGAAGATCCCGGAGCTGCCTAATAAATTATTTAAAAAAACCTGTGTACTGTTTGTTTTATTGACGCTTTTTTTCCCCTAGGTGAATGGGTAGGGGTACCATGTACCCCATACTCATTCACATAGGGTGGGGGGCCGGGATCTGGGGGCCCCCTTATTAAAGGGGGCTCCCAGATTCCGATAAGCCCCCCGCCCGCAGACCCCGACAACCAACGGCCAGGGTTGTCGGGAAGAGGCCCTTGTCCTCATCAACATGGGGACAAGGTGCTTTGGGGTGGGGGGGGCCGCAGCGCGCCCCCTCCCCCAAGGCACCAACCCCCCCCATGTTGAGGGCATGCGGCCTGTTACGGCTCAGGAGGGGGGGGGGCGCTCGCTCGTCCCCACCCCCATTCCTGTCCGGCCGGGCTGCGTGCTCGGATAAGGGTCTGGTATGGATTGGGGGGACCCCCCACGCCGTCCTTTCGGCGTAGGGGGGTTCCCCTCAAGATCCATACCGGACCCAAGGGCCTGGTATGCCCCTGGGGGGGGAACCCATGCCGGATTTTTATTTAAAATTTGGCGCGGAGTTCCCCCTAAAGATTCATACCAAACACAGTGGCGGGGATCCAAGTCGGATCCCCGTTCATTGAAAGTCGGATCCACAAGTCATGTTGAAGTCGTGTTGCAAAGTCGCGTTGAAGTCGTGTTGCCCCTGTGTGAACCGAGCCTTACAGATACACAGTGCCCTTTTGCCTTCCTGTTGCATGCTTAATTTAAAGTCCCAACCCCCTTTTTCCTTTTTCTTGCATATTAGGGATGGAGGCATTGGACCTACATGTCCTACACCTCATTTAAAGTCCCAAAACCTTTTTTCATTCAATCACGCGCCCCCTACACGTAAGTGCTAGCTCACGTACGCCGCCGTTTATTTTCACTGCCTTTCTTAATGCTGGATGTTAAGGTGGATAATGAAAGAACAGTGGCTTCTCTCCCAGTATCTGAAAAATTTACTCTTTTTGGGGGTACCCACAGGTGTTGATGAAGTCCTGAATATGGAATATTTTGATTTACCTTGAATTCCAATTCTTTGACTTGCATCAAATGTCCTCCATTTGTACACTGTCCCACCTACGCAGTCAGCTTAATCCCTCAAGAATTTAGATCTTTTGATATTATGATTTCTTCAAGTGAATCAAAAGATTCTGTAACTTTTTACTTCTCTTGATAGGAAATCTGATTACAGAATTTATCTAGGTCATGTTAAATTTGAGTGATGTTATTCAGAGCCTCCAAGCATATCTTTTTAAGATTATTGATCGGTCTAATAAGACTGTTTGATGCTTCACCCAGTATGTTTGTTCTCTGTTATCTAAAATCTTTATCTACTTTGAACAATGGAAAGTTTATCATTAGACCTCTGGGTATCCTTTTTTCTTAGAGATATTCTTACAAGGAAGTTACAGTGTCTTGAAAAAGTATTCATACCCCTTGAAATTTTCCACATTTTGTCATGTTACAGTCAAAAAACGTAAATGTATTTTATTGGTATTTTATGTGATTGACCAACACAATTGTGGCACATAATTGTGAAGTTGAAGGAAAATGATAAATGTTTTTCAAAAATGTTTGCAAATATGTGAAAAGTGTGGCATGCATTTATATTCAGTCCCCTTTACTATAATGCCCCTATTTTTTTTAACAGAAAAGTTTTTATTGATCTCTAGTAGAGATGATTTGCATTATACAATACAATTAGTGAACATAAAAATAATAAAATCGAATAGATGATATATCAACAGATATTACAGTACTGTGTAAGACATATTAACCACCATGTTATTTACACATACTTCTTTATGCATAGAATCTGATATACATTCTTAGTACAAGAGGTGTCATAGTTGTCTGTTTTGTCTGTTTTCCCCAAAGGATAGAATATCATAGGTACAGACTTTCCTATCCTTTATCAACCATGGTAACAATCATGGTGTTTCTAAAGGGGGTACCCTAGGGGGGGCGAGAGGAGTGGAGGAAGACACTGAAGGGGGGGGGTCTCTCACATCCTTAATAGGGCCTTAACTGTCAGCCCAAGGACCCCAGATCTTTTCAAATTTTTGGGGGCATTTACGACTCATATATGTAAGTTTATAGAGTGGAAGGGTAGTGTCAATAATTTTTCTCCACTGCCCAACCGTCGGGGGCTCCGGCTGCTTCCATTTAATTAGGATGGCCTTTCTGGCATAGTATGAGGTATAGAAAATTAGCAACCTTTTGTGAGTATTTGTGGTAATAGTGTCACAGACGCCCAGTAAGAGGACACGCGGATCAAGTCCTATGGTTAGATTCCCAATCAAGTTGATATACTGCACCACCTCCCTCCAAAATTGTTGAATAAGGGGACAAGACCACACTACATGAAAGAACGTTCCCACTGCATTATTGCATTTTGGGCATTTGTCAGTATGAGTGGGATATATTCTGGCAAGCCTCTGGGGGGTATAGTAGGCCCTGTGGAGAAATTTCAGCTGAATGTACCTATCCCTGGCAAATATCATTAAAGGTATATGTTGTTGAATTCTTTCTTCCCAATCATCATCCGTCAGGGAGGGCACATCCACCTTCCATTTATTAAATAGCTTAGTTCCCTGACCGTCAGTCCCACAGGATATCCGGAGGTACAGGGAGGAGAGGATAGGGTCCGCACTGGCTGAGATAAGAAAGCGCTCCACCATGTGACTCCAAGCGAACATTAGTGGGAAATTGGGCTTGTATGGCGTGTCGCAGTTGTAGATAACGAAAAAACATCTTCGCTGGAAGTTGGAAGGTGTGTTTTAGCTCATCGTATGATAGGAGTCTGCCTGCTGGCATAGTATGCTGTAGAATTTTAATTTGGTATCTCGCCCAAATAGCCGGGTCAGGGATAGATAAGAGATGTGGTAGCCTAGGGTTGCCCCACAGTGGTGTATAGGAGATAGCATTAGGTGTATTAAGTTTAGCTGTTGATCCCAAACCTTAATCGTGGTGCGCATAGGGACAGTCATCTCAACCTGTGCCCTCTGGCCCCTGAACACCAGGTTACTCAGTGCCGAATATGACCCCAGGATTCCCTCAGTGGGCCCACCTCTATTCCCTTTATGGCCGTAGACGACCTAATGAGAATGGCCAGGGGTTCGATTGCTAGGGAAAACAATCCCGGAGACAGTGGGCAGCCTTGCCTAGTTCCTCTGTGGACATTGTGTAAGAGTGTGCTATTAGTTCTGACTCTAGCCGTGGGATTGGCATACATTAGTTTCACCCATGAGATGAATTTGGGTCTTGTAAAATTCAGCCGGGAGACCATCTGGGCCCGGGGTTTTGGCAGGCTGGAGCGATGAAATCGCCAGTTGTACTTCTTTAAGGGTAATTGGTGCATCTAGCTTGGCACTGTTAGCCTCTGATAAAGTAGGGAACTCTGAGCCAAGAAATCCTGCAGCGAGTCTGGTGTGTAGTCCACCCTAGACGTGTATAAACATTCGTAATATTGTGCAAATCTAGCATTTATCTGGAGAGGGTCTGTCTGTATTTGTCCCCGGTCATCCCTGATATTCGCAATGTGTGCCACAGTGGAGCGTTCCTTGGCCAACCACCCCAACAGTCTACCCGATCTCTCCCCCTATTCAAATATCCTCTGTGACTGCGATAACAGAAGTTTCCGAGTCACCGTAGCTCTCAACACCGAAATTTCTCGGTGGAGTGTCTGGAGTGCAGTGTATGTCACGGCATCTCTGTTAGCCACATAGCTGGACTCCAAACTCTGAGCTCCACTCTCCGCCTTCTCCAGAGCAAGTCTGTTACTTTTCCTGACCCTACTAATTGTGGAGTATTGTCCGCGGGTATATGCCTTGTAGGCATCCCAAAGCATTGGAGGAGGGGCCGTTCGCCTATTTACCACCCAGTAGGTGTCCATCTCCCCTGCAACCTCAGGAGCGACCCGCTCATCAGTGATCCAAAAACCTGAGAGTCGCCAGAGGCTGTTGCCTACCGGCGAGTCTGTGTTGAGCCGTAGGAAGAGTGGAGCGTGATCAGAGATACCACACGGGAGGATTTCAACCCCTTGGATGCGTGGGAGTAAGGAGCCACTAACATAGAATAGGTCTATCCTAGAAAAGGAGGCGTAGGTAGACGAGTGGCAGGTGTATTGTCTGTCTCTGGGATACCGCCACCTCCACACGTCACTGAAGCCATACTCATCTGTCCATCTAGATAGTGGGGATTCAGAGGCCACATCAGTGCCAAGCTTATCCATACTGGGGTTGGGGGGTATATTAAAATCACCCGCCATCAACACTGTTAATGTAGTTAAATACTAAGGAACGTTTTATTTTGCAATTGAGGCCCCGCACGTTCCAGGACAAGATGTTAAGTGGAGTCATTTAGGCCACATGATGAATGTCTGACGGGATTGAAATAGCCCCAGTGCCACAAAGGACTTGCATAATACAGCAATATGTCTGATATGTAGTGCAAATATCTGTGCATCTGTTATTGGATAGACTACTCCCTCCAGTGGCAAGAGAGCAACCTTACATGTCTTACGATTATCAATCAAATCATCATCAAAATTTAAAAAGGAAAAAAAAACAAAAAGAAAACCCAAAATAGAACATGGGAAAAGAAAGGGTTCCCCTGTATGGATTTTCCCGGCACTTACACAAAAATTGTATACAGTAGCAGAGTACGGACTCATATAAAGAATAAAAAAGTATGTTTATTAAGGAAAAAATTCATTTTCTAAAAACAATGTGGATGTCATAAATAACAGAAACATATTACATAATGGACATGGTTCGTATAAATCAGTCAACAATGATATTGTATACAGAATAAAAATCTCTCTTCAAACCCGACGCATTTCGGGGTACATAGTATATCGGTCCTTCTTCAGGGGCATAATTGAAAAGAGGGATTCATCTGAAAATGTTATCAATGGTTACTCTGAGGAACAGTTTAAAAACCACATAAGAAAAGCGAGGCGTATTGCGGGGGATAGTAGCCAAGTATATAGATGTAGATACAAGTGCTGTTCCTTCAGTATTGTGAATTCAAGTAGAAGTTAATATACCACAAGTCTCCACAAGGAGGCACAAGGTTTCACCTATTCCTGCCCCCCACGGACGCGTGCAAGCCAGAGCGATATACTGGGGCTAGACAGGCAACCCTTAATTCAATGGTGTGTCAATTCAGCTGACCACGTAACCCAGTGTCCGGCAGATAGATCATAATAATGATAGATTATCATAATGGGGGATTTTAATTATCCAGACGTAGACTGGGCGGAGGGAACCGCGCATTCATTTAAGGCTCGCCAGTTCCTTAGTGTCTTGCAGGACAATTTTATGGGTCAGATGGTAGATGCACCAACTAGAAATAAAACATTACTAGATCTACTGATTACCAACAATACAGACCTGATAACAGATGTGGAAATACGGGGCAACTTAGGTAACATCGATCACAGGTCAATTAGTTTCAGTATAAATCACACAAATAGGAGACATGAAGGGAACACAAAGACACTGAATTTCAAAAGAGCCAACTTCCCTAAACTACAAACCTTGCTAAAAGGCATAAATTGGGATAAAATATTAGGAACAAAGAATACGGAGGAGAGATGGGTTTGCTTTAAGAGCATATTAAGTAAGGGCATTAGCCAATGTATCCCATTGGGTAATAAATTTAAAAGAGCGAACAAACATCCTGGATGGCTTAACTCCAATGTAAAAATGCATATAAAAGCAAAGGAGAAGGCCTTCAAAAAATACAAGGTTGAGGGATCATCCACAGCATTCAGAATTTATAAAGAATGCAATAAGAAATGTAAGGGTGCAATTAGGTTGGCTAAGATAGAACATGAAAGACACATAGCGGAGGAGAGCAAAAAAAATCCCAAGAAATTCTTTAAGTATGTAAACAGTAAAAAAGGGAGGACAGACCATATTGGCCCCATAAAGAATGAGGAAGGACATCTGGTTACAAAGGATGGGGAGATGGCAAAGGTATTGAATTTATTCTTCTCAGTCTTCACGAGTGAATCGGGGGGCTTCAGTAACCAAAACTGCAGTGTTTATCCTCATGACACAACACAGGAAGCACCTACATGGTTAACAGAGGACGGAAATAAAATTAGACTTGAGAAACTTAACATTAATAAATCACCGGGACCAGATGGCTTGCATCCGAGGGTACTTAGGGAACTCAGTCAGGTGATTGCCAGACCGTTGTTCCTAATTTTTACAGACAGTCTATTGACTGGAATGGTACCAGCTGATTGGAGAAAAGCCAATGTAGCACCAATATTTAAAAAGGGCCCAAAAAACATCCCTGGGAATTACAGACCAGTTAGCCTAACATCAATAGTATGTAAACTCTTGGAGGGGATGATAAGGGACTATATACAAGATTTTAGTAATAAGAATGATATCATTAGCAGTAATCAGCATGGATTCACGAAGAATCGTTCTTGCCAAACCAATCTATTAACCTTCTATGAGGAGGTGAGTTGCCATCTAGATAAAGGAAGGCCCGTAGACGTGGTGTATCTGGATTTTGCAAAAGCATTTGACATAGTTCCCCATAAACGTTTACTGTACAAAATAAGGTGCGTTGGCATGGACCATAGGGTGAGTACATGGATTGAAAACTGGCTACAAGGGCGTGTTCAGAGGGTGGTGATAAATGGGGAGTACTCAGAATGGTCAGGGGTGGGTAGTGGGGTTCCCCAGGGTTCTGTGCTGGGACCAATCCTATTTAATTTGTTCATAAACGACCTGGAGGATGGGATAAACAGTTCAATCTCTGTATTTGCAGACGATACTAAGCTAAGCAGGGCAATAACTTCTCCGCAGGATGTGGAAATCTTGCAAAAAGACCTGAACAAATTAATGGGGTGGGCGACTACATGGCAAATGAGGTTCAATGTAGAAAAATGTAAAATAATGCATTTGGGTGGCAAAAATATGAATGCAATCTATACACTGGGGGGGAGAACCTCTGGGGGAATCTAGGATGGAAAAGGACCTGGGGGTCCTAGTGGATGATAGGCTCAGCAATGGCATGCAATGCCAAGCTGCTGCTAATAAAGCAAACAGAATATTGGCATGCATTAAAAGGGGGATCAACTGCAGAGATAAAACGATAATTCTCCCGCTCTACAAGACTCTGGTCCGCCCGCACCTGGAGTATGCTGTCCAGTTCTGGGCACCAGTCCTCAGGAGGGACGTACTGGAAATGGAGCGAGTACAAAGAAGGGCAACAAAGCTAATAAAGGGTCTGGAGGATCTTAGTTATGAGGAAAGGTTGCGAGCACTGAACTTATTCTCTCTGGAGAAGAGACGCTTGAGAGGGGATATGATTTCAATTTACAAATACTGTACTGGTGACCCCACAATAGGGATAAAACTTTTTCGCAGAAGAGAGTTTAATAAGACTCGTGGCCACTCATTACAATTAGAAGAAAAGAGGTTTAACCTTAAACTACGTAGAGGGTTCTTTACTGTAAGAGCGGCAAGGATGTGGAATTCCCTTCCACAGGCGATGGTCTCAGCGGGGAGCATTGATAGCTTCAAGGAACTATTAGATAATCACCTGAATGACCGCAATATACAGGGATATGTAATGTAATACTGACACATAATCACACACATAGGTTGGACTTGATGGACTTGTGTCTTTTTTCAACCTCACCTACTATGTAACTATGTAACTATAATAACATTTTCAGATGAATCCCTGTTTTCAATTATGCCCCTGAAGAAGGACCGATATACTATGTACCCCGAAACGCGTCGGGTTTGAAGAGAGATTTTTATTCTGTATACAATATCATTGTTGACTGATTTATACGAACCATGTCCATTATGTAATATGTTTCTGTTATTTATGACATCCACATTGTTTTTAGAAAATTAATTTTTTTCCTTAATAAACATACTTTTTTATTCTTTATATGAGTCCGTACTCTGCTACTGTATACAATTTTTGTGCAAGTGCCGGGAAAATCCATACAGGGGAACCCTTTCTTTTCTGTTTATGTTTTGGATGTGGCACGGCTTCTTTCTTCCCTAGGAGAGCTGGTCGCTCTTTCTTTATTATCAAAATAGAACGTGGAGCAGAACCAGTCGCTCCGAAACCTCCCACCCCGCACCACCACCCAAACTATGGGGTGCCTGATCCCCGTAACAAATCGTGACAACTGCCCAGGAGGCACGTGAACAGTGGAACACCAGAGCGACACAGTCTGTGAGTTTAGGTATGGAGACAAAAATTCAGGATAAATAGTCCCTGCAGATCAATAGTTCACCCAGAGTGTTCGGGGGGTAATGCTTCTTGAACTTAAACATGTTACTAACCCAAAACTTCAGGCCTAAAAACTTCAAGTGTCAATGTCAGAGGTAGCGACAGGATCAAATGGCTCACTCCATCACAATAAACATATAATTCCTGAACAGTCACTGTGTATACTCACAACCAGGGCTACTCCTCCCACACACACCCTCCAAATCACATCAAATAGTGGGTGTGGTCATATTTCACAAACAGTAGAAGGGTCTTAAAGGGGCATTAAATATCAGG
Organism: Aquarana catesbeiana; assembly: GCF_042186555.1. Taxonomy (NCBI): domain Eukaryota; kingdom Metazoa; phylum Chordata; class Amphibia; order Anura; family Ranidae; genus Aquarana; species Aquarana catesbeiana. The sequence continues at coordinate 512,559,737 of NC_133325.1, read as the reverse complement.
ATTGCATTACATACAGAGTGCAGAGTTCATGGGGGTTACACACAGAGTGCAGAGCTGTCACTTGTAAACACAGAAACCAGACTTGTGCGTTTACAAGTGATTGTGGCGAGCAGACACCAAAGGGTCTGAGCCAGAGGTGGTGGAACTGAGTTCCACCAAGTTCCCCCTGAAAAAAAGCCCTGCTCACAACACAAATTCTTGTGAAGAATCCTGGGCAATGTAGTCTCAGGTGGATGGAGGAGTCGGCGATAAGCTTGAAGACTCAAAAAGATAATGTAAGTCAGACGGCCGGCAGCAGAAAAAAGCCTACGTGGAGAATAAAATCAAGGCGAGTTGAGGTGAGTGATCCCAGCAGCAGCAGGTTCAACCTCTTGGTAGTGTATCCAACCATCTGGACGCATCTTCAGGGGAGGTAAAGAACCGCACTGACTCTCCATCTTGGACTCTCAGTCGAGCAGGGAACAACATGCTGTATTTAATCTTACGGTTGCGTAAGTCCAATATAATTTGGTCGAAGGATCTCCGCATTTTTTGTGTATCGACTGAATAGTCCGGGAATATCATAATCTTTGCTCCCTCATGGCGGAGTACGTCAGTCTGCCTCACTTCTCGCAGGACTAGGTCACGATCCCTGAAGTTCAGGAGTTTTAAGATAAAAGTGCGTGGAGGAGCTCCCGGGGGCCCCCGGGTAGCAGGCATCCTGTTTGCCCTCTCCACTACAAAGAAATCGGAAAACCGGGCATTAGGAAGGAGGGTGTGCAGCAACTGTTCGGTAAATGTTGTGGGGTCCTTCCCTTCCACTCCCTCAGGCAGCCCCACTATCCGAAGGTTAATTCTGCGATTTCTGTTTTCAGCGTCCTCTGCACGCGCTTCCAGGGTTTTCATCTTGGTCTGCAGCGTGCGGAGTGAGACTTCATGTGATTGCAGCATGTCCTCTGCCTCTCCCACTCTCCTCTCAGATTCAGTCAATCTGGAACGAAAGCTGTCCATATCCCTGCGGATCAGGCTTATATCGAGCTGCATAGTTTTAATTTTTCCTGTCAGGGTGGACTGGCAGGTGGTTATAGCTTGCATGAGTGCAGCAAAGTTGTCCTGCTCCCTCATCCCTGTGTCAGCCCCCTCTGTTTGAGACGCCATGCTGGTAGCTGTGGCGGGAGACGGCCGTGCTGCGGAGGACGGGGTTTTGGCTGTATTTCGGGTGGTACGAGACACCGAAGTGTGTTTCCCGCTGGGCATACCGTTCCGGAGGGGGTCCTGCACCGTTCGGGTTCAGTTTGGGCCAGTCTTCTGCAGGGAAACGGCTGATAAAGCGGCTAGGTCTCGGAGCTCTCCTAAAGCACGTCTGCTCCGGTGGCCATCTTGGACACGCTCCCCCTAATGCCCCTAATTAAAATCTAGTGGAATCAATTGCCTTCAGAAGTCTCCTAATTAGTAAATAGAGTACATCTGTGTGTAATTTAATCCCAGTATCAATACAGCTGTTCTGTGAAGCCCTCGGAGGTTTGTTAGAGAACCTCAGTAAACAAACCGCATCATGAAGGCCAATAAACACACCAGTCAGGTCAGGGAAAAAGTTGTGGAGAAGTTAAAAGCAGGATTAGGTTATAAAAAAATCTCTCAAGCTTTGTACATCTCATGGATCTCAATCCATCATCCGAAAATGGAAAGAGTATGGCATAACTGCAAACCTACCAAGACATGGCATTTCACCAAAACTGACAGGACGGGCAAGGAGAGCATTAATCAGAGAAGCAGCCATGAGGCCCATGGAATCTGTCCACAGGACAACTATTAGTCATGCACTCCACAAATCTGGCCTTTATGGAAGAGTGGCAAGAAGAAGCCATTGTTGAAAGAAATCCATAAGAAGTCCTGTTTGCAGTTTGTGAGAAGCTATGTGGGGGACACAGCAAACACGTGGAAGAAGGTGCTCTGGTCAGATGAGACTAAAATTGAACTTTTTGGCCTAAAAGCAAAACGCTATGTGTGGCGGAAAACTAATACTGCACATCACCCTGAACACATCACCCCCACCATGAAACATGGGGGTGGCAGCATCATGTTGTAGGGATGCTTTTCTTCAGCAGGGACAGGGAAGCTGGTCAGAGTTGATGGGAAGATAGATGGAGCCAAATACATGACAATCTTAGGAGAAAACGTGTATAAGTCTGCAAAAGAGACTGGGGTTCACCTTCCAGCAGGAAAACGACCCTAAACATACAGCAAGTATGTTTGGAATGGTGTAAATCAGGGGTCTCAAAACTATGGCCCTCCAGTTGTTCAGGAACTACAATTCACATCATGCCTAGTCATGCCTGTGAATTTCAATGTTTTACAATGCCTCATGGAATGTGTAGTTCTGCAACAGCTGGAGGGCCATAGTTTGGAGAACACTGGTTTAGATCAAACCATATTCATGTGTTAGAATGGCCCAGTCAAAGTCCAGACCTAAATCCAATTGAAAATCCGTGGCAAGACTTGAAAATTGCTGTTCAGACACTCCATCTAATTTGACAGACCTTGAGCTATTTTGCAAAGAAGAATGGGCAAAAATGTCACTCTCTAGATGTTCAAAGCTGGTAGAGAAATACCCAAAAAAACTTTCAGCTGTAATTGCAGCAAAAGGTAGTTCTACAAAGTATTGACTCAGTGGGGCTGAATACAAATGCACGCTATACTTTTCAGATATTATTTGAAAACCTCTGAGGGCTTCACAGAACAGCTCTATTGGTACTGAGATTAAATTACACACAGATGTACTCTATTTACTAATTAGGAGACTTCTGAAGGCAATTGGTTCCACTAGATTTTAAACAGTGGTAACAGAGTAAAGGGGACTGAATATAAATGCATGCCACACTTTTCACATATTTGCAAACATTTTTGAAAACCATTTATCATTTTCCTTTCACTTCACAATTATGTGCCACTTTGTGTTGGTCTATCACATAAAATCCCAATAAAATGGGGGCGTGGCCAAGCAGCGCATGTAGTAGGACGCACATCTCCTTCGTTCCGCCGAGAATCCTGCTCTCTAATCCTGTGGACCGTCCATCCAGCCCGCAGACGCTCCAGAACGGAACTGCGCACTACCTGAGACCCTGCCGCTTCTCTTAACCGACCAATTTGCAGTCGTTTATCATGCCGAAACGGGGTAAAGATAGCGGAGGCCCGCTCGCGGCTCAGGCCCAAGATGGCGCCTTGCCACAGAGATCACAGAAGGAGAAATACAAGGAGGCTGCACAGAGACTCTTATATGGCAGCAAAACTTCTAAGGAACTAACATCTCCTACATCTGACATTAGTGAAGAGGAGGGAGGCCAGCTAGAGATGGATAACACTATACCTCTGGAGGATGGGAACGGATCCCCTGCAGACTGAGCCGCAGTAAGTACAGATGGACATACATTCCAGGTCACTCAGGCACAATCCCTGCCTCTAGATCATGCTGAACCCACTCTAAGAGACATACTTTCAGCAGTCACTATTTGTAATAGATCTATTTCAACCCTGACAGATGAAGTGAAAGGTATTAAAGCTGAGATCTCCTTTGTGAGACAGGATATGCAAAAATTAAGAGAACGTACAGCTGCCATAGAGAGCAGGGTAAGCGTGATTGAAGATGATTTGGTGCCCATGCAGAGGGACTTAAAGTATAATTGTCATCTTACAGACCAGCACGCAGCCCGCTTGGATGATTTAGAAAATCGCATGCGTCGCAACAATGTTCGAGCTCTGGGTTTTCCGGAAAGAGTGGAGGGTAAAGATCCGGTCACCTTTATTGAACAATGGCTGCTCACAACATTCGGCAAAGAGGCCTTTTCCCCGCTATTTGCGGTTGAGAGAGCGCATAGGGTTCCATCCCGCCCACTACCTCCGGGCAACCACCCTCGAGCATTTCTATTTAAGCTACCCAATTACAAGGATAGAGATGCCATTCTTGCTAAAGCCAGAACCATGGGAGGTAAGCTAGCTATTGACAACTCCAAGATCTCCCTGTTTCCCGATTTCTCTGCCGAACTGCAGAAACAACGTGCAAAGTTCATGGATGTCAAAAGAAGATTGAGGGAGCTTAATTTGTCTTACGCAATGCTGTATCCTGCCCGCCTCCGTGTGGTTGCACTTGGAGAAACTAATTTCTTTGATCGTCCTGCCATGGCGGATCAATGGCTAGATCGAGAAGACAGAGTCCTTAAGGCTGCCAGATCACAAAGGGATGTTCCTACTTAGGTGGTGCGACTCATGTTTGCAACAGGCCGTCAAGGCCTAGCCTCCCCTCCTATATTTGGATGACTGTGCCGCGGATGGACCTCAGTTTTTGATTTTGATTTTGATATTTTCTTTTTGAACACTTTTGTTTGGAGCGGATCGTTCATTTATCCACATCCTCTGCATAGGCGGACGAGGGGGAACGGTTGCTTTGCTTCTTCCATACGCAGAGTAGTGCTACGCACTTGTCGCAGATGTGAAACCCCTGCAAGAACTGACCTGTTGGTTAACCGGGAGTTTCCAAGGCTTTTACTCCCCCCACACCCGTTGTGTGGGAAATGTTAAAGTTGCAGTCGAACTGGCTGCGTGTTTTGTTGACTTTTCGAGTTATGTCTTACAATATGACGCACTTTGAGCCCAAGATTTTTTATTTTATATGCTTATACCCTGACCTATCAGAAATTCAACCTTAGCTTTGCAGGATGATACCTTATATACAGTTGCCTATATTTACTCCTGATAGAGGGGCAGTTTATAACATAGTATGTTTTTCATGTGATATGCTAGCATGCAACACTGGAGTCCTGATAAGGGATATGCTAGTCTTGATAATGATTCGAGTGCAGTACTGTGGCTGCTAAGCTGACTATCCTGACGTGGAATGTCAGGGGACTGGGCAGTCCGGTAAAACGGATGGCGGTCCTTAGGCATATCAGGTCAATGGATGCTGGTATAGTTTACTTACAGGAGACCCACTTCTCCTCAGACTCTAACCCTAGCTTTAGCCCACGATTGTATACGAATCAGTTCCATGCGACTTACTCCACTTATTCTAGGGGGACAAGCATACTGATAAGGAAGAATATTCAGTTTAACTGTGTCAAAAAAAGTATAGACCCGGCTGGTAGATATATATTTTTGTTGTGCACAATTTCGGGCTTAAGATGCATTCTTGCTAGTATTTGTATACCTCCACCATATTCTTCGGAGGTTGACACTTGGCAGGATTCATAGCTCAATATCCAGAGGTACCCTTACTGGCAATGGGAGACTACAGCAATTTTCTAAATTGCTTTAAAGATAAATTACCTGTACCCGTAGCTAGTACATGCTCAGATGGGGGTAATACCCCCTTCACCAAAATACTTGGGGAAATGGGATTGATAGATGTGTGGAGGTGTAAACATCTCGATGACAAAAAATACTCATGCTACTCAGCTTCATATGGGGGATTATCCAGGATAGATCTGGGATTGGGGAATGATAAAATGTTACAACTAATACTAGACTCAGGATATGCTGATAGGCATGTCTCTGACCATTCCTCATTTTGGGTGACCATTTTGTTGCCAGATGGGACTAGGCGCCCGATTTGGAAACTTAACCCCTTCTGGCTTTCGCTGTTTACTGAGCCAGACCCCATAAGGAATGCACTTAATCTTTTTTTGCATGATAATATTGGCACTGCCAAATTGGGGGTGGTCTGGGATGCAGCGAAGGCTTTTTTGAGAGGACAGCTTATTGAGACAATATCCCGCATCAAAACGGATACTAAGGCTTGGGAGCTGATGGTGAGGAATATGGTCACTGAAACTGTGAACACTTATACTAATAACCCTAATGAGGATACTAAGAGAGCCTGGTTGAGCGCACAATCGATGTCTGGGCAACTTGCGTTGCAGTTGGCGGAGAACAAACTTTTTTTCTGCAACAATCGCATTTTGAGGAAGGAGAGACAACTGGTCATATGCTTGCAGTAATGGCAAGGGCACAGCAGTCCTCCTCCCTCATCTCCGCCATTTGCGATGATCAGGGAACCCTGAAATGCTCTACCTCTGATATCATACAAATTTTTAGTGATTTCTATACCGAGCTATATACCTCCAAGGTGACACCCACCGATGGAGCAATAGCTGATTTTTTGAAGAACTCTGAACTCCCCAGCTTACCAATAGAGGATAGGGTCATGCTTGATGCACCCTTGACAGAAGAGGAATTAGCTACTGCATTATCCCAGACTAAAAATAACAACTCACCAGGTATAGACGGCCTCCCGTCGGAAGTCTATAAACGGTACGCTGGCGTCATACTCCCTACATTACTAAAAGTTTACAATGAGGCACTAGGAGTGGGTTCCTTGCCAGATTCGATGAATGAGGCGATCATTATTGTTATATTAAAACCGGGTAAGGATGCAAGCTCTCCTGGCTCTTATAGACCCATATCATTGCTAACAGCGGATATTAAGCCCGGATGTTGGCAAACAGACTGGCCAAAGTAATTCACAAGATGGTACATAGGGACCAGTCTGGGTTTATCCGCACGAGGTCCACAGCCCAAAATATAAGGAGATTATTTCTAAACCTACAACTTCCAGTGGACAATACAGGTAATAGAGCAATTTTCTCACTAGCCTTACTTGTGGAAGACGCTGCAGAGTCTTGGAATAGATGACACGTTTATTCGCTGGATCCAGCTTCTGTATGCTGCGCCCACTGCCAGGATAAGGATTAATGGGGAACTTTCAAAACCTTTTTCATTATTTAGAGGCACCAGGCAGGGGTGCCCATTGTCACCCCTGCTGTTTGCCTTGGCCCTGGAACCATTGGCAGCAAAAATTAGAGGGGAGCCAAGAATTGTAGGTTTTCAGAGAGGTACTGATAGGGATGTAGTGTCAATGTATGCGGATGATACTTTACTCTATTTAGGAGATACACAGGATACTTTACAGACAGTTATGTCTTTAATTAAAGATTTTGGGGAATTATCTGGCTTTTCCATCAATTGGGATAAGTCGGTGCTGATGCCGCTTGACCCCCTGGATGCTCCACTGCCCCTGGGTGCAGAAATGATACAACAGGTGAACTCATTTCGCTACCTCGGGATTCAGGTGACTTCAGACCCGTCTACCTATATTGATCGGAATTTGATACCCCTGCTAAATAAATTCCGGGAAAAGTGTTAGGCATGGTGTAAATTGCCCTTGTCTGTGGTTGGTAGAATTAATCTTATTAAAATGGTCTGGGCACCACAACTGCTATATATTTTTAATAATTCCCCAATATGGATTTCTAAGAGATGGTTTGACAGAATTGAGACCCAATTTAGAGAGCTAATTTGGAGGAAAAAAATACAGAGGATAAGATCAACACTACAATATGGCAAGGAGGAGGGAGGGCTTGCAGTCCCTCATCCCAGAGCATACTATCTGGCATCCCAACTGCAACAGTTAGGAGGATGGGGTTTACTAGGTCCAAACGACCCGATTCGTAGACTTTTAACCTTAGATGAGGGAAACTCCTCAGCATTAACAGGTCTGGAGGCGGGATACCTGCATTTAGACCCGGAAGCTCCTACGATTAAATTGCTGATTATGCTTTGGTCCTTTGTTAAAAAACTGCTAGGTATCACAGGTTTCTTACCTTGCACGCCTCTTTGGTGTAATAGGCAATTTAAAGTAATTCTAAAACTAAAAGGTTTAAGAGCTGGGAAGATACAGGCATTAAGTATATCTCACAACTATACCAAGATAACACTTTCAAATCATTTAACCAGATTCAAATAGAGTTTGGGATTCCACATAACAGTTTTTATAAATATCTGCAGTTGCGCCATGCCATACAAACCCAGAATAGAACGGTCAAGATTCAACAAACAGATCACGCGATTATACAGGATATTTTTATGAATGATGTTAAAAAGGGTATGATATCCAGATGTTATAATATCCTCCTTGCCCGGATACAAGACCCCTCCAAGCTACCATGTGGACAGCGGTGGGAGGAGGATTGATGAAGATAGTTGGAATCTTTGCCTTTCGAATGCTCCTCTGGTATCGATATCTGCATCCCAGAAACTTTCACATCTCTATTTACTACATAGGGCATACAGAACCCCTCTTCAACTTTATAAATGGGGAATTAGGGATTCACCTTTATGCCCGAAATGTGAACGTGATCATGGTGACCTTCATATGGTCTGGAAATGCCCCAAACTGTTCAGATATTGGAGAGAGGTCTTAGATACGATCTCGGAAGTATATATGGTACCTCTTTCAAGAACGCCAATAGTTTGTTTATTGGGGGGGATAGATGATGAGTTGGTGCCTGCACCTACTCGCGTGGCGCTTCTTGGTTTACTGTACATGGCACAGAAACTAATTGCCCAATGGTGGATCACTCCTCGAGTCCCCACCAGGGGGCAATGGGTGGACAGTGTTAACAAACTTCTAATCAGAGAAAAACTTGCTTACCAACATAGAAAGGTCCCACAAAAGTTTTATTCAATCTGGCAGGCGTGGTTGGATGTTCCCGGTCTGGCCCCACACCAATTAATTAAAGACAGACTACTCCTGGGTTAAATGTAGGCCTAATTGTCGCATAGAAGCTGATTATGTGCTAAGGGTGTGGAATACACAGGGAGCTACAGTTTTGTTTGTAGGTCAGGGTATATCGTATCGTATTGCATCGTATTGTATTGTTTTGTTTTATTACTGTTTTTTTTTTTTTTTCTTTTATTCTTTTTATGTTCTATCAAAGGATCTTATACCCTATTAACTGCAATGAACCTAAAACGCGGTTGCAAAGATTATATTATTGTCGAGTTGTACTCAAAGATTCTTCATTAGGTAACTGCTATACCCTCCTTTCAAAGCCCAAGACTACTGTTGATCACTAGCGATCTTATTGAATACAGTAACACTATAATATTTGGGACTTGGTTAGATCCAACTGTAGCTATGTATTTATTCTGTAGATTTACATTCTGCTTTGGATGTATTGCTGGGAGATAATAGTATATTGGGCTATACTCTTGCTAGAAATGGGATAGCGATTTCTCATTGCAATTCTGTGAAGTTGATAACTGTTATTGTAAATTGTTGGAAGGTGAACTTCAAGATACGTACAACATGCGTTTTAATCTGTGTTTTGTATAAAAATTAAAAAAAAAATCCCAATAAAATACATTTACGTTTTTGGTTGTAACATGACAAAATGTGGAACATTTCAAGGGGAATGAATACTTTTCCAAGGCACTGTACATCCCACCATAGGTGGGTCTCAAATTTTTTTGTCATCTGCACGTTGTACAGAAAAAACTTTTGCTCTTGATATTTCTCTCTGCCACTCTCTTTAGCTCCCATAGGTTGAGGAAAGAAAAAACAGGATTTTTTTGTTACTCACCATAAAATCCCTTTCTCTTGTTCATTGACAGGCACAGCACCTAACCCTATTTTGGAGATATGACTTCTAAGCCTGCTTTGTGACTAACTGGCTTGCCTATAGTAGAGGTGTCCAACACCTGTAGGTGGCGCTATAAATCCTATCAGTCATGAATGAGAAGCAAAGCTGTGTCTGTCAATGAACGCAGAGAAAGGGATTTTACAAGTGACAAAGCACATATGTTCATATAGTTATTATTGTTAGTCCCCGTGGTATTACCACCTTTGTCTGCAGGTTTAATTGTGACATTGTGGTTATTGCCTTAATCTGTGAAATGCAGCTTGTTGCTCTTTAGTGAGATTTGAACAGCTGCTGCTCTGCACAGAGATGGCCTCAATTTCCCTGGTTACATGTTTAAGAAAGGTATCAATATTCTCTTTCAACCTCTTTCCACCGACATGGCGCATATATGCAGCCTCTCGGTGGGTGGGCTTTAATATGTTGTTATTTGAAATGTTCTAAGTGTTCTTTAGGTTTATTATTAATCTCCGTGTGCAAGGCATTGGCTTAGTAGAGGAACCAATTTGGATCTGTATTTGTTGGATATATTTTTCAAGATTATCCAATTGCAGCTTAAGTTCACTCATTAAGAGAATCATCATATTTTTAGAATATGCTATGAGGCTATGCTTCCATTTCTTTTAAGGTCCCCTGTTATATTTTAGGAAAAAAATAGGAAAAATCTGGACTCTCTGTCCAAATGGATTATAACCCTCATCCATATAGTTTTCAAAAGTTTTCATATGCCAATTCTTTCCAAAATATTGCTCAAGTTCAAGAAAGATATGAAGGAAAATTGTCCTGTTGTCCAAATTGATGATGAAAAGCAGACATAAGAATTTCCTATTCCACGCCTTGATATTCTGTCAAAATCATATAACCTACAGTAAATGCACAAATGTTACAAATATTTATATTGGTTTTCAGTGACTTAACTGGACAAAACCATGGATGTTTTCCACCCTGATACACCACTAAGATAATATTCCCAGATTCTATGTGCTATTTGGTGCCAACATCCCTCTATACATAGAAATTCAAAGATAATTGTGGTTGGGACTTTTAGGGCACAAACAAACCAAAAATGAAAAAACTTTTTTGTTTATTTTTTCAGAAAAGAGGTCATATAGTAAAAAAAATGGCTGTCATGATAAGTATACTTTGGGCTTTTTTTCAGCGGGAACGTGGGGGAACGCAGTTGTTGGAAGAGTCTATTGTTGCGGGGGGGGGTCAATTGTTGCTTAGAGGGAGGGGTCTATTGTTTCTGGTTGCTGGAGGGTCTAATAATGTTGGCTGCGGGGGGCATCTATTGTTGCTGGGGGATCTATTGTTTAGGAAGAAATCTATTGCTGCTGGGGGGGTCTTATATTGCTGGGGGGATCAATTGTTGCTGGGAGGAACCTACTGTTGAGGGAGGGGTCTATTGTTGCTGGCTGCTGGAGGGTCCATTACTGTTGGCTGCTGGGAGAGCTATTGTTGCTGGTAGGGGTCTATTATTCCTGGGGTAGATCTGTTGTTGCTGTGGGGGGGTGTTTTGTTGCAGCGGTTATTTCTTTATCGTACATCACGGGACACAGAGCACCATAGTAATGACTATCTGGGTTTATATGCTACCTTTAGGTGATTGGACACTGGCAACCAATAGTAAGAAGGTTCCTCCCATACAGGAAGTACCTTTAGTTTTTTGTCAGTGTCTTGAAGGTGATGGTCACGGCTGTGAAAGCTCTTGCTTCAGATAATGTCCCAGTGAGGATGTTATAATCAGATCCATTCGGATGGCATATCATGCTAAAGTGGATGGTACCCGAGCCCTGGTTCAAGAACAAGGTCTTAATGCCTGTAATGTTTCCTTATGGAGCTGGACCCTTGTCATATGGTATTCCTGGTCTTTTATTAGCCCAAGGAAACCTAAAGGGTGCTTTACAGGTCCAGGAGTGTGGACCCTAAAACAAAAGGGGACCCGGTCTCTGAAGGTCCTCAGTGGCGTTACCCACGGTGATGGGGGAAGATTGGGCCTATCTCAGGCTCTGCTGCGAGGATCGGTGAGTGCTTCCTTTTGGAGGCCCCATTTTATTACCTTATATATATAAAAGTAATGTTTTATGTCTATGCCAGATTTTAGTGCCTTTTGTGTCCACTGGGTGGCTCCGGTGAGCAGTTGCACAGACTAGGTTCCCTGTTAGGGACCGCGCGTGGGGTCACAGGCATGTGCATGCGGGTAGCGCACACGTGCAGACGGCGCGTGCGTGTGCAACCCGCTCTCTCCTGCGCGCGCTCTAGCGTGCGGCATGGCGGCATCGCGACCGCGTGTTTCTCGCGGGCGTGCGCAGTAAGTCCCGGGCGTGCGTACGTCACATGACGACGCGCGCATAGGGAAGTAGGGCGCCTGCGTGTGTCAGTACTGTTCGTTAAGGCTCAGAGGAGCCGGGAGGCGGTCACAGTGGGACATAGAGCGGGGCACGTTAGTCGGGCATTAGCAAACTTTGTAAGGAGGCTATAGTAGGGATTGTATACAGCCATATAGCACAGTAAGTTTCCTCTAATCTTGTAAGCATGTCTTCTAGAAAATGAGGTGCAGGGAGCAGGATTAATCCAGAGGGTAAAGTGACTCCTTCAAAAACAGGAGATCAACCTCAGGCTATTGCAGCAACTGTCTCCCCTGAAAGACCTGTGGCATTTGATCTGGCTGAGCCATTGCATTTGTCAGGTGTTGTGGCCACCACCAATGTCCCTGCTTTGGCTTATGTTACTAAGGATGACTTAACGTCAGCCCTCGCTGGTCTTGAAGGCAAAATAGCGGGTATGATCACCTCAGTAACGCAGGAAGGGAAGAAACGCAATAGATCTCCCTCTCCTGAGCCTGGTCCCAGTGCTGAGCCACTTGAGCACCAGGACTCCCTTAGACAATTGGGTCCTTGTGATTTGGATCCTGAATGGGCAGAGGATTTTGAGGAGGTGGCCATAGGGGATAAAGATGCCGAAGCAGAGGTATCCTCTGCAGGGGACTCAGGTTCGGAGGAACCGTTGACGGCTTCGCAATCCCAAAAACTGTTTATCCAGTCTTTAACTGAAATGGTAAGAGCAGGTTTTAAGTTGCCCCCTGTACAAGGGCCAGAAATGTCCTGTTCTACATTGGGATCCTTGCGACCTTTGCAAGGTTCTCAGGCATTTCCTGTGCATCTATTATTGGAGCAATTGATTTACGCTGATTGGGAACATCCGGACAGAATATACTTACCTCCTAAAAGGTTTTCTTTTTTGTACCTGATGGAGGAAAAGTTCCAAAAAAGGTGGGATACACCTTTAGTGGATGCTGCTATTTCGTCAGTAAATAAAAGCTTAACCTGCCCAGTGGATAATGCCCAAGGGTTTAAAGACCCAGCAGATAAAAAGCTGGAATCCTTGCTAAAGGCCTCCTTTGCGGTGGCCGGGTCAGCAGTACAACCAGCTGTTGCGGCTATTGGGATCTGTCAATCCCTGAAGGACCGTTTTAAAAGATCTCAGGAGGAAAGAGCTCCTTGCTTCCTGTGAAAAGAAGGAATAAGCAGCCTTCCTTTAAGATTCCGAACGATCCTGGGCCAGGCGCATCTTCTCCCAAGAAGTATCGACGACCTCAACCACCTGCCTTTAAAAGACCTCAGGGTCAGAAAAGAACTTGGACTCAGAAGCCGATTAAGGCTGATGCCCAGTCCTCCTTGTGAAGACTGCGGCGGTTCGCAGATGCTTGGGCAGGGTGGGTGCAGGACAAATGGGTTATCTCCAATATAACGCAGGGCTACAAAATAGAGTTCCGCGATTTTCCCCAAATCGATTTCTGAGATCAACAGTTCCTTCGGATCTAGAAAAGAAGAAAAGCCTATTCCTAGCCTTAGAACAGCTAAAAAGGCAAGTGGTGATTATCAAGGTTCCGCACAAAGAAAAGTTCAAGGGGTTTTATTCAAACCTATTCACAGTGCCGAAGCCAAATGGGGAAGTAAGGCCCATTCTGGACCTCAAATCCCTCAATTCCTTTCTAAAAGTCCGAACCTTCCCGGATGGAATCGGTTCGTTCAGTAATAGCATCTCTAAGAAAAGGGGACTTTTATGCATCCATAGACATCAAGGATGCATACCTGCATGTACCGATTTTCGGACAACATCAGAGGTTACTACGATTCTCAGTAGAAGAGTGTCATTTCCAGTTTGTAGCACTACCGTTCGGTCTGGCTACGGCCCCTCCAGTCTTCACAAAGGTGTTGGCTCCGGTATTGGCCTCTCTAAGGTCTCAGAAGATATCAGTGATAGGATATCTGGATGACCTTCTGTTGAAGGACCAGTCCTATTCCACCCTGATAGAGAACATTTCGAATACAGTTCATGTTCTGAGATGCCTAGGTTGGATTTTGAATATGGACAAATCAGCTCTTCATCCAGTTCAAATCTTGACATATCTAGGCTTGATCCTGGATACGTCTCAGGAAAGGGTGTTTTTACCCCCCTTGAAGGTCAGCTCAATAGTGGAGCTGGTCAGGAAAATCAAAAGGGTAGCAAGGCCCTCAATTCGATTATGCATGAGACTGCTGGGAAAGATGGTGGCATCTTTCAGCGCAGTTCCTTATGCGCAGTTTCACTCCAGGTTGTTCCAGAGAACGATCCTGGAGGCTTGGGACAAGTCTGTCCTAACCTTGGATCATCCAATATCTCTATCCCCAAAGGTAAAACAGGACCTCTCTTTAGGGTCAAAGACCAGCAACTTAAAAAATGGGAAGTCCTTTCCACCAGTAACTTGGAAGGTGGTAACCTCAGACGCCAGTCGTCTCGGCTGGGGAGCAGTATTGGAAGAGGCCTCCGTTCAGGGAAAATGGTCCCAGGTAGAAAAAACCTTACCGAGCGGCTCGTTTGGCCCTCATATTCTGGACGGCCAGGCTGACGGGGTCCCCGGTCAGAGTCCAGTCCGACAATTCCACAGTGGTGGCATACATCAACCACCAAGGGGGTACCGGAGCTGGGCAGCCCAAAAAGAAATAAATCACATACTGAATTGGGCAGAGAGACACGTACCATATCTGTCGGCAGTCTATATTCCAGGGGTGGACAATTGGCAGGCAGACTACCTAAGTCGTCAGCAGTTGTTGCCAGGGGAATGGTCCCTTCACCCCGAAGTTTTCCTTCAAATATGCCAGCGTTGGGGGATGCCAGAGGTGGATCTCCTGGCATCCAGGTTCAATGCCAAGGTGGACAGCTTTGTGTCCAGAACCAGGGATCCACTTGCCGTGGGGACGGATGCATTGGTGGTTCCCTGGGATCGGTATTCTCTAATTTACGCCTTTCCTCCGATCCAGATGCTGTCGCACCTGTTACGCAGAATACAGATGGTGCAGAAAACAGTAATTCTGGTGGCCTCACGGTGGCCAAGGAGGTCGTGGTATTCACAGATTGTGAGGATGGCAGTCCATGGTGTCTTCCATTATGCCCAGACCTACTGTCCCAAGGTCCAATATACCATCCTTCTTTACGGTCGCTGAATTTGATGCCATGGCTATTGAGACCAGAGTACTAAAAGACCGTGGTATCAGTGGTTCAGTGCTGGCTACTTTGATAAATGCTAGAAAGCCAGTGTCTAGAAAAATTTACCATAGAGTCTGGAAGTCATACATCTCATGGTGTGAGAAGAGAAAATGGCACCCTCGCAAGTATACAATTGGGAGGGTTCTTGCCTTCCTGCAAGCAGGAATTGACTTAAACTTGTCTTTAGGAACCATTAAAGGACAGATTTCGGCCTTATCGGTTTTTTTCCAGAGGCCAATTGCGTCTCATTCGTTGGTACAAACCTTTATCAAGGGAGTACTACATGTACAGCCACCAATTAGACCGCCCTTGTGCCCATGGGACTTGAACTTAGTGCTTTCAGCTCTACAGAGTCAACCCTTTGAGACTATTAAGCATATTCCTTTGATCCTATTGTCTACGAAATTGTTTTTTTTTTTGGTGGCTATAACCTCAGCAAGAAGGGTTTCGGAGTTGGCCGTCCTTTCTTGTGAGAAACCTTTTCTGTTGTTCATCAGGACAAGGTGGTAATGCGGCCCCGTGCAGAGTTTTTACCCAAAGTGGTTTCCAGTTTTCACTTAAATCAGGATATCCTTTTACCTTCCTTCTTTCCTAACCCTAATTCTAAGGAGGAAAGATTGCTCCATTCACTGGATGGGGTGAGAGCTATAAAGGTTTACTTGGATATGTCAGCCCCTTTTCGAAAGTCTGACTCCTTTTTTGTTCTGCCTGAGGGTCCTAAGAAAGGACAGGCAGCAGCTAGTTCTACAATCCCTAGGTGGATTCGTCAGGTCATTATCCAGGCTTATGAGTTGAAACACAAGGTTCCACCTCGATATCTCAAGGCTCACTCTACCAGAGGAATTAGTACGTCTTGGGCAGTGCGCCAACAAGTGTCGATGGCTCAGGTTTGCAAAGCGGCCGCTTGGTTTTCGGTTCATACATTCACCAGGTTTTACCGACTGGATGTTAGATCTCAAAAGGAGACGGTTTTTGGCCAGAGCGTGCTGCAAGCAGCTTTATAATTTGGAGCCTAAAATTAAGGGGATTTAGATATGTTCCCTCCCCTCAAAGGCATTGCTTTAGGACATCCCAGATAGTCATTACTATGGTGCTCTGTGTCCCGTGATGTATGATATAGAAAAATAGAGTTTTAAAACAGCTTACCTGTAAAATCCTTTTCTTGCATTACATCACGAGACACAGAGGTCCCTCCCCTCTTTTTCTGGGATCTCCATTGCTTGCTAAAAAACTAAAGGTACTAAAGGTAAAGGTAATTCCTGTATGGGAGGGGTTATATGGGAGGAACCTTCTTACTATATATAAACCCAGATAGTCATTACTATGGTGCTCTGTGTCCCGTGATATACTCCAAGAAAAGGATTTTACAGGTAAGCTCTTTTAAAAAATCAATTTTTTGTTGCTGGGGGGGTGTTGTTGCTGGCTGCAGGGGATCCATTTTACTGCTTTTCTTGTTATCATATAACAAATTCAATACAATTTAGGGGTGGAGACAAGGGACAGTGCTCGGAGACAAGGGGTGACTTGAAAGAGGGGAGTACCTCCACCTATTTTTTGAGAAAAAAAGCCCAGAGTATACTACAATAGTCATCTAGACATACTGTAAATATCACCAAACCGCTCTAGTTCACACATCAAATCTACAGTATAATGGGTCAATTTTTGTTGTGGTGAAAAAATCATTCCATATGGAATAAGCCAATATAAGCCATTTTAAATTAAATCATCTTCAGGAGTTGGAGTAGTCATAGATCTACGGTATAGTATACAGCTTAAAATTACACAGTACAAAAATATATATACAATAATATGTGTTGAAACAGCCACAGTATATAAAAGTCCATTCTTCCAATATACAGTAGCTCACAAAATCTGCCACTGTGAGGGAGCTGGGGAGAATACACCAAGATTGCAGTAGATACTTGAAAAAGTTAAAGGGGTTGTAAAGTCCCATGGTTTTTCACCTTGATGCATCTATGCACGAAGGTTGAAAAAACTTCTGTGCTCCAGCTGCCCCCCAGACCCCCCTTTTTCTTACCTGAACCCGATCGTCCCAGCGACGAGCAGAAGCCCTGCAGCTCCAGCCTCTGTCTTCAGTCCTCATTGAATAGATTAATAGCAGCAGGAGCCATTGGGTCCCGCTGCTGACAATCAAATCCAGTAACACAGGGGGCGGGGCTGCGTCCTGCTGTCTGTGTCAATGGAGCATGCCCGCACAGGTGCCCCCATGGAAATTGGCTCTCCGTGGGGGCACCCGATGAAGAGGAGGAGCCAGGAGCGCCGCCGAGGCACCCAAAAAAGGAGGATCGGGGCTGCTCTGTGCAAAACCCTTGCACAGAGCAGGTAAATATAACATGTTTGTTATTTTAAAAAATGAAGAAAATCACTCAAAGGAGAGTGTGCGCCCTCTGGTGGGACTTTGATTTGGGTCACTGACAAATGGGTACTAATATATAAAGTAGAAAAGTAGTAATTAAAAAAAGAGTATTTATTATGGAAAAAAGATAAAACATGATACCTATGACATAACACAATAAGCATTTAAAATAGATGCACATTCATGGATATGAGAATATGTAACATAGGCCAACTCTATTGTATAATAACAAATAGACAAAACCCAACGTTTCGCTGTATTAGGGGGGTCAACCTCTGCTTCAGGGGTAATGAAGTTGATCACGACAAAGATTTACATCTGTGGTCAGAAAAGAGAAAGGACAAGGTTTGTAAACATATACAATGCATTAAACAGTTTACTGTACTACCAATACCAGCCCTAAAAGATCATATATATGGTAATTGAATTGCTAAACACATAACAAAATAGTGGTATAGGTACTGACCATGTGTGTTGATAAGGAGATTTCCTGAGAACATCCAAGGCATCCAAAAGGGGGATCAATTAGCTGCAGACCCAAAGAGGCCACGAGAGGGGCAAAGGAAAAAGCTGGGACCAGGAAAAGGCAAAGAAACGGAGGAAACAGAAAGGAACCAGAGCGGCAGAAAGAGGCCCCAGAGAGCGGACAGAGTCCCCAAGGTGGACAAGGGTCCCCAAGTGTCAAAGCAGTTTCACAAAGGGCACCTCCAACAGTACAAGTCCCCCCTCCGTGAAGGGGTAGGACAGGACTAATTCACAAGAAATGGTCCACGTGTCGTCCCAGTCACTAGAAAAAATATATATAGGGATAAATTAGACTGTGTAAAGAGTATAAAAAAAGTCTATAGTAGTTGAATTGACTAGTAAACACTACTAAGTACATTGAGAGGCATGCACAGATGTGAGAGACTGTATCTTGCAGGTAAAATTATACCTACCCAGATTGCCAGCTCTCAGTTGTATATCCACAGAACCAATAGCAGGGGCAATTTAAAAGGTCATTGTACTTGCACAAGGGATGTGGGCACACTGATATTACAGTTCCCAATAGAGGTGACACCATCCCCCCTATAGTTATTTTAAAAAACAGAAAAAACCTTTACAATCACTTTAAACTGTAAAGTTCAATCCAAAAATTTCATCTGGGGGGCGTGGCCAGGATGTGAACAAGGCAGGACGTGTCGGCACAGAGCTCCACATCATCCTGAACAATCCGGTTCCATCGAGGGGAATTCTCTCACTTCAGTACCTCATACATACATCCCTGTAAACGGGTGATCACAGGCTCCATGTAGACCCAAAAATCGGCACTGGCACAGCAAACTCCCAGGTTCCAGCGCTCACAGAAGGCCAAATCCACGTGTACGGCGGCCGCCATCTTGCCCGTTCACACAGCGTGGTCTCACCTCCGGATCAGCCTGCACCAGAGGATGGAGGGGGTAAGCCTGCCGCAGGTGGGAATCCCTCATCTGCCCCCTCATCTCCCTTGACCTCCAGGGGCTTGGCTGCTAAGGGAGCTGACTCAAAGTGGACCGGGGACCCTCCAGCTTCTGACATTACGAAGCCGATCCTGGCGGCCATTGATGAATCCAGGGCTGCTCTTATGCTGCAGATTGATCATCTTGCCTCTGAATGCACCCTGATCAGGCATGATCTGGACAAGATTAGGGGCAGGCTGACAGAAGCTGAGGGCGAATATCGGAGGTGGAGGACTCCTCTACCACACATACTTCACAACTGGCTGAATTGCGGGCCCAGGTGAGCACAATGGCGTACAAAATGGAGGACGTAGAAAATAGACAGCGTAGCAACAACATCAGAGTGGTGGGATTGACGGAAAGGTCTGAGAGGCACAATCCACAATTGCGGAGCAATTCTTTGAAAATCTACTCCAGCTACCGCAAGTCTCCTCTACTTATGTGGTGAAAAGGGCCCACAGGCGAACGCCCTCCTGGAAATCTGCCGAGACCGGGACCGGATGCTAACAGAGGCACGCAAAAAGGATGAGTTGAATTATGTAAATGACAAAATAATGCATTTTGCTGTGGAAACACAGAAGAAACACCACTCTTATACTGAGGTTCACAAGCGTCTGAGGATAAAAGGCCTAAAGTATAGAATGCTGTATCCGAGCAAGCTGCGGGTGGAATACCAAGGTACTGTAACATTTTTTGAGTCTTCCAGAGATGCTACGGACTGGCTTTACACTATTTAAACATTTTCCTCACTGCTACATCTGGGTTCTGGAAGCTGTTCCTATGATTAGGTGGATGGGCTGGTGAATCTCCTTGGTGTGCCTGTTTTACCAGTTTTTTTTGCACATGGCTTCATGTTCTGACATTATTTGGTTATTCATTTTTCATTGTTTGCCTTATCTACAATGGTGCTTGCATTAGCTGCCTATCTGCATCAGGGATGTCATTGCTCTTGTTTGCTAAAATGGTGCAGAGTTTCTCCTCCTGTGCTCTGACGTCATGTTATGAGCTTATGGACTGTGCTACAGTTTTACATACGTTTATCTTTTTCTCCTTTTTCTCTTTGCCTGTGTTCGTTTTCTTTTTTTCTAATTTGCAGGTGGACTTCTGCAGATTACTATTTTGTGCTAATTTACTAGCCATCAACCAGTGACTGTCAATTTGGGTTTTGGGTATAAGCTGAATGCCAGGTTTTTGTTTTTTTCTCTGTTAGTGTAGCAAGCTCCCAGACCTCCTTTAGTCTAATGAGAACCTCCAGAGCCAAGAGCTGCTGACATCCTTCTGTATAGAGTGGGTTGTAAGGCATGGTGGGTGTAATGCAAGATAGATTAATGGGTGCCAGACACTTCTTGAATGCAAAGAGATTTTATTTCTCTCGAACAGACCTTTGGGAGAGAGGTTTAGGGCCAGGACACCCTTAGGTAGTTGCAATGTGAATAAGCAGACTCTGAGACTTCTACATGCAGGGAAAGGCAACCAGCAAGACACCATATCTGCATGTGTAGGAATGCTGTCTCCTATGGCAACAGTCTTAGAACAGTTCCTAACACAAGTTGTAACGAACTTCTTTTATTTTCTCTACAGTCACTTCTTGTAGGCTCTCAACCCACTGAGCTCCCTGTCTCTCCCCTGTATCTCTCACTAGACTTGCTGATTCACTGCGACCAAATCCCTTGAGCTCTTCCAATCTTCACTTAAGTATCTTCTTCAAGCGCCACCCCCGCTTCTCAGCTGGGTCCCTAGCTTGGCACTCCAGATACTTCTCAAGCTTCACTCCACTAGCCCGCTCGGTCCCTGGCTTGGCACACAAGGCTGCTCTGCAAGCATCACCTCCGCTGGCTTGACACCTGCTGAAGTATCCCAATTCTTCACCGTCCCTGGTTGGTGAGAATACTGCTCCGATACTTGTTTCAGCTACTCACTGTGGTCCCTGGTAATAAGGTGGTTGGTCCCTTAGTGGTGACAGCTGCCCCTCTACCTCTGACCACAACAGGTTCTTGGGCCGGCAGAACCGTCACTTCTGGTTGGACTGCAAGCCACAGTCCCAACCCTACGCTGCTCTCTTGCTTCTGGATAGGGCCTCAGACAGCCAAGCAGCCAGATGTGCCTAGGATAGGCCCAAACTCCGGTCTAGCAGCTCGGGCAGTACAATACACGTCCACCCAGACAGCCTTCCAGGTGGCACAGAACCACAATCACCTTACTCCACCCAAATATGTAGGTTCTCCCAGCAGGCCAAGGGATTAAGAAAACATCTGCCCATTGGCTGAGGTACCCCATATACTCCTAATCTGTCCTTGCTTTGCCCTTGTCTTATCTAATGTCACCAGGTACCCGGCCAAGTAGCGGCAGAAGAGATAAGTGCAGCAATTCCAGACGGGGTGAACTCAATTGATCCCCAACAATGAGCAAGGTAACTACACCTGGCAGGTAAATTTAGGAGCAAGCCTGCTTAAACATCAGGCAAGGTGCTAAATCGGGTATTACAGCAGGGTATATTCTTTCTTGTTTCCATGCGCCATCTTGTGGGGAATCTATACAATTACATCTTCTTACATATTTTTTCATTTTGCAGCTGTTTTTCTTGTCCTCAGGAGCCATCTTGTGGGGACTTTATGCAATTACATCATAATGTCCATGTTTTGCTTTGCAGCATCTCAGGAATACATATTTTAATGGGGTCCTTACTCCTTACCCTGTACTAATGGCTATGTCGGTTAATGTACTGTCATGGAATATAAGGGGTTTTAATGCTAAAGTTAAGAGAGCAGCTGTGTTTGCATATCTGAAGGCAGCCAGGCAGCATATTGTTCCTCTGCAGGAGACCCATTTGGACGGGAGCAAGGTCTTAACTTTACGTAGGCCATGGACACAGAAAATGTACCATGCCTCTTATTCCTCTTATGCCAGAGGGGTGACTATTTTGCTTAGTAAAAGTTTCCCTTGCATGTATCAAAAGGGGATGTCTGACACAGGAGGGCGATATGTTATCCTAGTGTTGGAAATTTTCCAGTTAACAATGGTATTGGCCTGTGTATATGTTCTGCCACCTTTTCATGCTCAATTATTATGTGACATGTTGGTAATGTTGGCTCCATTTATACACCTTCCTCTACTCCTGGCTAGTGATTTTAATGCCATTCTAGATGGCGGGCTAGATGCCACTGATTTTTTAGCATGGGTGTCTACTGCCCAACTTACTGAGATGTGGCGGTGGAAGAATACGGGGGTTTTGGGCTACTCTTGTTTCTCTCGTACCCACCAAACAGCATTGAGAATTGATCAATCCCCAATGCTTACATTTGATACATGCTGTCACTTATTTGGCAGGGGGATTGTCAGATCATGATCCTTTATTAATCACCCTCTCACTTGGGGCGAGGACTGGGGGAAGTGCATGGAGACTATCACCTGGTTGGCTACTCATGGAGCAGGTGATACAACAAGTACAAACGCCTATGTCTGAGTTCTGGGAAACGAATGCTTCCTCTACTGAGGATACGGTGGTCTGGGACACTTTCAAGGTGGTAATGAGAGGTTACTATACATCTGCCATCAAGGCAGTTTGTAGGGCAGACACGGCAGAAAGGGAAATGTTGCAGTCTGAAGAGCGTAGTTTGGAGGTGGAATACAGAGCTGCTCCTGGGGATGCCACCTTTGCACCCTTGGAGGGAGCCAAGCTTGGGTTGCTTTGTTTGACACGAACCCCGCACACAATACTCTGCTTCACAGGGCCTCTTTGAAAAGGGTGACAAAAATGGCAAGTTGCTGGCCATACCGGTGGCAGATCAGAGGGCTCTCGTTGGTGTACCCTATATATGTTCTCAGCTAGGGGATATGCTTACTGACCCTGATGCTATTGTGCATCGCTTTGTGGAGTACTATTTGGATCTTTATTCTCCTATGCCGACTTATGATAGAGGAGAATTCTTTTGTCCATCCTCCCCATCCTGAGTTTGGAGGATGATGATAGAGCATGGTTGGACCAGGATAATACTCTCAAAGAAATAGAAGCGGCCATTCTGTAATTTCCTTCAAATAAATCTCCAGGCCCGGATGGTTTTCCGGTGGAGTGATATAGGCAATATTCTGAAACCCTGGGTACAAGATTGCGAACTTTGTACTTGCACTGTTTTGAGAATGGAGCTCTACCTTCCTCTATGTTGGATGCTTGTGTGGTACTCATAGCTAAACCGGGTAAGGATCCAACCCGTTGTTCCTCATATAGACCAATAGCACTCCTTAATGCTGATCTTAAAATTCTCACAAAGGTTTTGGCTACTAGATTGTCTATAGTGCTTCCATCCCTAGTTGTGGACCAAACTGGCTTTATGCCGGGGAAGTCCACGGACACCAATTTACGTTGCCTCTTTACCCACTTGCAGATCTCCCACAATACCACTGGGACTATGGCTGTGGTTTCATTAGATATGGCCAAGGCCTTTGACTCAGTGGATTGTGGTTATATGGCCATCTTTTATATGGGGGAGCTCCCCACCCAGAATAGGCCTCGTGGCACTACAGAAGCCCTGAGGACAGGGAGGCCTTGCTCTCCCAGATCTTTTTAAATACTTCTTAGCTGGCCAGGAAGTTTTTGCCTTGTGATGGCTTATTGGGGATGATGGGGATTCTGTAACGATCTTGGAGGCAGCGGTGCTGGGTTCTTATGAGAGCCTATGTCTCCTTGTTTATAGGGGACCTGGGGCTCAGTTTTCTCAGACTGGCACAATGCGAGTCACTGTTAAGGCGTGTTCAGAGGTTGCTGGCACTTTCTTCTACCACCATTTCACCGGCTTTGCCGTTGTGGAGGAACCCCCGTTTTCCCCATTTGCTCACTATACCAGATCCGATAATATGGGTATCCCGAGGGATGACAACTTTGGGTGACATCACCAGTGGGGGCATACTGTTACAGTTCTCAGATCTTAAACAAAAGTTTAAGCTCCCAAACACTTTTTTTTTTTTCGATATATCTTCAGCTGTGTCATGCTTTTGTGTCCCGATTTGGCTCCGCTAAACTGGATATTAGATCTTCAGTTTTGGAGAATGTTCTATTAGACGAGTCCATGAAAAAAACAGCTGAATTATATAAAGAGTTGTTTCCTGTCTCACCTCCTTCGGTGATCAAATGTAGGGAGCAGTGGGTGGCAGAGGTTCCGGACTTGGGTGGGAAAGAGTGGGATGATATGTGGAGAGTTCCCTTCACACACTTAGTGTCCACTAGGGACCCCTTAATACAATTTAAATTCCTACACAGGATATATTACACCCCAGCAAAGTTATCTAAAATTTACATCGGCTGAATGTTGGCGCTGCTCACAGTCTCCGGCCAATTTTAGCCACGTCTTTTGGTATTGCCAGATAATCCAGGAGTTTTGGTCTGATGTTGGGTGCTGTATAACAGAGATTACACCTATACCTGTGCATCTATACCTGTGCCTATACCTTGACGGTGGCAACATGCTTACTGGGCTTTGTGGAGGGCCTGGCACCTACTAGGGCCCAATGTAACTTACTTAGTCTGTTGCTGTTTTATGGGCGCAAGGCTCTGATCCTTTACTGTAAGAAACCTGTGACTGTCATACTTGAAAGGGCTTGTAAACAGAGTGATTCCATTCTATAGAGCAACATACCTGATCAGAGGGTGTCCAAAGAAATTTGACAAAGTTTGGAAGATTTGGTTGGACAGTAATCTTTCAGTAGCCTAATAATTGTTTAGCCCTCACTGCGATGGAAGGGGTGGTCTGACTGTGGCTGGATACTGGTGTATAGGGCTCCTGAACTCCCACTTTGATTATGCGGGGACCGACCGCTGCTTGCATAGATGTATGTAGAGATAATTGCTGGAATCACTAGTATGAGAATTGTGAAGGTGCTATATTAATGTCTATATAATGATGTTGATATACAGTATCTCACAAAAGTGAGTACACCCCTAAATGAAAATGTCCAAATTGGGCCCAAAGTGTCAATATTTTGTGTGGCCACCATTATTTTCCAGCACTGCCTTAACCCTCTTGGGCATGGAGTTCACCAGAGCTTCACAGGTTGCCACTGGAGTCCTCTTTCACTCCTCCATGATGACATCATGGAGCTGGTGGATGCTAGAGACTATGTGCTCCTCCACCTTCCATTTGAGGATGCCCCACAGATGCTCAATAGGGTTTAGGTCTGGAGAAATACTTGGCCAGTCCATCACCTTTACCCTCAGCTTCTTTAGCAAGGCAGTGGTTGTCTTGGAGGTGTTTGAGGTCATTATGTTGGAATACTGCCCTGCGGCCCAGTCTCCAAAGGGAGGGGATCATGCTCTGCTTCAGTATGTCCCTGTACATGTTGGCATTCATGGTTCCCTCAATGAACTGTAGCTCCCCAGTGCCGGCAGCACTCATACAGCCCCAGACCGTGACACTCACACCACCAAGCTTGACTGTAGGCAAGACACACTTGTCTTTGTACTCCTCACCTGGTTGCCGTGACACATGCTTGACACCATCTGAACCAAATACATTTATATTGGTCTCATTAGACCACAGTAATCCATGCCCTTAGTCTGCTTGTCTTCAGCAAACTGTTTGCGGGCTTTCTTGTGCATCATCTTTAGAAGAGGCTTCCTTCTGGGATGACAGCCATGCAGACCAATTTGATGCAGTGTGCGGTATATGGTTTGAGCACTGACAGGTTGACCCCCCCACCCCTTCAACCTCTGCAGCAATGCTGGCGGCACTCATACATCTATTTCCCAAATACAACCTCTGGATATGACGCTGAGAGCGTGCACTCAACTTTGGTCGACCATGGCGAGGCCTGTTCTGAGTGGAAACTGTCCTGTTAAACCGCTCTATGGTCTGAGGCACCATGCTGCAGCTCAGTTTCAGGGTCTTGGCAATCTTCTTATAGCCTAGGCCATCTTTATGTAGAACAACAATTCTTTTTTTGCAGATCCTCGGATAGTTCTTTGCCATGAGATGCCATGTTGAACTTCCAGTGACCAGTATAGGAGCGGTGAGAGCGAAAACACCAAATTTAACACACCTGCTCCCCATTCACACCTGAGACCTTGTAACACTAACAAGTCACATGACAATGGGGAGGGAAAATGTCTAATTGGGCCCAATTTGGGCATTTTCACTTAGAGGTGTACTCACTTTTGTTGCCAGCAGTTTAGACATTAATGGCTGTGTGTTGAGTTATTTTGAGGGGACAGCAAATTTACACTTATACAAGCTGTACACTTTGCTATTTTGGATTTTATCACCATATGGACTTTTTGCAACATTTATTTTTTACTAATACTGTTCTGGACGTATTTACACGTGCATTCACCCAGGTCTATGTGGCATATGTTTAGTATTTAATATATGTGTTACATATGTATACCTTTTATAAATGTTTGATTATACCGTACTAGGTATTATTTGATGCATTTAGAGGCTTTTGTTATACCAAGCACATTTTGGCATTAGCACTTATTTTACGCATTAGCACATATTTATATCACATTTTGTCCTTTGTTGTTCCTCCACCTTCCACATTCTTCACTTGCATTCTTTTTGTAGCTCCCCTCTTTTTGTAGTCACACAGTGCAAACACCATCACCATTCTAAGCTGTACACTCACTACTTTGCATTGTAGCAAAGTGTCATTTCTTCAGTGTTGTCACATGAAAAGATATAATAAAATATTTACAAAAATGTGAGGGGTGTACTCACTTTTGTGAGATACTGTATGTGCCCCTATAGTTTTGGGGATCTTGCATCTGGGAGGATGGATTTGCCCATTTGATGGTGAACTTGGAATGTGGGGGGAGAATGTTATGTTTTATGTTTCCCGTCCTGCGTGGCGAGGTGTGTTTATTTTTCTCTTTTATACTCTGTAAAATATTAACCATTTCAGCCCCAGAAGGTTTTACCTCCTTAATGACCAGACAAAATTGATGTCCTTTTTCCCCCCACAAATAGAGCTTTCTTTTGGTGGTATTTGATCACCTCTGCGGCTTTTATTTTTTGTGCTATAAACAAAAGAAGAGCGACAATTTTGAAAAAAAACACTACTAAACAATATCTTTTACTTTTTGCTATAATAAATATCCCAAATTTAAAAATAAAAAAAAGTAAATGTTTTTCTCAGTTTAGGCCTATATGTAATCTTCCACATATTTTTTTTTTTCTAAGCGTATAAT
Source organism: Aquarana catesbeiana (assembly GCF_042186555.1). Taxonomy (NCBI): domain Eukaryota; kingdom Metazoa; phylum Chordata; class Amphibia; order Anura; family Ranidae; genus Aquarana; species Aquarana catesbeiana. The sequence goes on along the minus strand of NC_133325.1, from coordinate 512,532,728 downwards.
GATTGGTTTACGCAAAAGTTATAGCATCTACAAAATAGGGTATAGATTTGATGCATTTTTATTATCATTATTTTTTTTACTAGTAATGGCAGTGATCAGCGATTTTTTTTATCAGGACTGCGATATTGTTGTGGACAGATCGAACACTTTTGACACATTGTTGGGACCAGTGACAATTATACATCGATCAGTGCTATAAAAATGCACTGATTTGTCAGGGCTGGGCTCAGCCCTTCCTTCTCTGAGCTGGCTGCTCAGCTGTCGGCTAATTGCCAGCTCCTATCTCTCCACGGGTACTCAGCTGTTGATGATATCCTGCTCGTCAGTCCTGCCTACTGCCGTCCAGCCCAGAGGATCTCTGCCTTCGCCTTAGTCAACATCACAGAGACGCTCCCCTGCATTCCTGTTAAAAGACTTGCTTGGCTGACATCCCTTCTGGCTCCAGATCCTGCTAGCTGTTTTACTACGATCATCTCTGGCTTCATGACGTTTGGCTTGTCTGACTATCCGTTCCGGTTCCTGAACTCTGGCTATGTTTTAACTACGTTTGTTCTATTTATTTTTATTATTAAACAAGTGTGATTTAACTGTACTTCTGTCTCGGTCTGATTTCATGGTTTCTGACAGTAGGCGAAGGCCATGAATTCAGAAGATAAAGTCAATCCACTTGTTGGTAATATTTTTTCAGATTGGATGAGCAAGATCACCGCATGGATCAGTTTGCCATGGCGTTACAAACGCTCCTGCATGGCTCACCTGGAATCTCCCACTGTGGCTGCTCTTCAATGGCAGGCCATCCCTGCTGCTGCGCCAGTCTCTGTGCAGGCAGCTGCCTCGAGTATTACCTCTATAAGAGGTATGTCTGGTTTCACTCTGCTTCCTCAGCGATTTGGGGGCGATCCAGTTCAATGCAGAGGGTTTCTCAACAAGGTGGAGATGCTGCCCCAGGCGTTTCCCACGGACAGAAGCAAAGTAGGTTTCGTGATATCTTTGCTTTCTGAGATAGCCTTGGTCTGGGCAAACCCTCTATGGGAGATGCAAAAACCTGTTGTCTTAAGTTACCTTGAGTTTGTGGCCTCCTTTAAAAGGGTATTTGACGTTCCCGCTTGCTCCGGTTCTGCTGCCAAGTGCCTCATGTCCATCAGAGTACGAGGACTGTTGCCGACTACCCCATTGAATTCTGTACTTTGGCAGCAGAGGTTGCTTGGAACAATGAGGCCCTCGTGGCTGCTTTTTCTCATGGTCTCTCGGATTCCATCAAGGATGAGATAGCAACCCGAGATATACCCACTGAGCTGGAGAAGTTGATCACGTTTTCCATCCTCATTGACTCCAGACTCAGAGAAAGACTCTTCTAAGGAGATCTTGCAGAAAGCCTCCTGTACGTTTGCCTCCAAGCTTTGCAGTCCCACCCGTGCCTGCCATGCCTCCTGGTACTGAGTCAGTCAGTGAAGATGAACCCACGCACTTGGGCTTCATGCGCCTCTCTGCGGATGAGAGAACCTTTAGGAGGACGGAGAGATTGTGCCTTAATTGTAACCAGGCAGGTCACTTTTTGAAGTCTTGTCCTACCCGTCCAGGGACTGCCCGAACCTTGAGGTCCTGTCATGGACAGACCTTAGGTGGCGTTTCGTCCCCAGTTATCCAGAAGGATAAGCCCCTGTTTTCAGTAACCCTTTCTTAGGCTATGTCGTCCGTCGAGATACAGGCTCTAATCAACTCTAGGGCTGAAGGCCTGTTCACTGATGCTGCCTTTGTATCGAAGCACTCGATTCCGTGCAGATGCGTGGCACTCCACTTGCCATTGAGGCTCTTGACGGGAGACCCCTACAGCCTGCCCATGTGACTCATGAGACGGCTCCGTTGTCCATGGCCGTAGAGGCTCTACACCATGAGATAATCCAATTTCAAGTTATTTCCTCACCTAAGTTTCCTCTGGTTATTGGTTATCCTTGGTTACAGAGGCACAACCCCTCTTTTGATTGGCTCCATGCTGAGGTTCTCTCCTGGTCACCACAATGCAGTAAGACATGCTTCCAGAAGGTAGCCAAGGTTCTGTACACCTCTTCACTCTCCTCCCTGCCGGAGGAGTACCGCGATTTCACCGATGTCTTTGACAAAGGTCAAGCCGGTAGTTTGCCTCCACACCGGCTGTATGAGTGCGCAATTGACCTTCAACCTGGTGTCATACCCCCTCGAGGCTGGGTTAACCCTTTGTCGTTCTTGGAGCATAAGGCCATGGAGGAGTATCCCCTGCTGCTGGTGCTGGTTTCTTCTTCGTGAAGAAGAAGAGTGGTGAACTGAGACCTTGTTTTGATTATAGGGGTCATAATCGTTTCACGATTAAAAATGCCTATCCGATTCCGTTGATTACGGAGTTATTTGACTGCCTCAAGGGAGCAACGGTTTTCACGAAGCTTGATTTGAGGGGCATACAATCTCGTGAGGATTAAGGAGGGCGACGAGTGGAAAACTGCGTTTAATACCAGAGCAGGCCATTATGAGTACCTCGTAATGCCTTTTGTCCTTTGTAATGCCCCGGCAGTTTTCCAGGAATTCATTAATGATGTCCTCCGAGATTTGTTGAAGTTATGTGTGGTGGTTTATCTCGATGATATCCTCATATTTTCCAAGTCCATGGAGAGAACAACCTCTATTGTAAATTGGAGAAGTGCGAGTTCCATCGTGACCTGGTTAAATTCCTGGGTTATGTCATTTCCACTGCTAGTTTTTCGATGGACCCAGAGAAACTTTCAGCAGTCCTACAGTGACACCGACCTGTGGGCTTACGTACTCTGCAGCGTTTCCTGGGCTTTGCCAACTATTATCGGAAGTTTATTTGTAACTTCTAATCTCTGGTCAAGCCCCTGACTGATATGACCAGAAAGGACGGTAACCCACAGAGTTGGTCTCCAGAGTCCGTTAAGGCCTTTGAGAGTCTCAAGGCTGCCTTTGTTTCTGCTCCTGTCTTGGCACATCCTGAACCTACGTTACTTTTTATCCTTGAGGTTCATGCTTCTGAGACTGGAGTTGGCGCCCTTCTGTCTCAACGTCCTACCTCTGAGAGCGCTTTGCATCCTTGTGGCTACTTTTCCAAGAAATTGTCAGCTGCGGAGTGCAATTACGAGATTGGTGATAGAGAGCTGTTGGCGATCATTTTAGCCCTGAAAGAATAGAGACATCTCCTCGAAGGTACCACTGTGCCGGTTCTCATTCTTACTGACCATAAGTATCTCACATTCTTGTCTGAGGCTAAACCCAGAAGGGCGCGATGGGCTCTTTTCTTGTCAAGTTTTAATTACACTGTCTTATTCTTACCCGGTACTAAGAATGTAAGGGCTGACGCCTTGTCACTACAATTTTCCTCCACTTCCAAGTTGGAGTCAATTCCGGTTCCTGTGATTCCTCCTGATCGTATTCTGGCTAAGGTTCGCATCAGTCTCACTTCTCTTTTGGGTGACAAAATTCTTGCTGCTCAGGTCCATGCTCCTCCTGAGAAACCTTGTGACAGTTGCTTTGTCCCAGAGAGTCTCTCTACTGCCGTGCTCCAGACTTACCATTCTTTCAAGGCTGCTGGCCACCCTGGAAATAATCAATTCTTTTGGACCATTTCCCAACAATTCTGGTAGCCTAGTCTACGTGCTGATGTAACCACCTTTGTAGCTGCCTGTTCCATGTGTGCTCAGAGTAAGACTCCACAACATCTTCCAGTGGGTCTCCTACAACCCATACCCAATGGAGAGAGGCCCTGGACCCACCTGTCTATGGTTTTTATTGTGGAGTTACCCAACTCCCAGGGAAACACAGTTATCCTTATGGTGGTTGACCGGTTCTCAAAAATGTCTTATTGTATTCCACTTAAGAAGTTGCCCACTTCTAAGGAACTGTCTTCCATTTTTTCTCGGGAGATCTTTCGCTTACATGGGCTACCCAAGCTGATTGTCTTGGACAGGGGTAGTCAGTTTGTGTCCTGGTTCTGGCAAGCCTTTTGTGCACAGTTGGGAATTCAGCTTGCTTTTTCCTCTGCGTATCATCTGCAGCCTAATGGGGCCCGCAGAACAAGCCAAACAGTGCTTGGAGCAATTCCTACGTTGCTATATTTCTGACCATCATAACTGGTCAGACCTATTACCGTGGGCAGAGTTTGCTCACAATAGTGCCTTGAATTCTGCTTCCCGATTGTCCCCGTTAATGGCGAATTATGGTTTCCAAACTTCCATGTTGCCTGACTCATTTGTTCCGCAGAGTATTCCTGCATTAGAGGAGCATTTCCGTGGTCTTCGTTCCACTTGGGCACATGGGAGGATCCGTTTTCAGACATCTGCTTGCTCAGCAGAGATCGCTCTGTTGATCCCCGCCGAGCCAGCGGATGACAAGTCCGTCACTGCACACTGTGCAGAAACGGACCTGTCAGATCTCCGCTCTCCTCTATGGGGGGATCGGATGAAAACGGACCATCTGTCCGTTTTCATCCGATCCGCCAGACAGGTGGAAAATAGGGTTTCCATCCGTCTGGATTTAGCAGAGCAGATCGGATCGCGGGCGGATCGGATGTCAGCGGACATGTCACCACTGACATCCGTCGCTTCATAGAGATGTATGGAGCGTCAGTTCAGGTCCGCCTAAAAAAAACTGACAGGCGGATCTGAATGGTCGGCCCGTGTGAAAGGTGCCATAGTCTTAATAACAATGTTCAAAATACAAGCTGAATCACCTATGGGTGAACTATGTCTCTCCTCATGCAGATAACAGTCAATAAAGGATTCCAAATTGCCCATAAGTGAGGGGGTGTGTTCTCATGTGTCCTGAAATACCCAATACTAGGTCTCGGTATTGCCCCCACACACTGCATCAAATGGTGCCAAAACCCCTTGTCAGGAGGAGAGGATGGAGATTTACATCTGCTGCATGCAATCCTAATCACTCCTCAGCGACTAGTCGCCCCTCATCATCCGCAAGGGTATGTGGCGAGAAGGGCTGAAGGTGCAGTGAATATGTGGGAGGAGGGGTAAAGAAAAAACTGGCGCAGCATACAAGATAATGGAAAAATAAACATACACAATGCACAATAATTGCCCTGTGGATAGTGACAATTATATCCGTGGGCACATGTAGCAGTTAAAACACTAAAATAATTAAAGTCAAATGGGGTGACTTAACTGCAATAAAACGGGAAGAGGAAGAGAAGTTCATAAGTCCAATATGAAAGGTTTATAACTAATGGTGGCAGCCGTCCTCAGAGAAAAGCCAACTCTGCACATACAAATGGAGGAAAAGACAGGAAGCGCCAACCTGAGTGCAGTATTTAGAATGTACAGTTTATGCGAAGGATTAAAAACACTCACAAGCACAAAGTTAAAATAAGCTCATATGCTGCTTGTGGGGCCTCTCTGTTCTTTCTCACTGACATCACGCTGCGTCCAGGGACCACAGATGTAGTAGTTGGCAGTGTGTGGGCTGGATGGCATCCCAGGAAACAGGAAGAACCACCGTGAACCGCAAAAGCGGATGTGATGTCACCGGAGGCCCAGGCCTTGAGAAGGAGCTTATGCTCTGAGCGTGTAGCCAGCTAATTTCAGTCAGCCCATCCCTCCTGGTGCTTCCTGGCTGTCTCCTCTTCTCCAGGGACGTCACATCCGCTTTTGTGAGAAGGAACAGAGAGGCCCCACAAGCACCAGATGAGCTTATTTTAATTTTTTTCTTGTGAGTGTTTTTGACCACTTCAGCCCCAGGAGATTTTACCCCCTTAATGACCAGAGCATTTTTTGCAATACGGCACTGCGTCGCATTAACTGACAATTGCGCGGTCGTGCAAAGCTTTACCCAAACAAAATGTACGTCCTTTTTTTCCCACAAATAGAGCTTTCTTTTGGTGGTATTTGATCACCTCTGCGGTTTTCATTTTTTGCGCTATAAACAAAAGAAGAGCGACAACTTAAAAAAACACACCGCAATCTTTTACTTTTTGCTATAATAAATAGCCCAATTTTTAAAATTTTTTTAAATAATTTTTTCCTCAGTTTAGGACGATATGTATTCTTCTACATATGTTTGGTAAAAAAAAATCGCAAAAAGCGTATATTGATTTTTTACTAGTAACGGCGGTGATCATCGATTTTTATCGGGACTGCGATATTGCGGTGGACAGATCGGACGTATGAACACACGATCTGTCTCTTCTCCCCTGAGAGAACTGGGACTCCAGTTCTCGCTCTGTCATGAGCGATCGCGGGTGCCTGTCGGTTATCGCGCCCCCCGGGCACTCGCATCGGCTCCGGCAGGCGTACGCGTGCCTCTGAAGGCGTGCGCGCCCCCTAGTGGTAAAAAGGTGAACCGCTCTAAGGTAACGAAGTTTCACCCACCCATGCCATTCTGATGCAGTAAAACTGGGGCGGCTGGTCGGGAACCGGTTAATCCTTCGAATAAACTGTACATTCTAAATACTGCACTCAAGTTGGCGCTTCCTGTCTTTTCCTCAATATGTGGGAGGAAAGTTGCTTTCACCAACCATAGTCAGGTCTGGAGTGGGGAATGGACCAGGAGAACACAGTAACAAATATATGAATACTTGAATCGCTTATAATACAGTGCCGTATAAAAACGTAAATGTATTTTATTGGGATTTTATGTGCTATAGTCCAACACAAAGCGGCACATAATTGTGAAGTGGAAGGAAAATGATCAATGGTTTTCAAAATGTATTACAAATAAATATGTGAAAAGTGTGGCGTGTATTTGTATTCAGCCCCCCTGAGTCAATACTTTTGCTGCAATTACAGCTGCAAGTCTTTTTGGGTATGTCTCTACCAGCTTTGAACATCTAGAGAGTGAAATGTTTGTCCATTTTTCTTTGCAAAATAGCTCAAGCTGTCAGATTGGATGGAGAGTGTCTGTGAACAGCAATTTCCAAGTCTTGCCACACATTCTCAATTGGATTTAGGTCTGGACTTTGACTGGGCCATTCTAACACATGAATATGCTTTGATCTAAACCATTCCATTGTAGCTCTGGTTGTATGCTTAGGGTCATTGTCCTGCTAGAAGGTGAACCTCTGCCCCAGTTTAAAGTCTTTTGCAGACTCTAACAGATTTTCTTCTAAGATTACCCTGTATTTGGCTCCATTCACCTTCCCATCAACTCTGAGCAGCTTCCCTGTCCCTGCTGAAGAAAAGCATCCCCACAACATGATGCTGCCAGCACCATGTTTCATGGTGGGAATGGTGTGTTCAGGGTGATGTGCAGTGTTTGTTTTCCACCACGCATTGCTTTTAGGCCAAAACCCCCCGTTAGACTTACCGGTAATGGTATTTCCAGGAACCTTCCAGGACAGCTACTTGAGAGATGATTGGCTCCGCCCTCTACAGGAAACACAAATCAGATACAATTTAAAAGGCCCCTCCCTTTCCTCTGACCCTCAGTTGTTTTGTGTTTCCAGACCCAGATCCAGTAACCACCACCAAAGGTGCACTCGGCAGAGGAAAAAAACAGAAACCATAAAACACACCACTTCCAGGTAAACATGGTCGATCAGTGAAAAAATAGAATAGTGTGGGAATATAGACGCTGTCCTGGAAGGTTCCTGAAAATACCGGTTAGTCTAATGGGGGTTTTCCCCCCTCACCTTCCAGGACAGCTACTTGAGAGGATAAGCAAGATTCTATACCTTAGGGAGAGGTGACAGCAAAGCATCTGAACTCTATAATGCTTGACAAATGTATGAGAGGAGGACCAGATGGCAGCTTTAGAGATTTCTTCCCATGAAGCCCCCGCTCTTTCTGCCCATGATATGGCCATGGATCTCGTTGAATGGAGGGATGCGACCTGACGTTTATATGCCTCACAGATAGCTCCCCTAATCCACCTAGCAATAGAACTTTTAGATGCTTTGGACCCATTCTTGGGGCCACTGAACAAAACCAACAGTTGGGAGGAACTCCTAAACCCACTGGTCTTTTCTAAATAAAGCAGAAGACACCTCTTTACGTCTAAAAGACCAAACCTTTCCTCTTACGCATTTTTGGGAGAGGTGCAGAAATTAGGAAGGACTATTTCCTGGGACCTATGAAAGTTGGAAGAAACTTTGGGTAAATAGAAAGGACAGGTCTAATCACTACCCTGTCCTCTAGAATCCTCGGGAAGGGGTCTTTACAGGAAAGAGACTCGAGATCGGAAATCCTCCTCCCTGACGTAATAGCCAAAAGGAAGGACAACTTCAAAGAAATAATTTTCAGGGAAGCCTCATGCAAAGGCTCAAAAGGAGCCCTTGTTAGTGTATTTAATACCAACGACAGATCCCAGGGAGGAACATGTTTGATCCTGGGAGCATGTCTAGATCTGGCTGAAAGGAACCTCTTGACTAAGGGATCTTCCGCTAATCTTCTCTCTGTAAACAAAGATAGGGCAGCAATCTGAACTCTAAGGGTGCTGACAGAGAGGCCTTTCTCCACTTCCCCCTGCAAAAAATCTAATATACAAGGAGTGGAAAAAAAATCTAAACCAGCTTTCCTTTGCCAGGAAATAAAAGTTTTCCAAACTCTCCCATAAATTCTTCTCGTGACCAACTTACGACTGTCCAGGATAGTTTAAATAACCCTCTCTGAACACCTCTTTAACTGTAGGATGCGCCGCTCAGCCTCCAGGCCGTCAAATGGAAGGTCTGGGGGTTTGGATGTAACACCGGTCCCTGATGGAGCAGATCCTTCCGAACTGGTAGGGGCCAGGGAGGATACACAGGTAGGGCCTTCAGAGAGGAGAACCAACTCCTCCTGGGCCACCAGGGGGGAATCAGTACAACTTCTGCCTAATCCTGAATAATTTTCCGAATCACTAGGGGTAAGAGGGGAAAAGGAGGGAAGGCATAACCCAGAGTGAAATCCCACGGGAAGGACAGAGCATCTGTCCCCAAGGACTCTGTTTCTCTCTCCAGAGAGAACAACGCCAGCAGTTTCCTGTTGAGACTGGAGGCAAAAAGATCCACTGTGGGGAGACCCCATCTTAGCACAACCTCCTGGAACGTGCCTTGATGTAGTTCCCAACTGCTGGAACTGATGCTCGCCCTGCTCAAATAGTCCGCCAGCACATTTTCTAACCCCTTGATGTGGACTGCCCTTACTGAAGTGACATAGCTCTCCGCCCAGGACAGAATCTGCTGTGTTAATGAGAGTCGATTCTAAGCGAGTGCCCCCTTGCTTGTTCAGGTACACCACTGTTGTGGCATTGTCTGAAAATATTAATAGGTCTTTTGAATAGACCCACTCTTCCAGAGATATAAGTGCTTTCCTCACAGCCAGAAGTTCTCTGAAATTTGAGGAGCGACCTGCTTCCTCTGGCAACCAGGCTCCCTGTGCTTGCTAGTCCTGTGAGTGAGCACCCCAACCCCACAGACTGGCGTCTGTGGTAATTTTTACCAGGGAATGTTGTGTCCAATCCTTCCTTCTCTGCAGATGTTCTCGCTGCTCCCACCAGGCGAGATTGAGAAAATTCCCTTCTGGTAGTTTTACCAGCTGATCCAGAGAATCCTTCCTGCGATCCCAATGGAGTAAAAGAAAAGTCTGAAGGGGTCTGGAGTGCAATTGGGCCCAAGGCACCCTGGAATGGCCACAGTCATCAGACCCAGCAACTGCATTATCCGCCGAAGGGAGGTCTGAGGGAGCAGCTTGAAGGCCTGCACAGAGAGAAGAGTTTTCAAAATCTTCTCTTCGGGAAGAAAAGTCTTTAGGGCAACAGAGTCTATTAGATAACCCAGGAAAAGTATGCTCTGTGAGGGTACCAGGCAAGACTTCTGCTGGTTGACCTTCCACCCTAATTTTTTAAAGGTCCGCAAAACCAACTGTAGGTCTTGAACAAGGGACTCCTTGTCCCAAGCAAAAATCAAAAAATTGCCTAGATATGGGACGATTGATACACTTTGAATCCGAAAAAAGGCCATGACTTTGGCCATGATTTTTGTAAAAATCCTCGGTGCTGCCGAGAGACCAAAAGGAAGGACATTGAACTGCCAGTGAGATGGCTCGTTTTCCACGAGAACTGCAAACCTGAGGAACCTTCGGTGGCTCTGGCAGATTGGTACATGAAGATAAGCGTCCTGAAGGTCCAGGGCCACCATGAAGACCTTTGGCAACAACAGATTTCTTACCGAATAAATGTTCTCCATTTGGAAACGTCTGTAAACTATGTATTTGTTCAGGACGCTTAAATTTATGACCATACGAAAGCCGCCTGAAGCTTTCTTGACCAGACAGACGTGAGAATAAAATCCCCGGAACTTCTGAATTACTGGGACAGGAGAAATAACTCCCTCTGTTTCCCATACAGAAATCAAATTTAACATGGTCTCTCGGCAGCTGGGTAAGAAAAAACCTCTGGGGAGGAAGACTTTTGAATTCCAACCTGTAACCCTTTTCAAATGTTTGAAGGATAAAGGAATTGTTGGAAATCTCTGCCCATTCCTTGATGAAATGGCACAACCTTCCCCCTTCCCCTAACCTGGCATCACTGGGCATTTTTGGAAGGGGCTGAAGGAGCAAAGGAAGCCCCCCTTTTTGTTTGTCTTTGTTAAAGGACCATTTTTTCTTAGTCTGTTGCCTGTTGGCTTTAATATTAGCCTTGTTTTGGAAGCCACGAAAAGGTCTCTTATTCTGGTGCTTATTCCTTTTGGGAAGAAGGGAATTGTTTACCTTTCTTAGAGGAACGAGCTAAGACCTCTTCTAAGGAGGAACCGAACAAGAGTTTGCCTTCGAAGGGAATGCCATAGAGCTTATTCTTGGATGAAAGGTCACTTTCCCAAGATTTAAGCCAGATAGCTCGCCTAGCTGAATTAATGAGAGCAGAAGCTCTGGCTGCGGATTTCACTGAATCTGCTGCTGCATCAGCTAAGAAGGCGACAGACTTGGCAATGAGCAGCCAGATTCAGTGAAATCCGCAGCCAGAGCTTCTGCTCTCATTAATTCAGCTAGGCGAGCTATCTGGCTCCCTAATCTCTTCTTTGGGGGTGTCAGATGCAAGAAGATCATCCAGACGCTGAACCCATACGTCTACATTTCTAGCCTTACAGGTGGATGCTACCGCCGGGCCTAGAGAAAGCGCTGAAGCATCCCAGGCCTTATGTAGCAATGTGTCTGCCTTTCTATCCATATGATCTTTAAGGACCCCAGAATCTTCAAAATAAAGATCTGATCTTTTGGACACCTGTGACATAGGGGCATCTAATCTAGGACACTTAAAGAAAATTTTCTCAAATTCAGATTGAAAAGGAAATCTTCTTTTGTGTCCCCTGGATTGGAACAACCTTTTTTCAGGTTCTCTCCATTCAGACAGAACCATGTCCCTAAGTGACTGGTGTACCGGAAAAGTTTTTGATTTCCGTCCCTGTAGGCCCCTATACATTTTATCCTGTACAGATTGGGCTTGTTGTGGCATCTCAATCTGCTCTGAGGTATATATTGCTTTTAGTAGTTCATCAATATCCTCAACTGGAAAAAGATACTTAGATGAGCTACCTGTATCCTCCTCTGATGCAGACTTTTCATCAGATGAAGAAACTGGATTCTGACCTTCCTCCAGATCAGAGGTATCGCGTGAACTAATAGTCTCAGATACTAAAAAGGGAAGGGACCTGGCAGAGGTTGAAGGGTCTTGAGCTGTGGGTCTAGATGAGGAAGAGCCTAGACTAGTAACCCTGTCATTAAGTGACCGAAAGGAGTCCACTACCTCCTTCATAGAAGTCATCAACTCTTTAAAAGAGGAAGACTCTGAACTAGCTCTGGGTGGAATACAATCCTCACAAAATAAAGCTTTTTATAACTATCAGAAAGCCTGGCCCTACCGTTCCCACATCTCTTCTTCACCAGTTTGGCCTAGAAAAAAGCAGAAACAAGGACCATAAATAAAAAGGTTCCATACAAAAAGGTCTCTTGCTGTAGAGCTATCAACAGACAAGGGCTTACCTTGGGGGCAGTATGGGACCCGGATGCTGCTGCTGGTTCAATACGAGCGGATGCTCCATCCTCAGACCTGTCCTCAAGCTCCATGAAGCAAGCGGAGATCGGCCATAGAGAAGACTGCTGCTGTACTGCAAAACTGCACTTAGATTGCCGTTTTTAGCAGACCATCCCCTGCAGCATGTCCTCAGTGTCTCCACGCCATGCTTCTATACACAAAAAACATCATCCGGAAGTGCGTCATGTGACTTCTGGTTCTGGCGCCATCTTGCCGCGTCACCGTAAGTCCTCCTGACGCCATCTTGGTACACCGAAATGAAGCATTTAGGAGGACACAATTCCACACAGCAGAGCTGGGGAAAAAATGGAAGGGGGTTGCCACTACTCACATAGACAAGTAACTCTTAGAAATAGGGAACCCTTCTGGTACAGACTATCATCCAGGACTTGGCCACAACTAGTCCTGGATGAAACCAGAGAAGGGGGATCCAACAACCACAGTTACCAGACCCTAAGAAAACAAAAAACGTGTCGGTGCTCCTGGAGGGTCTGGAAACACAAAACAACTGAGGGTCAGAGGAAAGGGAAGGGCCTTTTAAATTGTATCTGATTTGTGTTTCCTGTAGAGTGCGGAGCCAATCATCTCTCATATAGCTGTCCTGGAAGGTGAGGGGGGAAAAGTTCAATTTTGATCTCATCCGAGCAGAGCATCTTCTTCCACATGTTTGCTGGGTCCCCCACATGGCTTCTCACAAACTGCAAACAGGACTTCTTATGGCTTTCTTCTTGACACTCTTCCATAAAGACCAGATTTGTAGAGTTCACGACTAATAGTTGTCCTGTGGACAGATTCTTCCATCTGAGCTGTGTACAGTATCTCTGCAGCTTTTCCAGAGTTACCATGGGCAACTTGGCTGCTTCTCTGATTAATGCTCTCCTTGCCTGGCCTGTCAGTTTAGGTGGACGGCCATGTCTTGGTAGGGTTGCAGTTGTACCATACTCTTTTCTTTTTCGGATGATGGATTGAACAGTGCTCTATAAGATGACCAAAGCTTGGGATATTTTTTTATAACTTAGCCCAGCTTTAACTACCTCAATACTGGGCACTTTTCTCCCCTTCCTACCCAGACCAATTTTCAGCTTTCAGTGCTCTCACACTTTGAATAACAATTACTCAGTCATGCTACATTGTACCCAAATCACATTTTATCATTTTTTTTCACACAAATAGAGCTTTCTTTTGGTGGTATTTATTCACCACTGGCTTTTTTATTTTTTGCGATATAAGCGAAAAAAGAGCAACAATTAAAAATAAAAAAAAACAATTTTCTACTTTTTGTTTTAAAAAAATCCAATAAAATCAAATTTTGTTATAAATTTAGGCCAAAATGTATTCTGCTACATGTCTTTGGTAAAAAAAACCCTGATAAGTGTATGATAATTGGTTTTTGTGAAAGTTGTAGTGTCTACAAGCTATGCTACGTATCATTGAAAATTGATCAATCCTGATGTACTGACTCTAATTTCTTGAGGCCTTAAAATGTCAGCACAGTACAAATACCCTGCAAATGACCCCTTTTTGCAAATAAGACAGTTAAAGGTATTAGTAAGAGGCATGGTGGGTTTTTTGAAGTTACATTTTTTTTCCCATACTAGTTTGGAAATGAAGAAAAGTTTTACACCCAATTACATTCTGAATTACAGAATGTAATTACACCCAAAAATACATTCTGCTGGTCCTCCTGAGTATAGTCATACTACATATGTGAGACTTTTCCAAAAGCCCAACATCCAAGTAGCACCTTCAGGCATTCTAGAGACAAAAATTACACATCTCATTTCCTAACTATCTATCACATTTTTGAAGGCCCTGGAGCACCAGGACAATAGAATTACCCACAAAATGACCCAATTTTGGAAAGAAAACACCCTAATGTATATTCTATGAGGCATAATGAGTCTTTTGAACATGTCATTTTTTCCACAAGTTTTTGGAAAATGTGGAAAAAAAAACGAAAATATATATATTTTTTTTTTTTTACATAAAGTCAATTTATAAGATATTTCTAACACATAGGGGTTTATTTACTAAAGGCAAATCCACGTTGCACTACAAGTGCAGTAGCTGTAGAACTACGGGGGACATGCAAGGAAAAAAAAACAGCATTTTTACTTGCACATGATTAGATGATAGAAATCAGCAGCGTTTACCCTCATTTCGATCTTCCCCTCAGATCTACAGCGACTGCACTTCCAAGTGCACTTGCAGTGCACTTGTAGTGTAAAGTGAATTTGCCTTTAGTAAATCAACCCCATAGCATGTACATACCAAGAAATACACCCCAAAATACATTCTTCTACTCCTGAGTATGGTGATAACACATATGTGAGACTTTTCCACAGCTTGGCCACATACAGAAGCCCAACATCCAAGTAGCACCTTCAGGTGTTCTAGAAGCATAACTTGCACATCTAGTTTCTTGACTACCTATCACATTTTTGAAGGCCCTGGAGCACCAGGACAATGGAAACACCCACATAATGACCACCAAAACCCCCCAATGTATATTTTGAGGCATAAGGAGCCCTTTGAACATGTCATTTTTTCCCAAAAGCTTTTGGAAAATGTGGGAAAAAAACAAACTTTTTTTACACAAAGTTGTCAATTTATAAGGTATTTCTTTTTTTTATTATTTAAACTTTATTAGCTTTTTTCCCATATACAAAAGCAGAGGTATTCAACCATAAAATACATAATATAATCTACATTTATAACCCTCACACCCCATTGCCCCCCCCCACTGTCTTTTTCCTGCCATCCTTTTTTTAATCACAGCTATCCTCCTCCTTCATCCCCTCTGCAAACTCCCTGGACAGTTTAAAGACCAACCATCTTTCCCAGACTGTCCTGTATCTTTCGGCCTGTCCTGCCTCTCTGCTGCTAAGATATTCCATCTTACAGATGAAGTCTACTCTTTCCAACCACTCTTTTATACTTGTTTTTTTGTAGCAGTTTTTTTGGTATAAGTCTCTTTGCGGCATTCAGTAGGGGTGGAATTAATGTTTTCTTATATTGTTGGGTTTTTTTTTTTGTATCGGACAGGTCCACAGGTTATTTAATATTCTCTCCCCTGTTATCTCTTCTATGTATTCAAAAATTTCCTGCCAATATTTTATTTTTGGGCACTCCCACCAGATATGCATCATTGTGCCAATTTGTTTGCACTCCCGCCAACATTGTGGGGATTTATCTTGTTGAAATTTATGGATCTTCTCTGGTGTCAGGTACCACCGTATCAAACACTTATAATTCACTTCGATAGTGTTTATATCTGTTGCGAAATTATGTACTGTTCCAATCATTTGTGTTTCCTACAATTTTATGCCCATTTTGTGTTCCCATTTCTCTATACAAGGTAGTGGCCCTCGTCCCTCTCGCTCTGTTAGGATATCATATACTTGGGATAGCCTATGTTTTAACAATATTTTCATGTTACATAGTTTTTTCCTTACTGTCCCTAATTGGCTGGGGTATTGTACTCACTAATTGTTTTCACTGTAGGTATTCCCTGATCTTCTGCCACCCGTTTACGCTTTTTAATTCCTGTCTTGTCCTTATCCTGCCCTGGGCAATGACATCTTTTAATTGTGCATTTCCCATTTGACTTCCTAAAGGTGTCCCATTTCCAGGGATAAAAAAAATTGTGCCCCTAAGTGGCATTAAGGGTGAATTATACTTCCAATTTCCCTGGCTATGTATTGTATTCCATATTTTAAATACATTCTTATCTCGTGTATATCTGTGCCCAGTGTTCTGAATTTCTGTGGTATCCATATATTGTTTTGTGTCGTGCTTAAAGAAACTTCCATCTTCACCCATCTCTTTTTACTGTGTACATTTGCCCATTCCATCTTCCTTGCTATTATAACTGCTTTATAGTTTTACGTCTGGTGCTGCTAAACCCCCGTGATTTTTTTTTCCTACTGAGAAATGCAAAGTTTACTCTAGATTTTTTATTTTGCCATATATATTTTAACATCATTGTTTTTATTACTTTGAAAAAACTTTGTTGAATTGCTATCGGCAGCATTTGGAACTTATTATTATTATTATTTTTGGTAGGATCACCATTTTTAAAATGTTTATTCTACCAATCCAGGAGAAGGGTCTTATCGAGATGTTCTTGATCTCTGTTTTAATTTCGTTAAGTAATGGGATGTACCTTGCCTGATATAGCTTCTCTAGGGCAGGTGTCAATTTAATTCCTAGGTATGTTAATTCTTTTTTTGCCCACGTAAATGGGAATTTCCTTTGTAATGCTTGTTCTTCTTTTTTATCTATTCCTAGATTTAATATTTTTGTTTTTATTGGGTTCATTTTAAAGTTCGTAAATTCCCCATATTTTTTTAATTCTCTCATTACGTTGGGCAATGTCAACCTTGGTTTGGTTATATATAACAAAATGTCATCTGCGTATGCCGCCACCTTATGTTCTTCTTCGCCCACTCTCGCACCTCCTATATCCACAGCCTTCCGCAACATCACTAATAGTGGTTCCAGTAATAAGACATATAGGAGTGGCGAGAGCAGACATCCCTGTCTTGTTCCATTGAACATTTCAAAAGGCGGCGACATACTTCCATTTACCTTTACCATAGCCATGGGGTAGTTATATAGATTTTTAATGAATCTTGGGCCCATACCCAGGTATTGAAGTGTATCCATCATGAATCCCCAGTCTACCCTGCCGAAAGCTTTCTTCACGTCTATCAACAGGAGTAGCACTGGGGATTCCCTATCTTTTTCCTTTTGCAATAATAGCATAATTCTTATGCTATTGTCTCTGGCTTCCCTTCCCGGTATGAATCCTGTTTGATCTATATTTATCAATTCTGGCATCAGTTCTTTAATCTCGTCACCAGAATTTTTGCATATAGCTTTATATCTGCATTTAGCAGAGCTATGGGCCTACAGGTGGAGGGGATTGTTCTATCCTTTCCATCCTTTGGTATTACTGTGATGTGAGCCAGAAGGGATTCCCTTCTTATTTCTTCATTCTTCCCTATCATGTTCAGGTAGTCACAGATTTTTGGCACTAATTGTTCTTTAACCAGTTCCGGACCAGCCACCGCAGTTTTACTGCGGCAGGTTGGCCCGGCTGCGCGAAATCACGTAGCTATACGTTCCGCATGCGGCCGGCTGGGGGAAACACGTGCACCCCTCCCGCCGGCCGCGACGATCGGATTCGATCAGGAACCGATCAATCCCCACGCCCAGGCCAATGATATCTGGCCTGGACCTGGTGATCGGTTTTGACGAATGAGATCCTTCCCCTGTCTGTGTAACTGTGAACACTAAATAAAAAGAAAAATATGCTGCGCTAGGGTGTGCTAAATGTGCTACTTAATATTATAGCATGCCAAAACTGCTGCGTATATTAACGCATATAACCATAAGTATATAAGTAATATGCCCCCAAAGGGCAAAAAATTATTATAAAGTGATATGCGTTAAAAAATAGTAATAAATGAAATATATAAACGCATCAAAGTGCATATGCGCTGATCAGTATATCTGATACAATAATAAACAAGTACATAAATGCAAATAATTTCCAAAAAAGTGCTTGGTGCAAAATTGAATTAAAAAATCAACAAAAGTGCTAAGTGCCACACAATTCATGTGAAAAAACAGTCCTTAAAAATTAGATCATATAATATGTGAAGTCCTGCAAATAAACAATGAAGTTGCTTATGCGTGATATCCAATGGTGATGTAATTAAGCATGCTCATGATTTCTCAGTGCTGCAGGCCATGCGATAGTGCAATTCGGTGACCCCCAAGGTAATATGCTCACCTCATAGCGTGCGACTAAGTCGCTAAACAAAGTCAAATCACGCTTTTGAACCACCCCAGGGTTCTATGCAGATCACAGGATCCCAGGTGGATGTCAAGAAAAAACTATATAGTGTATTATCGTTTTTAAAATTTATTTAAAAAGTAAAAACGCTCCCCCAAATGGGGAACTCACAATCCTTAGGTGCGTCAGTGCACCGCTCTATATAAAGCATACGGTTGCTGTAACAGTGAGGGTATGGTGTGCGTCAGATTCACTGCCTCTCACTCCGTCCTGGCCCCTCCCCTACGCGTGTTCGACACAGGGATCACGTGTCTTCATTCCCCCTGATGCAGCACCCGTACTTCCCCCCCATTCATTGGCCAACCCGGAATTCAGGTGGAAACAGTTGATTTTACGTCACTTGATTTTTAGTCACTGTTTTTCACCAAAGATCTCAATAGATCTATTGTGGACCAAAGCAATTTGTATGCTGGTCAATTCATCGCCGCTAATCCCCAGCTGAACCTTGCCAGAGATTGCAAACCAATTACGGTTTCTGATTTTAAGACCTTTCTGGGCCTATCCCTCCTCATGGGCATAACTAAAAAGAGAGTTGCGGTCATATTGGTCCACTGACCCAGTTCACCACGTGCCCTTGTTCTCTGCCTCCATGGCCAGGACACAATACGAGCAGATCTTGCGGTTCATGCACTTCAATGACAATGAACTCTGTCGTCCTCGGGGTGACCCTGAATTTGATCGGCTCTACAAAATTCGGCCCCTCGTAAGCCACTTGAACCATCATTTTGCAGCCTTGTTTACTCCCGATCAAACTGTCTGCGTTGATGAGTTCCTGATTAAGTTTTCTGGCCGCTTGTCTATCAAACGGTATCTTCCCAGCAAGCGTGCCAGATACGGGGTCAAGATGTATAAGCTCTGTGACAGGGCCACAGGCTATACATATAGTTTTATGGTTTACGAGGGAAGAGATAGCCACATAGAGCTGGAGAACTGCCCAGACTACATAGGGACCGCTGGTGTCAGGTCACCTGAGACCAGGTGACAAATGCACTCCGCGGAAGTCAGGAGTGCACCGGCAAGTTAGTGGACCCTAGGACTGACTGCTGCGGATTGAACCCTGGGAGGTTCAGGAAGCAGGTCTACTGGAACACTAACACAGATCCCACTGGGAGCTAGAGCATAGATTCCCCAGGGCGCGGAGTCTTCTAAGAGCCAGCAGGTGTTCACCAGAGCCTCTAGTGGTGAGGATGGACTGTGCTGCAGTCTGGTTCCAGGTCGCGGCCCCCAGGGTCTGACAGCTCACGCTCACGGTAGACTACAGGAGAAGAGGTAGGAGGCAGCAGGCTGGAACAACAAGGAAAGTAAGGGATAAGCCAAATGTCGGGGTGACTAGCAGACAAGGATAAACCTAACACGCCAACAGTCAGGGTCACAAGCAGACAGGGATAGTCGAACAGGTCAAGGTCGGTAACTGGAATCAGACGTAGGAAACACAGCAAGTACACACGAAGGCTAACACACAATGGTTGATCAGCAAGTTTGGCTTGCAATGCCCAGGTTAATATAGTGTTCCTTATTAGAGACCAGGGTGGAGCTATGCTGAGGGAAGATTATTTAAACAGTCAGGTGAAGGTGGCTGGCCTCTAAAGGTGAACACAGAAGGAAAGGTGAGCTGACAGACACATATTACTGCATAACCATGACAGTACCCCCCTCTTATGAGGCCTCCCCCTCCCCCGCCTGGAAATAAGATCGGATGCAGGCTCAGGATCGGTAAACAGGCAAACAAGGTCAGGGCTCAAGGAGAGAGATACCAAGGCAAGCATGTGAGGGCTTGCCGGGTATTTATGGGACTGACAATAATTGTCTTCATGTAGCCCCTGAGCGCAGGGAGTGTTGTCTGCTCCATACTGCCAGGATCCATCCGCTGGTGGACTTCAGTACGGCCAATAGAAATAACACCAGCAGAGAAAGATTCCCCTGACAGTTCCAAACTGCCAGGAATTCATCGAGCCTGATGAAGGGGCGCGGCTGTCACGTCACCGCAGCCCGTACGCCCAGTAAACGCTTCGCTTGACCAGTGACGTCATCTCTCCTCGCCGGCTATCTACCTGCGCTCCGAGCCTCGTTTTGGTTCCTGTCACTGCTGCGGCCGGCATCACATCACAGCGGTGTCTCCACACACAGGCAGAGCTTCCAGCCAGCTGATAGTTTGACTGATCTGATGGTACTTCCCATGATGGATGACATTTCCTATGATGGATATTTCACATTCACATGCCCTCTGATGACTTCTTAAATGTGAGTGTGATTGATACCAGTTTTTATGAATAAATTGTTTTAAGTCTACACCTGGAGGCGCCTCTCTCTTTTGTTTTTCCTCAGGATTTGGAATCTGGTTTCAGTTCTCGGTGAAGGCAGCCCTACATGTGGACTTATTGTCTTGGTTCTTTGGATCTTTGGACTCCCTTCCTGCACACACATGACTGTGATATATATATAAATATATATATATCCACCATTGTGGCTCCTTTCACATACCTATTTTTTATATTCCCCAGTTTTAATGTTTTTATATTTTCATAGTTTCATATGTATTTTTTTCTGGAGATACATTTTCTCTGATCATTCATATATCAGTTTGCGGGTTGGGGGGGTTTTCGCTATTGCCATTTCCAGTTCATTGCGCCTATACTTGCATACCAAACTGCCAGGAGACACCTGCTGGTGGACCCCAGTACTGCACGCCAAATGATATATCTTACCAGCGGACGGACCCTCTCCTGACAGTACCCCCCTCAAAGGAGCGGCCTCCGGACGCTCCAACTAGAAGTAATTGTCCAAAGTTAATGGCCTCACACTGAACAACAGATGAGGGCAAGTCAGACTGGGCATCGGGTACTTCAAACCAGACAGCGGGCACATCACAGCAGACAGCGGGCACATCACAGCAGACAGCAGGCTCCGGGTCGTTGAGCTGGGCAGCAGGCTCCGGGTCGTTGAGCTGGGCAGCAGGCTCCGGGTCGTTGAGCTGGGCAGCAGGCTCCGGGTCGTTGAGCTGGGCAGCAGGCTCCGGGGCGTCGAGCTGGGCAGCAGGCTCCGGGGCGTCGAGCTGGGCAGCAGGCTCTGGAACATTTAGGCCAAACAGCGAGCACCATAAAGGCAGGCCGGATCACAGTCACCGGCTCAGTAAGCTGGGTAACGGGCCCTGGCTCAGCGAGCTGGACACCGGGCACTGGTTCGGCAAGCCGAATAACGGGTACTGGCTTAACAGGCCGAGTGACGGACTTCGGGTTTGGCAGACTGGGTAACGAGCACCGGTTCAACAGACTGGGTAACGGGCACCGGTTCAACAAACTGGGTAACGGGCACCGGTTTAACAGACTAAGACACGGGCACCGAAACTGCAGGCTGAGACACGGGCACCGAAACTTCAGGCTGAGACACCAATATCACGACATCAGGCTGGAAGGCAGGCAATGAGACACCAGGCTGGAAGGCAGGTACCAGGATATCAGGTTGGAAGGTGGGCTCATCATGCTGAAAAGAGGGCACATCAGGCTGAAAAGAGGGCACCGAGACATCAGACCGGGCAGCAGGTACTGGAACTTAAGGCTGGGCAGCAGACACAGGCGCATCAGGCTGGGCAGCAGACAGGAACACATCAGGCTGGGCAGCAGACACAGGCGCTGGCACATCAGGCAGAACAGCAGGTACTGGCACAACAGGCTGAACAACAGGTACATCGGACTGGACAGTAGTCACTGAAGCGTCAGACTGGAACATGGGCACTGGGATGTCAGGCTGAGCAGCAGGCACTAGAACCTCAAACTGGGCAGTGGGCACAGGCATTGGCACAACAGGCTGAGTAGCAGACACTGGCACATCAGGCTGGGCCAGCGGACAGGAACACATCAGGCTGGGCAGCGGACAGGAACACATCAGGCTGGGCAGCGGACAGGAACACATCAGGCTGGGCAGCAGACAGTGGCACATCACACCGGAAAGCGGACACATCAGGGTGGAAAGCGGGCACAGCGGACTGGAAAGCGGGCACCGAGACATCAGACCAGGCAGCAGGTACTGGAATTTCAGACTGGGCAGCAGACACAGGCGCTGGCACATCGGGCAGAACAGCAGGTGCTGGCATAACAGGCTGAACAACAGGTACATCAGACTGGACAGTAGTCACTGAAGCGTCAGACTGGAACATGGACACTGGGATGTCAAGCTGAGCAGCAGGCACTGGGACCTCAAACTGGGCAGCGGGCACAGGCATTGGCACAACAGGCTGAGTAGCAGACACTGGCACATCAGGCTGGGCAGCGGACAGGAACACATCAGGCTGGGCAGCGGACAGGAACACATCAGGCTGGGCAGCGGACAGGAACACATCAGGCTGGGCAGCGGACAGGAACACATCAGGCTGGGCAGCGGACAGGAACACATCAGGCTGGGCAGCGGACAGGAACACATCAGGCTGGGCAGCTGACAGGAACACATCAGGCTGGGCAACAGACAGAGGCTCATCAGACTGGGAAGCGGGCACATCGAACTGGAACACTGGCAGCAAAACTTTAGGCTGGAACATGGACACAAGGTCATCAGACCGGTCAGCAGGCACTGGGACATCAGACTGGGTAGCAGGCACTGGGACGTCAGACCGGTCAGCAGGCACTGGGACGTCAGACCGGTCAGCAGGCACTAGGACGTCAGACCGGTCAGCAGGCACTGGGACGTCAGACTGGGTAGCAGGCACTGGGACGTCAGACTGGGTAGCAGGCACTGGGACGTCAGACCGGTCAGCAGGCACTGGGACGTCAGACCGGTCAGCAGGCACTAGGACGTCAGACCGGTCAGCAGGCACTGGGACGTCAGACTGGGTAGCAGGCACTGGGACGTCAGACTGGGTAGCAGGCACTGGGACGTCAGACTGGGTAGCAGGCACTGGGACGTCAGACTGGGTAGCAGGCACTGGGACGTCAGACTGGGTAGCAGGCACTGGGACGTCAGACTGGGTAGCAGGCACTGGGACGTCAGACTGGGTAGCAGGCACTGGGACGTCAGACTGGGTAGCAGGCACAGGGATGTCAGACTTGGTAGCAGGCATGGGAACGTAAGACTTAGGTGG
The DNA here is from genome assembly GCF_042186555.1 of Aquarana catesbeiana. Lineage (NCBI taxonomy): Eukaryota > Metazoa > Chordata > Amphibia > Anura > Ranidae > Aquarana > Aquarana catesbeiana. Next base: position 512,509,797 of record NC_133325.1, on the reverse strand, counting down.
GTCATCGGGCTCAACTGGCATGAAGGTAGACTGGGGCAGGTTGGTCAGTGTGGAGGTAGACTGGGTTACTGACAGAATTGTATGGGTTGGAAAGAACTTCCGTTCCTTTTTTGGTTTAGCCACTGTAGCTTTGTAGGTAACTGCAGGGCTGTAAGAAAAAGATGTAACTGGGCAAAAGGAAGACCAGGGAATAGTGGCTGGAGGGAGGTTTTGTGGAATTGTTACAGGTGGAAGAGAAGAGGCAGGTGGATTGAAAGCAGGATAGGTGCAGTGAGTAGAGACTGGGTAATAGTACTTGGTAGGAAGCTGTGTATACTGGGCTGTAGCTGAGGTTGCCATGGGTGACGGGAAGATAGATTTTTGGGAAGGCAGGTGACTAATGGCAGGGCTGGATTGTTCTGGCTTGGCTAAATACAAGAGATCTGACCATGCCTGTAGCACAGGTTGAACAAAAGTTGGTTCACATACAGCCTGTTTAATCAGAGATTGTACTGAACAAATACAATCAGATAACACCTGCTGGGAACAAGAGGAATAATGTTCATCAAAAAAGACCGGATCATCCTCTAACAGCCATACCAGGGATTCAGCTTGGCCACAATTGAAGGGGGGAGAGAAGTCATCACTTCCTTCAGGCAAACATGACAGGGCTGGCTTTGCACATAACTGAATTAAAGGCTGCACATCCTGAAATAACATATGACCCTGATCTACTAGGAAATGAGCCGATCGGATCGTTTCCAGCAGCTGGTCACTGGACCAATCTTTTAACGCCTGGCGACAATATTCACTATCCTCTGCCACTAGCAGAGAGTAATAGACAATTTCATTGAAATCCATCTTTAGCGAGCCCAGCAAACCAGGAGAATTCCTCAATGCAGCCACATCTGGTCAGAGATGTCCTTGGTATACTGTCAGGAGAATTAGTAGACCAGACTGTGTGGACTGCACAGAGATAACCCAAAACGCATGTAAAGTGAATAATGATTTTTATTAAGATAGATGATAAATAAGAAAATACAAATAATGCGCAACCAACCCAACCAATCCACCAACAACAATAATATATACAGCAAGGGGCAGTACCAGAATCACAGATGTCAGCCAGGCCAGGGTCATACAAGGCAGGTCAGCAGGACAAGGGATATTCCAGAAGCGTAAACGTTAGCCAATTCAAGGTCATACACAGGAAGATCAGTAAATGAGGGACAGGGAACCAACAGGACAGAGAGGGGATGGATCGGGCAGAAGGGTACAGGAACACAGAAGGGACCTGGTCAGGATAAGGTCAGATGCAGGCTCAGGATCGGTAAACAGGCAAACAAGGTCAGGGCTCAAGGAGAGAGATACCAAGGCAAGCATGTAAGGGTTTGCCGGGTATTTATGGGACTGACAATAATTGGATCCATCCGCTGGTGGACGTCAGTACTGCGGCCAAAAGATGAAATAACACCAGCAGGGAAAGATTCCCCTGACAGTTCCAAACTGCCAGGAGACACCTGCTGGTGGACCCCAGTACTGCACGCCAAATGATATATCTTACCAGCGGACAGACCCCTTCCTGACAATCCCTGAGTTCAGGTTGGTTAGAAGGTGACGTGTCACAAGAGTCAAGTTGGATAGCTGAAACACAAACAGAATGCAGAGAGCCCTGAAAAAAGATTGAAAACCCCACATGGCCGAATGAGGCAGTCTATCCAAAGGATGGACTGAGCCTCTTAAACAGGTTTGAATGGACGTAGTAGCAGTAGGGTGAGGCCAGGTTACAGAAGGTCCTGAACAAGAAGCAGGAAGCTCACTGGGTATAGGCTGGACTGGTGCAGAGGCCGACTGAACAGCATCGCCAGGTGAAGTGACCACCAGAATCGCATCGCAGGGCGTAGCGACTGTGGAACTGGTGGACGAGTCAGCCTGGGTGTGCGTCCAAGGGGGTCCAGGGACAGGCAAAGGTAAATGGCCATGCAAACTGGAGTGAATGATCGGCTCAGGTTCACAGGTGGGCTCCTCATCCAGAGTGCCACACGACCCAGAGAGTGTCTCAGCCCGACTATTGCAGGAGACATTCCAGAAAACGCTATATGCAGCGGGAAGAGCAGAAGATACTGGGATGGTGGCAACAGGAAGTTTCTCTTTTGGGGTAACCTTGAGTAGGCAGGAGGAGGAACAGGAGGAACCCCAAGTCAAGATCTGTTCAGCAGTCCAGTCAACATGTGGAGAATGGAGCCGTAACCAAGGAAGACCTAATATGATAGGAGATGAAGCCTTAGGTAAGACAAGGAAGGATATCCACTCTTGGTGGAGTGTCCCTACCGACATCTTAACAGGGAGGGTCTGAAAGTGGATAGGACACCCTGGAAGAACAGTGCCAATCGCCAAGACCACCAATGGCGCTGTGAGGGGCAAAAAGGTAAGTCTCATGGAAGATGCAGTTCCCCAGTCAATGAAATTGCCAGCGGCTCCGGAATCCAGATATGCCGAGACCGAACGAGGGGAAGTGCCGACATCAAGGAACACAGAAAGGAGAAGACGAAAAGGTGAAAGTGATATTTCAGGGTCCAATACTCCACCTTCCAGATGTATTCGGCCTAAGCATTTTTCCGGACGAAGAGAACAAGTATCACAAAAATAACCTTTGACGCCACAGTAGAGGCACAGGCCCAGAGTTCTGCGCCTAGCGCGTTCTTCGGGAGATAACTTGGTCCAGCCCAGCTGCATAGGTTCCTCCGCAGGCAGGAGGCGCTCCTCGGAACGAAGAGAAGGGACATGGAGCTCTGGCTGCCTTAAGAACGGGGAGTGCTGGCGTCTTTTTTCCAGGGCCCTCTCCTGAAAGAGAATATCGATCTGGTTACATAAGGTGATGACACCGTCCAGATCAGCAGGGAGGGATCTTCCTGCTAATTCATTCTTCACTCTATCAGAGAGGCCATGTAAAAAGGTTGCAACTAGATATTCCGAAAAAGTTTCAAGAAACCAGGCAGGCTAGAAACCACTGGATCATTCAGTTCCCACAGAGGGGCAGCCTAGGCTAATGCCTCACCGGACAGGAGGTAAATAATATAGGCTACCTTTGGACAGGAAGTTTTGGGGCTGAAGCTCAAAATGAATTGTGCACTGGCTAAGGAACCCCCTGCAGGCCTTGGAGTCCCCAGAGAAACGGGCCGGAGCTGACAGTTGTAATGAATGTGTGGCTGCGACTGGTGCGATAGGTGCAGCAGCAGATATCTGTTGAGATTGTTGAACCTGTTCAAAACGAGAGATCACCTGGGTCTGATGCGATTCCTGGGTCTAAAGTCTGCGGACTATGGCCTGTAACGAATCATCTGCAGGAAGCTGCACGTCAGCCGGGTCCATGGCTAATCAAACTGTCAGGTCACCTGAGACCAGGTGACAGATGCACTCGGTGAAAGTCAGGAGTACACCGCTAAGGTAGTGGACCCTAGGACTGACTGCTGCGGATGGAACCCTGGGAGGTTCAGGAAGCAGGTCTACTGGAACACTAACACAGATCCCACTGGGAGCTAGAGCATAGATTCCCCAGGGCACGGAGTCTTCTATGAGCCAGCAGGTGTTCACCAGAGCCTCTAGTGGTGAGGATGGTCTGTGCTGCAGTCTGGTTCCAGGTCACGGCCCCCAGGGTCTCACAGCTCACGCTCACGGTAGACTATAGGAGAAGAGGTAGGAGGCAGCAGGCTGGAACAACAAGGAAAGTAAGGGATAAGCCAAATGTCGGAGCGACTAGCAGACAAGGATAAACGTAACACGCCAACGGTCAGGGTCACAAGCAGACAGGGATAGTCGAGAACAGGTCAAGGTCGGTAACTGGAATCAGACGTAGGAAACATAGCAAGTACACACGAAGGCTAACACACAATGGTTGATCAGCAAGGTTGGCTTGCAATGCCCAGGTTAAGATAGTGTTCCTAATTAGAGACCAGGGTGGAGCTATGCTGAGGGAAGATTATTTAAACAGTCAGGTGAAGGTGGCTGGCCTCTAAAGGTGAACACAGAAGGAAAGGTGAACTGACAGACACACATTACTGCATAACCATGACAGCTGGTAAGATAGTGTGGGACTTGGTGTCACCCTTATTCAGAAAAGGCCACTTGGGACGTGGCCAAGATGGCTCTATGAGCGGCTGCTTTTTCAGAGAGCTCCGCTTTTCCTTCCCATTATCCGGATCCAGAGTGGATAAAACACGCTGAAATCCACCCCTGCAGACCAAGAGGGTGATCAGGCTCGCAGGCTGCTGAGGGGGGTGAGTGAATTTGGCCCTGAGGCCGCGACCTGCGTTCCACCGGACGTCTCCAGGCCTACCTCATGCAGCTAGGCTCCCTGTGCACTCAGATCTGGAGGACGAGGCTCCCCGTCCAGCACAAGCCGTGGACAAGGGCAGGGCCCTAGGAGATAATAGGCCGAATCTGGGACGAGTCACCCCCCACCTCCCCACGAGTTACTAGGCCGCAGCTGCAGCCTTTCCTGACGGCCCAGAGGCTCCGGACCAGCCAGAGTTAGCAGGTGAGGGGGAGGACTATTTGGGGACTATATTTTGCACAGGACTTGTTTCCCAGACAACCCCTGGACCCATTGATAAGCTCCCCAAGTTGTCTATCCTCTAAAGCCAAGAGGGGGGGCCCCAGACATCTGAATGTGGCGCAGGACATCCAATGCAAAGTATTGCAAAGGGGGCAAAAAACTGACTTTTCCACCACAGCCAGATACTCCTCACACGCCCACCGACCCCTGCGCGGAGGTTCGCACTACACGAAGTGCCCACAGACCCTCACAGAAGAGCCCCATGGACTCGGACGAGTCCCGACCCCCTTGGCTGGCGGACGTCATGGCGGCCATTGCCACTTGCCAGTCTACATTAACTACGAAAATTGAGGCTGTTCAGTTGGATATGGGCCTGATCCGCCAAGACATAGACAAACTCAGGTCGAGAGTCACTGAGACGGAGCAAAGAGTGAGTAATAATGAGGACACAACGGCAGAACATGGAGCAGCAATCCGCACCCTTCAAACCAAAGTAAAGGCCCTGGAGTACAGAGCCGAAGATGCCGAAAATAGAAATCATCGCAATAACCTCCGTATTGTCGGCCTACCTGAGGGTGCAGAAGGAAATAACCCTACCTCCTTCATAGAGGGCATGCTACATGACCTTCTACCTGAGGCCCGTTGGTCGCCTCACTACACGGTGGAAAGAGCACACCGTGTACCGCCTAAACTGGGGCCTCCTGGATCTCCCCCCCGCACCTTCATTCTCCGTCTCCTTAACTTCAGGGACAGAGACAAAGTCCTTCGTGCCTCTAGAAGTGTTGGGGACCTCCGATACCAAAAAGCTAAGTTGATGATTTTTCCCGACTATTCGGTGGAGACCCAGAAGCTCAGGAAATCCTTTGATCAAGTCAAAGCGGCATTGAGAGCGCGCAACATCCGTTACAGCGTACTCTTCCCTGCCCGTCTAAGAGTCCAGGACGGTGAGACCACACGATTCTTCAGCACGCCTAGAGAGGCATCTAGCTGACTGGATTTGCTACCACAGATCCGCTGATCCGATTACACGGTATGTGCCACATAACACCCTTCAATTGTTGCTCAAATTACTCTAAATCCCCCCATGGATGAACTATCTTTGTTGCACCTGTTGTGCCCCGTTTACATCCAGAGTAGGTGCGGATTTAACGGTGGTGGTTAACCACCCCTGCCGGTGACATTTAAGATGGCGCCCCTGACAAAGGACATAGTCAGGAGACTGTTGGGATATGCCGTTCCTCTATACTTGCTTGCTCCCTTCCTGGAGCTTTGGAGTTCATATAGTGTGTGCCCACCTATTGCTGGATCGCTTTCACTGTGGGGACGCACTACAGGTTTTCCTTTCTTCTTTTGAATCTTAGTCCCTTACAGCTTGCTATATTACATTAGCGGTAATCTCACACTTGGAAAGCTGCTTGAACTGCTGCTTGCCCCCCCCAAGAGGTTTTGGGGGGCTAAGCTCGCCTCTTCCACGGACCCTGTTGCAGCCGGTGAGCTGAATCAGTTTGGGTGAATACCCGCCTCAGTTTGGGGGGGTTGGGTGGGGTGTGGGGAAAGTTCCCCTAACGGGGCCAGTTTACTTTACCTCAATTACGGGGTCCTTATAAATATTTTTAATTTGGTTTTGTTTTTGTTCTACCAATGTACTAAAATAATTGATTTATCAGCATTGCATTGTTTTCCAGATGTGTCCGTTTTGGGTCCGGAGGTCCAGTCCGGCAGCCGAGATCTATACCGATCCTGATATTTTTATCTCCCCTGTCCACACTTAACATCCTATCATGGAATACCAGGAGGTTAAACTCCCCGGTCAAACGCTCACTGGTATTCCAATTCATTAGAACCCACAACCCACATATATGTGTGCTCCAGGAAACGCACCTCATAGGGAGCAGGGTACTCGCCCTTAAAAAAAACATGGGTGGGCTACCACTCCACGCATTCCAGTTTTTCCAGGGGTGTTAGTGTTCTGGTATTGAAATCTCTTCCTTTCCGGCTCCTGGATTTGGCCCTGGACCCAGACGGTAGGTATGTCATCATTCACGCTAAGATTCATTCTCTGACATGGGCCATTGTGGGCTTATATTTACCCCCTCCGGAATCCTTGCTGGTGCTAAATCAAATCACCAGTAAGATGGCCGAATTTGCCTCTGATAACACTGTTATCCTGGGTGATTTCAATCTAGTCCCTGACCCAGATCTGGACAGACTGACGACTGCGGGACATCACTGTCCCTGGTTGGCTGAATGGACAGACACCTACGGCCTGACTGATGTTTGGAGGTGGAGACACCCCAAGGCCTGGGCGTTTGCATGTCATTCGGCCTCCCATAAAACATTCTCCAGCATAGACCTGGTCTTTGCTGGGAGCCCGGTCCTTTCAAGAGTCACGGACATACAAATATTGCCTAGGGGAATTTCAGACCATGCACCCTTGTTCTTGTCACTGGACCTCTCTCTGGGCTCAGTTAACAGGTTATGGAGGCTGTCTAGATTTTGGATTTCAGACACTGCTGTGGACGATCAATTCCGAACTGAGTTGACTGGCTACTGGGCGGTCAATGATGGTTCGGTGGAGCCCACGGTTGTGTGGGATGCCTTCAAGGCTGCGACGAGGGGACACTACCAGACCATCATTGCCAGAGTTTGCAGGGAACGCAGGTCAGACTTGATAGAGGCTGAGAGGGAGGCGACTAGCGCTGAGGCCCTTTTTGTTCGCACCCGAGATCCCCTACACTACTCACATTTACAGCTTAAGACTAAGGAGGTTGTCCGCCTTCATACCTCTCTTACCCAGAAGAAAATGCTAGCACAGTCCCAACGGATCTTTCAGCAAGGAGAGAGATCGGGGAAGCTGTTGGCCGGGGCTCTCCAGAGAACAGGCAGGAGGGATGAGCATCTCGCATGTCAGGGAGTCCTCGGGACAGCTGACTCACACCCCGGACGGGATTAATTGCTGTTTCGCAGAATTTTACAAATCCCTTTATACCTCTAGGGCAGATTACAGTAAGGAGGACCTGATGGCTTATTTAGCTGACATTGACATTCCGACCCTTACCGAAACATATCGCAACAAACTTGACGCCCCTATCATGTCTCTGGAGATAATACAAGCGCTTAAAACAATGCAGAAAGGAAAAACCCCGGGACCAGATGGCATCCCAGTGGAGTTTTACAAGCAGTATGCTACAGAACTAGTTGATAAACTCCATAGTCTCTTCTCTGCATCGTCGCACATCGAGAAACTTTCTGACACAATGAGTGAAGCGATCATTGTCGTGACCCCCAAACCGGGAAAAGACCCCACGTTATGCTCCTCATATCACCCCATATCCCTACTAAACGTGGATGCAAAAATCTTGGCGAAAGTTTTGGCCAATAGGCTTAATTTGGTCATTACTGCCCTTGTCCACAGGGACCAAACGGGCTTCATGCCCGCAAGAGGCACGGATGTTAATATCAGACGCCTTCTTACTCACATAGACAGAGCAGATGAGACAACAATGGGAATGGTGGCCTCTCTCGACGCGGAGAAGGCTTTTGACTCCGTCGAGTGGGGTTACTTATGGGAAGTGCTCTCGCGATTCAGGTTTGGCCCAGGTTTCACGAACTGGCTTCGCATGTTATACCATGGTCCTTCAGCTAGAATCCGTACCAACAATTGCCTTTCGGGGAAGTTTCAATTAACTAGGGGCACGAGACAGGGTTGTCCCCTCTCTCCGTGCCTATTTGCTCTGGCAATGGAGCCCCTGGCTTTATTGTTGAGAGCGGATCATGGTGAAGGGGAATTCAGGTAGGCCCAATCGAAGAAAAGCTGTCGCTGTATGCGGATGATGCTCTGCTCTATTTAGCGGATGCATCATCCTCTTTGCAGACTGCACTGGAACTAATCAACCGATTTGGTCGTTACTCTGGGATTCGTATTAATTGGGACAAATCAGTTCTTTTCCCGCTCCATCCCTCGACCCCTAGAATGCAAAATCCACAGCTCAAATGGGTAGATGATTTTAAATACCTGGGGATTAAAATTAGTTGTAAAGTGCAGGACTATATGGAAAACAATTTGCGACCACTCATGACGCATCTAGCGGCCAAGTGTGCTGCATGGCGTTCCCTCCCGTTGACCCCTGTGGGTAGGGTTAATCTACTAAAAATGATTTATCTTCCCAAATACTTATACTTCTTCCGTAATACTCCCACACACATTCCCAGGACTTTTTTCCGGAGGTTGGAGAGTCTGCTGATATCCTTTGTCTTGGCTGGGAGGCCCCCCAGGGTGGCCAAACAGATATTATATCTGCCACTTTCGGGGGGGGTGATTGGCACTCCCGAACTTTCAACTTTATTACTGGGCAGCAGTCCTGGTCACTGTACAATGGTGGTTCTCCCAGCCCACACAATATCCGGCGGTCACTCTAGAAGCAGCCATCCTGTTCTCCTTTGCAGCCCTGAGCAACCTGCCATTCCGCAGACTTAGGGCCAGTTCAGCTATGACAACCCCGATGTGTACCACAGTGAGGGTCTGGCAGGAGGCTAGGAAGATATACGGGAAACCCAATCACATTTCACCACACATGCCCCTATGGGGTAACCCTATGCTCTCTCACTTCTATAGTATCCCGGACCCTTCTCTGTGGGCGAAAAAGGGAATTATTACCTTAAAGCACATAGTTCAGGATGGTAGGATTATGACTTTCCAGGTCCTGAGGCAAATATATGCACTTCCATTCTGGCAGTTGAAACACGCCTTGAAAACACGCCTTCGAGGCCCAGTTCCCTGCCCCCTCACTTTTGAGTCGGACTCTATTGAGCGTGTCCTAATCTCCAGTGTGATGGGGAAGCCTCTCTCGACACTATATTTATATCTCACAGTAGAATATGACACTAAACTGACAAAAACCTGGGAAAAATGGAGGATGGATATTCTTCTCTTGACGAAGAGGAATGGAAGGAGTGTTTAATTTCATACATTCCTTCCATGATTGCTGCAAAAGATAGGTTCATACAATTTAAGTTCCTACACAGGGCGTACTTCACCCCACAGAGACTGGCGCGCATTTACCATCAAAGAGACCCTAACTGTCAGAGATGCAGGCAGGAGGTGGGTACCTTCTGGCACATGGTCTGGTCTTGTCCCAAAATCCGACCCCTCTGGAGGGCAGTGGCCTCTACACTGGGCAGTGTTACAGGATTAAATATACAGGTTGACCCTCAAATACTACTACTCAGCCATTTGGAGGATGTTGAGGGAGACAGATATTCCAAACTGTGTCTTACCTTCTCATTATATTATGCTAGACGTGAAATTTTACTAAGATGGAAACTAGAGGAACCTCCCACTCTGGCCTCGTGGAAGAGGTCGTGACCTCGGTACTTCCTCTATATAGAATGACCTATGAACGTAGACAATACCCAGGGAAGTTTGATAAAATCTGGTCCTTTTGGATAGATGCCTCTGGTAGCTCTGAACCCCCTTCCCCTTAAATATGACTTGAATCACACTAGCGGTTATTCTCTATCTCATACCTTCCCCCTCGTAACTTGTTCCTCCCTCCCCCTCCTCCCCTTCCTGCGTTCCCCCTCTCCTCCCCCCCCCCATTCCTTTACTTATCCCGATTACTCCTTGCTTTGCTGCATCTCCCCCCTTTTTTCTTTCCCTTCCCCCCGCCTCACCCCGGCCCACCGGAATGTTGGATATCCATGTAATTATTATGAGGCTTTTCTAATGTTATAGTGCACTAATGTGTACTAATAAGTGATTGCTATGATACTTGCACTGCTGGAATATTTGCTAACCTAAGGCTACCGGATGAAGGTGGTTTCTCCTCTCTGTATTCTTATTTTACAGCATGTACTATATTCTTTTGTATTGTAATGCTGATTTGTCTAATTAAAAACTTTCTGTTAAAAAAAGAAAGGGCCACTTGTACGTGGACAATTATTATACATGAGCGTGCCACTTCTCAGTCACCTTTTTGATTATGGAATTGGCGCATGTGGCACCGTGCGATCTAATCTCCAGGGCTTCCCCCAACAGCTTGTACAATCCTGACTTAGACGGGAGAGAGAGCCTGCTTGAAGTGTAATCATTTGTTAGCAGTGAAGTGGAGGGATTCACGGAATGTTTTTGTTCTGTCCTCACTGCAGTCCAAATTCCTACGGCGACTGGTGTTGTGGAGAAACCCCTCTGTGTCCACGAATACAACCTTAACATGGGAGGGGTGGACCTCAATGACCAGTTGTTGGCGCCGTACCTAATTGCTCGTAAGGCCAGACGCTGGTACAAAAAAGTGTCTATTTCAGTTGGCTTTGCTGAACGCTTTTGTGCTATACAAAACTTCAGGATGGACTGGATCCTTCCTTAAATTCCAGGAAGGGATCATCAGAGCCCTTCTGTTTCCAGACGGTGCTCTTGCCCAACTTCCCAATCCAAATTCAGTGAGCCGGCTGCATGAGAGCCATTTTCCTTTTGTCCTCCCTGGTACCCCAACCCAAAGAAACCCCATATTATTATTATTATTATTATTGTCTCTCCTGTCCTGACCAACATGGTCTCTGCATTGGTGAATGTTTCAAACGCTACCACACACTAGTGGAGTTTTAGCGTAGGGTACAGCACTACACAGTCCTAGGCACACTAACACAGGGTCTCTGGGTCTCGAAAGATGTGATGGCCATCACATTTTGAGAGACACTAATCTGCAACGTTCAGTTTACAGTTTTTTTACAGTTTTTATAAAAGTGAAAAAAGTGGGGGAAAAAAACACAAAAAAATATAAAATAAAAAATCCAAAAATAGTTGTTGTATTTTTCTTCTCTCTTTATTGTTCTCTCTTATGTTCACTCTCTACTGTCTGCTCTATTGCTCGCTCATTATTGTTCTATATCTATCGTTCTCTCTCTGTTTTATTTTTACTATGTTTTATTGTATTTGCTTTGCAGGTATGGTATGTTATACTGTAATGTTTGTTTTATTGCTAACCATCATTTGCTTAGCAGGTACGCCATTCAGCTGCAGCACGAGTTTATTTATCTTGACAGCAACAGCGTTTGCTGTACGATACATAAAGCCGTGACTCCAGCGCTGTCGGAGGTGATTTCACCACCATAGTTAAAAAAAAAAAAAAGAGCATATATGCCGAAGCATGGGGGCAGGGGTGGAGGAGCGATTTGCTCCTAACATTAGGGGCGGATTGCCCCCATGCTTCGGCATATATTTTTTTAGGCACAGATTGCAATGTTTTATTTTTACTTTGTTTTATTGATATTTGCTTTGCAGGTATGGTAAGTCTTAATGTTATACTGTAATGTTACTTTGTTTTATTGTTAATCATCATTTTCTTAGCAGGTACGCCTTTCAGCTGCAGCACGGGTTTATTTATATTGACAGCAACAGCGTTTGCTCCCACGATACATAAAGCCGTGACTCCAGCGCTGTCGGAGGTGATTTTACCACCACAGTTAAAAAAAATGGTGCATGTATGCCCATCATTAGAAGTGGGTGGATGAAGGGCGGTATTCTAATGGTGGGCATACCCACTGACTAATCTCTTTTTCGTTCAGCCCACAGGCTGCATGAAAAAAAGAACATTACAATGTATGCCCAACAAGGACCAGCAACGTACTGGTATGTTGCTGGACTTTGAGTGGTTGTACTAGAATGATGCCTGCAGGTTTAGGTATCATCATGGTATCATTCTTTTCAGCTAGCGGTCGGCATTCATATAAAAGCAATCCTAGTGGCTAATTAGCCTCTAGACTGCTTTTATAAGCAGTGGGAGGGAACATTCCCCCCCCCCCCCACCGTCTTCCATGGTTTTCTCGGTCTCTCCTGTCCCAACAGGGAACCCGAGAATGCAGCCGGTGGTTCAGCCAGCTGACCATAGAGCTGATCAGAGACCAGAACGGCTCCAATCATCTCTATGGCCCAAGAAACCGGAAGCTACGAGCATTTCATGACTTAGGTTTCGCCAGATATAAACAGCGCCATTGGAAAATTGGCAAAGCATTTTATCACACCGATCTTGGTGCGGTCAGATGCTTTGAGGGCAGAGGTGAGATCTAGGGTCTAATAGACCCCAATTTTTTCAAAAAAAGAGTACCTGTCACTACCTATTGCTATCATAGGGGATATTTACATTCCCTTAGATAACAATAAAAATGATTAAATAATATAAAAATGAAAGGAACTGTTTTAAAATATAATAAAAAAGCAAAATAGTTAAAAAAAAAAAAAATTAAAAAAATAAAAAAAAACCCCTGTCCCCCCCTGCTCACACGCAAAGACGAGCGCAAGCGTCGGTCTGGTGTATATGTAAACAGCAATTGAACCATGCATGTGTGGTATCAGCGCAAAGGTCAGATCGAGGGCAGTAATTTTAGCAGTAGACCTCCTCTGTAGATCTAAAATGGTAACCTGTAAAGGCTTTTAAAGGCTTTTAAAAATGTATGTAGTTTGACGCTGCTGCACGTTTGTGCGCAATTTTAAAGCATGTCGTGTTTGGTATTCATGTACTGGGCATAAGATCATCTTTTTTTATTCCATCAAACATTTGGGCAATATAGTGTGTTTTAGTGCATTAAAATAAAAAAGTGTGTTTTTTTTTTTCAAAAAAATTGCGTTTGAAAAATCTCTTCACAAATACTGTGTGGAAAAAAAAAATTGCAACACCCACCATTTTAATCTGTAGGGCCTTTGCTTTAAAAAAATATATTATATTTGGGGGTTCAAAGTAATTTTCTTGCAAAAAAAATAAATATTTTTTTCATGTAAATAAAAAGTGCCAGAAAGGGCTTTGTCTTAAAGTGGTTAGATGAGTGGGTGATGTGTGACATAGGCTTCTAAATGTTGTGCATAAAATGCCAGGACAGTTCAAACCCCCCCCCCCCCCCATGACCCCTTTTTGTAAAGTAGACACCCCAAGCTATTTGCTGATAGGCATGTTGAGTCCATGGAATATTTAATATTTTGTCACAATTTTTGGGAAAGTTATACTTTTTTTTTTGCATAAAGTTGTCACTAAATTATATATTGTTCAAACATGGCATGGTTAGGTTATATGTGGAATTACACCCCAAAATGCATTCTGCTGCTTCTCCTGAGTACGGGGATACCTCATGTGTGAGACTTTTTGGGAGCCTAGCCACGTACAGGACCCCAAAAACCAATCACCGCCTTCAGGATTTCGAAGGGTGTAAATTTTTTATTTTACTCCTCACTACCTATCACAGTTTTGAAGGCCATAAAATGCCAAGATAGCACAAACCCCCCCCCCCCAAATGACCCCATTTTGGAAAGTAGACACCCCAAGCTATTTGATGAGAGGCATGTTGAGTCCATGGAATATTTTATATTTTGCTACAAGTTGAGGGAATATAAAATATGTACACCCTTCGAAAGCCTGAAGGCGGTGATTGGTTTTCGGTGTCCTGTACACAGCTAGGCGCCAAAAAAGTCTCACATGTGGTATCCCCGTACTCAGGAGAAGCAGCAGAATGTATTTTCGGGTGTAATTTCACATATGCCCCTGGCATGTTTGAGCAATATATCATATAGTGACAACTTTGTATTTTTTTTTTTTTTGTAATTTTTCAATCTCTTGTGACAAAAAAATAAAATATTCAATGGGCTTAACATGCCTCTCAGCAATTTCCTTGGGGTGTCTACTTTCCAAAATGGGGTCATTTGGGGGGGGGGGGGGGGTTGTAATGGCCTGCCATTTTAGCACCTCAGGAAATTAGATGGGCAGTTATAAACTAAAAGCTGCCTAAATTCCAGAAAATGTACCCTAGTTTATAGACACTATAACTTTTGCGCAAACCAATAAATATACGCTTATTGACATTTTTTTTACCAAAGTCATGTGGCTGAATACATTTTGGCCTAAATGTATGACTAAAATTGAGTTTATTCATTTTATTTAATAACAAAAAGTAGAAAATATCATTTTTTTTTTCAAAATTTTTCCATTTATATCGCAAAAAATAAATATCACGGAGGCAATCAAATACTATCAAAAGGAAGCTCTATTTGTGGTAAAAAAAGGACGCAAATTTTGTTTGGGGTACAACATTGCATGACCGCGCAATTACCAGTTAAAGCAGCGCAGTGCCAAATTGTAAAAAGTCCTCCGGTCATTGAGCTGCCAAATCCTCTGGGGCTGAAGTGGTTACATTTTTTATAGTATTTTATCGTAAAACCATCTGGGCCTGGACTTTTCCCAGATGGTATTTCCTTTAGGGCTTTTCTGATTTCCTCCTGTGTGATTGGTTCTTCTAGGGCTTCTAAGTTTTCTTCTATAATCTTTGGCAGATTAGCCTCTGCCAAATATTCCTATATTTTTACTTTTCTAATTTCTTCCTTTTGTGTCTCTTTATTTCTAACAGAGTATAATGCACTATTATATGTTTGAAAAACCTTTGCAATTTCTGTTGTTTTTTATATCATCTTACCTTTCTCATTCTTTCTCTTTTCTATATAATTTAAAGTTTTTTTTGTTTCTAGAGATTTTTGCAAGATATTTTCCAGGCTTATTTCCCCATTTGTATCTTTCCTTTGCTACATTATTAAATACCTTTCTTGTTTCCTGTTCCATTAGGTCCTTTAATTGGTCTCTTTTTATGATTAGTGCATTATGGGTTTCCTTATCTAATTGTGTTTTATGCCTTTGTTCTAATTCGTATAGGAATATTATCTCAGCGACGTATCTTTCCAGTTCCCCTAATACCATGTGTCTTTTTCCTGGGGAATTCAGGCCTCTTACATTATATGTTAAAAAAATGTATACCCATCATTGTCGCTCTCTCCTCCCGTCCTTCCCTATCCCCCTCCCGGCCCCCACCCAAAGGATGGGAATGGGGAGGCCCCCTCCAGAGAACATCCAAGAAAGCAGTGAAATATATGCAAATCTAAAGATCAATTCCCCCCCCCCATTCCCTACCCCACCCCCCACTCACCGTCTCCCCTTCCTCATCTGTTGGAATTTTGACCTTATGGTCTTTGAGCAGCATTTTCTCCTTTGTCCCTCTGCTCTTTAAGGCCCAAGGTGGAGTTCTGTCTGGCACTGTCGGATCAACCTCTCCTACTGTCGGTGAGGTAATTCCAGAACACGCCAAGTGCCCAGGTCTCTATCCCCTTTCTAAAAATCGTATTCATACTTTCATCCACGTTCCATCTCCCGCCTCCCCCCATCCCCTCCCAAGTCCACCTCCAGCATATTTGTTTAAGTATTAGACTTCAGTTCGTTGTTCTTGCTCTGTATTTCTTTTTTCTCTGGGGTTGGCTGCCACCGCTCTTCCCCCTTTATAGATCTTTCTTGTCTTTGCGTCATCTTAGACTGTCTGGTATTGGGATCTCAAGTTTTGCTCAAAATTCAGCAGTTTCTTTGATAAATCTAAGTTTTGCAAAATGTCCGTTTTTCCTGCGATCAAACAGGGGAAGCCCCAATTATATTTGATTTCGTGTTCCTGTAGTACCATCAATAGGGGTGTTAAAGTCCTCCTCCTTAATGTTTCTTGTGAAAGATCTTGAAAAATTTCTATAATATTTTCTTCAAATTTAATTGGGGACCTACCCCTCATGTTTCTCCATAGTCGTTTTTTTTCCTCCCAATTGTCGAATCTAACTATGATGTCTCTTGGACTTCCCATCGAAATTTCCTTCGGTCTCCTTAGTCTATGGGCTCTCAATTTTTATTGGAGTTGTTACTTCTTTATCCAGAAATGGATTAAATATCTTCCTTATAATTTCTGTTAAATCTTCTGTCTGGGAGGATTCAGGGAGGCCTCATATTCTTAACCACTTCAGCCCCGGAAGAATTTACCCCCTTCCTGACCAGGAGCACTTTTTGCGGTACGGCACTGCGTCGCTTTAACTGACAATTGCGCTGTCGTGCGATGTTGTACAGAAACAAAATTGATGCCTTTTTTTCCCACAAATAGAGCTTTCTTTTGGTGGTATCTGATCACCTCTGCGGGGTTTTTTTTTTTGCGCTGTGAACAAAAAAAGCGACAATTTTGAAAAAAGCTATATTTTTTACTTTTTGCTTTAATAAATATCCCCAAAATATATATATATATATATATATATATATATATATATATATATATATATATATATATATATATATATATTTTGGGGATATTTATTAAAGCAAAAAGTAAAAAATATAGCTTTTTTCAAAATTGTCGCTTTTTTTGTTCACAGCGCAAAAAAAAAAACCCCGCAGAGGTGATCAGATACCACCAAAAGAAAGCTCTATTTGTGGGAAAAAAAGGCATCAATTTTGTTTCTGTACAACATCGCACGACAGCGCAATTGTCAGTTAAAGCGACGCAGTGCCGTACCGCAAAAAGTGCTCCTTTATATATATATAATGTTCTTTCTCAGTTTAGGCCGGTATGTAATCTTCTACATATTTTTGGTAAAAAAAAAAAATCGCAATAAGTGTATATTGATTGGTTTGCGCAAAAAGTTATAGTGTCTACAAAATAGGGGATAGATTTATGGCATTTTTATTATTAATTTTTTTTTTTTTTAGTAATGGCGGTGATCTGAGATTTTTATCATGACTGCGACATTATGGCGGACACATCAGGTACTTTTGACACTATTTTGGGACCATTGTCATTTATACAGCGATCAGTGCTATAAAAATGCACTGATTACTGTATAAATGACACTGGCAGGGAAGGGGTTAAACACTAGGGGGCGATCTAGGGGTTAAGTGTGTCCTAGGGAGTGACTCCAACTGTGGGGGGATGGGCTACCACTGACATGACAGCGATCACTGCTCCCGATGACAGGGAGCAGTAGATCTGTCATGTCACTAGGCAGAACAGGGAAATGCCTTGTTTACATCCCCGTTCTGCCGCTCGGGGACATAGATACCGCAGGACCAGCTGGCATGGTCATGGAGTATGCGGCGGGCGCGCGCTCCCACAATGCCGCGTCTTAAAGGGGACGTACTCGTATGCCCATTTGTGCACCCGTGCCATTGTGCCAACGTATATCGTCGTGCACTGGTCGGCAAGCAGGTAACTTCTTCCTTCTATCTCTGTTCTCTTGATCTTCTAATCTATAAGCCTGTTCCTGTTCTCTTTTTAGAGATTTTATTTCTCCTTTTAATTCTTTTATTATGATTGTATGGCAGTCCGTTTTTTTCTCTACTTCCTCAACTCTTTTGAGCATATGTCCCAGATTTTTTTGGATTATCTCCATTTCTGATTTTAAAGATTTTTTTCCAGGGCCGCAAACATGATTTCTATATCCGTTTTTGTTGGTAGTTGAGTTTTCCTTAACTGATCCTCGTCTTTCCCAGCTTCTAGCTCTATCTCAAGGTCTTGTTCTATTCTAGACTCTGAAAGAGTGCTTGTCTCTGCAGGTAGTTTATTCTGACCCTTTTTTCCTTGGTCTCTGCTTGGTGGCTTTTAGTACTTTGTTGTTTCTCTACACCATTTCCTCCGTGGGTTACGAAGTTATTCATTGGACCTGAGCTGGGACTTATGCCGCGTACACACGGGCGGACTTTTTGACCGGACTGGTCCGACAAACTTTCCAGCGGACTTTCGACGGACTTTTGACGGACTTCCAAGACAAAATAGCCCCCAGTGCACTCTCAGAGGCATCCACCTCCAGAACGGAGGCTAAGGATGGATCAGGATGTTTCAAGATAGGAGCTGACATGAATAAAGCCTTTAACTGTTCAAAAGCTGTTTGAGCTTCAGGGGTCCATCGGAAAGGAACATGCTGAGTGATGGGAGTGATGATGCCAGAAAAGTTCTTGATAAATTTCCTGTAAAAGTTGGCGAACCCCACAAAACTCTGAACAGCTTTCCTGTCGGCAGGGGCTGATTGATACTGTCATGTACCTGGTAGGAGTCTGAAATGACAAGGTCGGCCTCTCTTGTATCTCCAATCCAAGCCCCACTGGAGGTGGAACAGATGGTGGCAAGGATCAGGAGGAACACGAGTGCCTGTGAATGCTGCGTGCAGAACTTGCAGGAGGTGTTGCAGACTTGGAAGTGCAGGCAGGGTTTCTGGTGAAGAACAGGAACCAGGTACTCGGAAACAGCGTGGAGCCAAGCTGGAGACAGGAGCGAGGTCATCAGGAAAGCTGGGTTCAGCAACGGGCAGGCAGTGAGGTACCAAGGCATAAACAGGAGCAGGGTCAAACTGGAAGCCAGGATCAGGAACCGGTAATCAAAGTAATCAGAGTCCAGAAGCAGGGTCAGGAAAGCCAGGGTTCAGCAACAGGAAATCAAGTCAGACAAACCGGGTTCAGAATCTCAGGACACAGCTGAAGATCAATTAGCACTTTTCAGAAGTCAGAACAACCCTTAAATAGGCTGTCTGGCGCCAATTGTGGCCAGAGGTGCGCTCCTGCGCATGCACGCAGCGCGACGCGCACGGGCATGCTCATTGGTGCGCGAGGAAATCTGCCGATCCCCGTGAATGCGCGCATGCGCACGTGTGTGCGCCAGGCGCATTCTGACAGTTCTCTTACATGGGGCATGGCCTTGCAGAATGCCTTGAAAAAGTATTAATACCCCTATTTTGTCATGTTACAACCAAAAACATAAATGTATTTTATTATGATTTTATGTGATAGACCAACACAAAGTGGCACATAATTGTGAAGTGGAAGGAAAATGATAAATGGTTATCAAATTTTTTTTTTTTTACAAATAAATATCTGAAAAGTGTGGCATGCATTTGTATTCAGCCCCCTTTACTCTGATACCCCTAACTAAAATCTAGTGGAACCAATTGCCTTCAGAAGTCACCTAATTAGTAAATAGAGTCCACTTATATGAAATTTAATCTCAGTATCAGTAGCTGTTCTGTGAAGCCCTTTAGAGGTTTGTTAGAGAACCTTGGTGAACAAACAGCATTATGAAGGCCAAGGAACAAACCAGACAGGTCAGTGATAAAGTTGTTGAGAAGTTTTAAAGCAGGGTTAAGTAATAAAAAAATATCCCAAGCTTTGATCATCTTACGGAGCACTGTTCAGTCCATCATTTGAAAATAGAAAGAGTATGGCACAAATGCAAACCTACCAAGACATGGCTGTCCACCTAAACTGACAGGCCGGGCAAGGAGTGCATTAATCAGAGAAGCAGCCAAGAGGCCCGTGATAACTCTGCAGGAGCTGCAGAGATCCACAGCTCAGTTGCGAGAATCTGTCCACAGGACAACTATTAGTCGTGCACTCCACAAATTTGGCCTTTATGGAAGAGTGGCAAGAAGAAAGCTATTGTTGAAAGAAAGCCATAGGAAGTCCCATTTGCAGTTTGCAAGAAGCCATGTGGGGGACACAGCAGACATGTAGCAGAAGGTGCTCTGGTCAGATGAGACCAAAATTTTACTTTTTTGCCTAAAAGCAGAACGCTATGTGTGGCTAACGCTGCACATCACCCTGAACACACCATCCCCACCGTGAAACATGGTGGTGGCAGCATCATGTTGTGGGGATGCTTTTCTTCACCAGGGACAGGGAAGCTGGTCAGAGTTGATGGGAATATTAATTGACCAAAATACAGGGCGTTCGTAGAAGAAAACCTGTTATTCCCCGTACACACGGTCGGACTTTGTTCGGACATTCCGACAACAAAATCCTAGGATTTTTTCCGACGGATGTTGGCTCAAACTTGTCTTGCATACACACGGTCACACAAAGTAGTCGGAAAATCCGATCGTTCTAAACGCGGTGACGTAAAACACGTACGTCGGAACTATAAACGGGGCAGTGGCCAATAGCTTTCATCTCTTTATTTATTCTGAGCATGCGTGGCACTTTGTCGGATTTGTGTACACACAATCGGAATTTCCGACAACGGATTTTGTTGTCGGAAAATTTTATATCCTGCTCTCAAACTTTGTGTGTCGGAAAATCCGATGGAAAATGTGTGATGGAGCCTACACACGGTCGGAATTTCCGACAACAAGGTCCTATCACACATAATTAGATATTAGTTATGAAGAGACTTTTGGGAACAAAGACGTGATAACGCCCTGGGGGAGGGGCGAAACGCGTCGACGCAACATCCTGCTTACGCTGTGAATCCTAGAACCAGTGACATCACTTCCTGAAGTCGGTGGAACGCACGCCGTTCAGTAGCGAACACCGACGGAATATCTGAATGCCTGCTCTGCACATTGGTTCCGTGAGTAGCGCTTATATGCGCAGGTGATCTTACTGTGCCATAGGTTTTTACACTATATGTATTCTCCTCTTTTTTTGGTGGAACGGGAGATTTGTGGTTCCCAAAAGTCTCTTCATAACTAATATCAGCACTAGCCTACCTTCATGCCCAGACCTAGTGTGCGGATTGAAAAGCTTGAAGTCTGTTGAATGCCTTTGTGAAGAAAACATTGTGATATAAAGGACTTTCCGCTAATAGCAATTTATGTTTATATTTTATTTTCTTTATATATCATTTGGCATCTGGCATCTGTCTTATAAGAGGTTCTTTATCCGCAATTGGAGTCATGAATGTCAATTTATATGTCACATTATTTGAATTGCACTAGTCTAGCGACATTCAATTGGGTTTGAGTCGCATAGTTTTTAGGGGCTATTCTGATAATTCTACACTGTCTACATCAATTTTTTTGCACATTTTTTATCACTATTTTTACATTTGTGTTTGTAGTCATAAATGACAATTTACATGTCACATTTTTCTCAATTGCACTGATGTAGCGATATTGCACTTTTTGAGTCGCATAGTTCCTAGGTGGCTCCTTTTTAATTTTACACAGTCTACATTATTTATGCTCCTGTATATTTCATGAATTATAATTTTTTTATATATATTTACATATTTATTTCATGAATTATATTATTTTTTTATTTATTTATTTGTATGGTGAGTTGCTAGCGCAGGTTTTTTGTTTTATTTAAGATTTGAAAATTGCTGTCCACAGATGCTCTCCATTCAATCTGACAGAGCTATTTTGCAAAGAATAATGGGCAAACATTTCACTCCCTAGATGTGCAAAGCTGGTAGAGACATACCCAAAAAGTTTTGCAGCTGAAATGGTAGTGAAAGGTGGTTCTAGAAAGTATTGACTCAGGGGGGCTGAATACAGTACAAATGCACGCCACACTTTTTTCAGATATTTATTTGTAAAAAATGTTGAAAACCATTTATAATTTTCCTTCCACTTCACAATTATGTGCCAGTTTGTGTTGGTCTATCACATAAAATCCCAATAAAATACATTTATGTTTATAGTTGTAATATGACAAAATGAGGAAAATTTCAAGGGGTATGAATACTTTTTCAAGGCACTGTAGAGAAGGGCTGTAACAATGGCCTCCTGATATTTGAGGTAGGTTAGGGATCTTTGCATGCACTTGGAAAAGATGACAAACTATACAGGGCTAACTTAGTTGGCGACCTTTTTTTACCAAAACAGTGATCCCCTGGTGGCTAAGTATGGCTGCAACATCTGGTCATTTATATCCCCCCCCCCCCCCCCCAATGAATAGGTTATAGTCATGTATGCATTTTTCCTTCTGGACGGGACAATCAAGTAAAACTGGCTATTGGGAGACAAAGGCCTCCTGATATTTGAGGTAGGTTAGGGATCTTTGCGTGCACTTGGAAAAGATGACAAACTATACAGGGCTAACTGAAACAAATGGCGACGATGGACGGGACCATCAAGTAAAACGGGCTATTGGGAGACAAATATTGGATACAATATTAAACAGCCTGATCAGTGGAAGGATTTCAAGTGGTTGCACACCCTGTACAACCACTTTTACCTACAGGTAAGCCTATATTAAGGCTTACCTGTAGGTGCTGGAAATATCTCCTGAACCTCCACGGTTTAGGAGATATTTACAATAAAGCCGTGAGCCGATGTCTACGGCGCATGCACACTTTAAGAGGGCAAATCGTGACGTTTCTAAAGGGGGTCATGCCATGACTGACTGCTCCCACACGCAAGCGTGGGAGTGACGTCAGGCGCAGTCACAGAGTCAGAGTTCACGGGCCCGGAAAGAAGAGGGGTGAAGATGGACTCTCGCAGCTAGTGGGAACAGCAGTGACATTGCAGGCTTCGGTTCAGGTAATTGCGATACATAGTAGCCCATTATGCTTTACCTTTGCAGGGAAATAAAGAGGAAGTAAAACCCATCAGGATTTACTTCCTCATGAAGGATCCAGTGACCCAGATTAAATTAGGGGAAAAATTAAACCGCATTATCAAAAAGAAAAGCACCATAGACCAAGCAGTTTGATTCGAATAATTTATTAGTAGAAATCTGTATTAATGACAGACTTCCTAAATAAAACACATTTTTACTAGATAACATAACCTGTACAAAACATTGTTAAAAAGACAATCCGGATTGTCAGCCCACATGCTGGAAATTCTATATCTCAGCCTATTCTTTTTCAGTGGTGTGTTTTTTTTCTTTTTGTGTTTTGTCACCCCCAGTGTTAAGACATTTCAATTCAGCCTAACCCAGCTCTACCCAGCTTAATCCAGTCTAGTCCAGCTTAAGCTTAGACTAGTTCTGACTAACCTAGCGCAACTCAGGCCTCAGTACCGGTCATAGTACAGGCCTCACAGGACTGGTCAGTTTTTAAATGCTTAAAAAAAAAATTCTTGGGAGTCCTTTAGCCTGTTCTGCGTTCTGAAGACATCGCAAGGACATGACTAGGGGTAGGAAGCACATGGAACAAATTACAGGAGCAATAGCTAAATAGCCTAAACTGTCTAGGCCAAATAGCCTTCATGGGTATATGTCCTCTGTTCCTTCTACTTCTAGCTCTATTTCTACCTCCTCATCCACCCCTACTTCAATCTCTGGAAAAACAAAAGTTACCCCTTCCTCAGCAATAGCTTGAAATACCCATACTGCTAAATCTATAGGCCCCCCCTGCTGACATGGTCGATATGAAACATCACCAGGAAAATGAGAACATTTCTGATAGCTGTCGGTTTAAGAGAGGTCCAGCAGGGCCCAGAGGGAGGGGGTCTTGGGGGAGAGGGCAACCATAGACTTTGGGTAGTTCTGGAAACAGGACTCATCAGTGGCGATAGTGGAGATATTTTCTCCCCTATCATGGTACTGGCTGATAACTTGGTTAGTATGAGTGGATCTGTGAACTTGCCACTTATGCTACTTACCCCTCCTATTGGCTATAATGCCTCCTCTGCTAACATGCCAGTAATAATGGAGGCACCTGAACACATAGCAACCGACGCCCAACCACGTGCATCAGTATCTCTAGACGAGACCGGGAGTATAGTCAATAAACAACCAGGCCCTCTAAATTCAGCTCAATCAAGTATTCATCATCCATGGACAGAAGATCCTGAGTTGAGGGTAATATTGCTTTCACTCCCCACCAAACAAGATCTAGTATTATTACAAAATCGAGGAGATTTGGAGGCGGTGGCGTTACGTTTAGAAAGGGCATTACGGAAAGAGATTTCTGAGGTGCGGGAACAGCTGGATATTGTGAAGACTAGGGTTACTAACCTAGAATCCTCAGTAGACAATGTGAATATGCGTATGGATGAACTGGTATTAACAAATTCTGTAGCGCAGCAAAAGTTTACTTCAATTCTTCTACAGGTGGACGATCTGGAAAACCATAGCCGAAGGAACAATATCCGTTTTAGAGGTATTCCCGAAAATGTAGAAGACGCAGAACTGAGACCAACAATACATTCTATTTGTAATAAAATCCTGGGCAAACCCTCATCAGCTGAGCTTATAATAGACAGAGTACATGCAGTCACTCCGTATAGGAGTCACCAGGGGTCGGGTCCACGAGATGTTCTTTGCCGCATTCATTTTTTCAATATAAAGGATGAGATTATGTGTCGAGCATGGCAGCTGGGCCAAATTGAACATGCAGGAGTATGGATAATGGTCCTCTCGGATTTATCTAGGAATACACGACGCATGAGAGGATGCATGCCTCCACTCTTAGATCAGATTAAAGCTTCTGGGGCTACATACTCCTGGGGATACCTATACCATCTGAGGGTCAAAAAAAAGACAATCAGTCTTTTCCACTTCACACACAGGATCAGCTTCAAGAACTGTTTACATTTTTAGAGTGTGATCCAATGCAAGTTCCAAATTGGCTGGACCCTACTTGAGCAAACCTGGGTTTTCTGGGGGGGGGGGTTGTGTCTTTGTGTTGGTATTACTTCATAGAGTATATCTATGTGGATCATGTTGGTTTGAGTACTCCATGGATAGTTTTGGAAATTTGTTAGACCCCAGTTTCTATAACAGGCCTAGAGGTAACTATTTATCACTTATGCTCTCGGAGGAGAAAGCACTTTAGTACTGTTTTTTTTTTTTTTTCTTTTATTGTTAGGGTACTGGCAACACAACAAGCCATAGACACCCCTCCAAATAGGTTTCTCCCACTCCCTTTGGGAGAAGTTGGGAGAGTTGTGTTCTTTTTTCTCATCTACTGCTTCCTTTCTGTATCCACTCCGCCCCCCCCCCTCCCCCCAACCGTTTTTTATTTATTTTTATTTTTTTGAGGAGGAAAGATGACATTGTTCCCTCTTGGAGCACAACCGCCCACTCCGGTAAGGTTAACCTCCCCTAATGTGAAGGGCCTCAGTGTCCCCGAAAAAAGGACTAGATTACTGAGAGACTTGACCAAAATGCAGAGTCAGATTGTTTTCCTCCAGGAAACACACTTCCAGGCCGGGAAAATCCCAAAATTGAGTAATAGTCTACCCAGTGGTATATCATAGTTCATCCCCGATATCTAAAGCTAAAGAAGTCAGTATTCTTATAGCAAGGTCTGTTCCATGGTCGCTAGGTACATACATTAGCGATGAGCAAGGTAGATTTTTTATAGTTAAGGGCGTATTCGGAGCTATTCGGGTAACCTTGGTTAATTAATTGCTTTTCTTAAGGTATTTGGTTCCTCTGATTTTGCAGCATAGGGATGGGGTATTGATTTTAGGAGGGGATTTTAATTTTGCATACGATCCACTCCTAGATGTCTCAAGGGGTGCATCTCATCTATCATTCTCTTATTTAAAGCGACTAAAGGCAGAATTAAATCTTCAACTGTTAGATGTATGGCATTTACAACATCCCAATGTCAGAGACTATACTTTTTTTTTCTTCAGTTCATTCATCCTACTCAAGAATCGATTATTTTTTTCTTCCACAAAAAGATCTGGACAGAGTTCGAGCAACTATGATAGATCCAATTTTTTTTGCTGAATATGGACCGGCTCACTTGGATATAGATCTAAATATAGTGGCTACAAGGACCCTGTCTTGGAGGCTTAATGATACATTGCTAAAGGACCCAACTACCATGACTGTGGTTCTAGAGGGGTTTAGAAGAATATTTTAGTCAGAATGACCAACCTAATACGTCTCCGACTGTATTGTGGGAGGCGCATAAATGCTTTATAAGAGAAATCTATCTTAAACACGGAGCCAGGATAAAAAAAAAACTAAGGCGGTGGGAAACTGAGATGTTACTCGTGAGGATTAGTAAACTTAAGTCCATTCACAAAAAAAGACTCCCTAAGCAGACACAGGAAGAATTATGGCAGGAATGCCCGGACAAAATGAAAACTCAATAAACCAACTTTTGACAATAACTATTTTATTGGATAAGGTTTGGCCGCGACATATATTATTGGCTTATAAACATATTTATTCAATAATAAATTACCATACATATTTATTTCAACATAGAAATAACTCAATACCAAATATTTAATAAAATGCAACGCAGCCACTAAGACTCGAGCTGAAAAACAAATCTGACTTTAATAATATTTCACAAAACTGTCCCCAAATGACAGGTCGGGGTTGCTGCAACCCCATTTGTCACAAACCCCAGCACGTGGCCCCGCTCAATACATGACTGAAAAGGGAGGTTCATTATGTCCAAGCCAATATATGATAGGTGTACCCCATTAAACCTATAAAAACCTGAAATACCTCCCTCCAGATCTACATGCCGGTAGGAAAAGCCAAAATCCGGAGCCATAAATTTTTCAATAGCTCTGTTAACCCTTTTCCTGACTTTTTCAAAAAGTTTTAAAATGACAGAATCCAACCAACGCAGTCTCGGAATAATTTCAGAGAAAATGATCACTAACTGAGGGGATGACATTTTAATAAGATGGATCGTATTTTTAATATTAAAAATAAGGCCCAAAGTACGCATCTGACCCACATCATTCCCTTCTAAATGTAAAATCAGAATTTTGGGGGCAGGCCAAGAAAGGTGCAGTGTACTAAATTCAAACAATAATTCCTCCCACCGCATTACCCTTCTGCCAAACCAAAAAACTTGGAACTTCTCTGGGTCCAAACCTAAATTTGAAGTATAAGATCGGTCATTTGCGCGATGATGCGCCCAGAATACGAAAGAGTGTCCAATGATCCAGACCACTCCAGGTACACCTATAATAATTCAGACAAGAGAATTAGGACGTACATATAATTTAAAAGAATTAGATTTCCACCTTCCCAAACTCTTAATACGGTCAGAACCAAAACCCAATTTAGCCACTTCTGTGGCAGCACCTGAAAGAGTGTGATGAAATATTGATTTTCGACAAATTCAATGTTTTCCAACATCTGGACAAAACACCATTAAATTGGAACTTAGCGAGAGGCGACAAATCTTTGTGTATAAAAAGAACAGCTCCCTAAATAGGACGAATGGCCAAATAAGATGACATTCTCATTATTGGGCAAATTGGAGACCCAGGACAAGATAATAAACGTAACCAAGTGCCTTTCCCCATTTGGTCCGTTTTACTAGCCCGAATAAAAACTTTTAAAGCAGCATTCTCTAGAATAATATGTTGCATTTGTAAAAGGCTTTCTTTTGCTAATTGACACAATTTCAGAGATCCGTAGTGCCGAAAAGAAAGCTAAAGTAAATACTGCATTAAAAAGAATTGCTTCAAAAGGAGAAAAACAAACTGAACTGGTAAAAGAGCAAAAAGACAAAAGAATGTCAGGTGTAACCGGACTCCTGTCATCATAACCTGTAGCACTGAAAAATAAGATAAACAGGAAGTCAGATTATTCAATTTTTGAAAAAATGAAATACCAGCTAAAGCTTTATAAATATGTGACCAGGAATAATCTTTGGACATTAGCGATTCCAAAAAGGATAAAACCATTGGTTCAGAACAATCTAAAACCTGGACCTGCATAGAATCCAAAAATTGCAACCAAAGTAACCAAGAGGACCGGTAACCAGACCATGAGGCTGCAGCCAAGGATTTCCGAACATTGTCTGACACTAGACGATTTCCCATAAAAGAGATGGGCAAGACAATCCGCTGTGGGCAAAAGGGAGAAAAATTGCTCCATCTGCGAACGAGAAAGAGCGTCAGCTATCTCATTCTTCTTACCTGGAATATATTTAGCCTTAACCCATATGTTCAGACAAAGGCATTTATAAACTAGGTAACGCAGAAGCGAAATCACAGGTGGAGACTTGGAAGTTAAACAGTTGACTGCAAACAAAACGCCTTTATTATCAGTACTAAAAAGGATCCGTTTGTTTGCAAAATGATCACCCCAAATCTCCAAAGCTACAATGATAGGCAACAATTCCAGAAGCACAATATTTCTGCAGAGACCCCTGCTTGCCCAACTCTGCGGCCAAGAGGAAGCACACCAATGGTCTCCCCAAATTGCTGTGAAACCAACAGAGCCTGCGGAGTCAGTAGATAAGCAGAAATCCCTGTCCAGAACGAAATGCTGCCAAAAAGCCCTCCCATTAAAATGAATCAAAAATTTCAGCCAAACCAGCAAATCTTCTTTCAATTCAACAGTCAATCGAATATGAGCCCAAGAATTCTTATGACCTGACATCGCCAAATACAATCTTCAATAGAAAATTCTGCCTACCGGTAATATCCAAGTGGCAAAGGCTAAAAGCCCTAATAAAGATTGTAATTCTTTTAATAAAATATTCTTTCTCTTAAAAGACATAAGAAGAATTTTAATTTTTTCAATTTTTTCAAAAGGCAATCTAAATTTTCTTTCTACGGTATTAATAGTGATACCCAGAAATTCAATACAAGTGGTCAATAGAACAGTTTTCTCAGATGCCAATGGAATACCAAAATCCCTTCAAGTATCCACAAAAACTTGCAATAATGAAAAACATTGAGAAGTATCAGCTGACCCCATAAATAAAAAATCATCCAGATAATGGGACCCAGATCTAACGGACACCACCCATTCCAAAAATGTAGAAAATTCCTCAAAATAAAAACACGACAGCGAACACAACACCCCATGGGTGAGATCAGATCGGTGGATGTAGTGTGTGTGTGTGTGTCCTGTACAGTGACAGAGGGGACCCGACCGGGGAGAGGTTCAGCACCTACCTGCTGTCCACACAAGAGCACCACTTTTGGCCGAACTAGGAACTGCAGCTTACCTACTGAGAGCAGATTTGGCTGACCTGCCTCTGCATGTAATCTACGTTCATCCTGCTGAACCCATCACTTCGGAACGCCCACCCAGAGGCTGCATCCCATGAACTGAATTGGTGCCTTCCTGGTTACCTTCCAAGCTTGATTGGCTTATCAGGTGTATACCTGTATAAGTCCAATCTTTCTGGTAAGAGACTGGTATTTCTGGTGGTGGATTCTCTAAGTTACTCACTACTCACTCTGATGTTTGCTCAAGATCTCAGTGATTGTCACGTATTTGTTTTGGATCACTCACTTTTGGGACTTATTATGATCTCATGTGGTCCCTTATCATCACATATGGACACTAATTTTTATTGATTTTTATTGAATTTTATTATTGTATTTTTCATATTTTTTATATTGATTATATGTCACTATATTTTTCATTTATTTTGTCATTGACAATATTTCAACTTATTTGATTTTCTGATCATTTTTATCCTCAATATTGTCGATAATTATCATTCTCAACATCAGTTTGTATATAGCGCTGCACATTTTTCTTCCTTTTTATAACCAGGGTAGATAGACATTTTGTGATGAAATGCTTCATCATATGTGAACCAAGCAAAACCCGAAAAACATTTGTACGCTTTCTGAATAATATCAATATGTTGAAAACGGACCGTACTCCTATCCGGAAAATGCTCACAAAGCACGCTAGAAAAAATACAAAAACCTTGCAACCAATTAGAAATAGATTTAGGAATTTGTCTGCGACTGTCCTCCTCAGATTTATTACTTTTATCCGATTTAAAAAAAAAGACTCCTTACTAGATGGTAAAAGTGATAAAATATCCACAAATTCACCTTTCCATATTTTATCCTTAATATTCTGTGGTAAATGGAAACCCAAACGTGACAAAAAACACGGCATAGATTCCTTAACATGATTATCAGGCAAAACGCTAGGAATACCTGTGACCGGAGTCGTGGTACCTTTGGAAAAAACATCCGCATCTGAAATTACCTTTTCTGACCTAGAAAATTTTCAGAAGCCCATATAACAGCAGTAGGATCTGAAGATAATAAAACATTATTACGGGATCCAGATGGAACAGAAGACGCAGGAACATTCTGAGATAAAGAAGTAGTTGTAGCTTGAAAATCAGCCACAAAATTAGACAAATAAGAGGAAAAACTGACTAATCAAACTGAAAGGAAGAGTCTCACCTTCTGCAGCTTCACCTACAGTGCCAGGTGAAACTGGCTGCTGAGATGCACAGAGCACTGGAATGGTGGAACCAGCTGCCCTGGTGTCTTGATGCTCTGTTGCCTGTGCGCTGCTGGGGGTCGCAGTGATCACACTCCAATAGAAATGAAAAAGAAAAAACCGCGCTGCGGAGCAAAGTGTAAAAAAGCAAATTGATAGCAGCACTTAAAACACACCAATATCTGTGTACAAAATGCAAAAAATATAAAAAACAAAAAGTGCGCTTACAATATGATAGTACACGTGAAAATGCAAATAATTAGATGTGCAAAACACAATATATTGAGGACAAACTAGTAGCCCGGTATATCACATATAAATATGTGTATAACGTAAAAAAATCTGGTGATGTCAAAGTAAAACCTGTAAAGGTGGGCAATTATATGCAAATAATAAATATAAAATATATCTAGACAAATATGTGGGGACCGCCAATCACAGTCCATAAGATAAATCAAACAAAATTCATCAGTGAAAAACTTGCATCCACTATACAAACACCCAATGTCCTTAAATATGAATCAAAAGGAGAGAGGGGTAGAGAAGGTGATTCAATTCCACTTGCAGTGACTCCAACGGGTATAGGTAAAGTAAAAGGTGGACCCTTACCCTCCGTGTTGGACCCCCTCGCTGGCGGGGTCTATCAATCATGCAGACTTTATCCTCTGCAAGGACCGTGTTACGATGGACTCTGCAACAGCTGACAGGAACAATATCCTCAGTCCAGACCGGTCCAAGTGATGCGCCTGGAGGGGGGGGGAGACGGCTCTCTTGCTCCCAGAGCGATGGAATGGATAAAGCAAAAAGAGCAGAGAATTATTGTTTTTCCACTTCCTGATTGAGTGAGGCACTGGCGATTTAACCAGGGCCTCACAGATGCATCCTGGAAAGTCCCCGTCATATGGTCCAGAGAGGGTAGTGGATACCCATAGTTATACTCAGGGCAGGGGTAAGGCCTCCATTAGTCAGATGCAGCCACAGGCTATCCATGCATTACAGATCCTGGGAGGTGGGTCCAGGATCTGTAATGCATGGATAGCCTGTGGCTGCATCTGACTAATGGAGGCCTTACCCCTGCCCTGAGTATAACTATGGGTATCCACTACCCTCTCTGGACCATATGACGGGGACTTTCCAGGATGCATCTGTGAGGCCCTGGTTAAATCGCCAGTGCCTCACTCAATCAGGAAGTGGAAAAACAATAATTCTCCGCTCTTTTTGCTTTATCCATTCCATCGCTCTGGGAGCAAGAGAGCCGTCTCCCCCCCCCCTCCAGGCGCATCACTTGGACCGGTCTGGACTGAGGATATTGTTCCTGTCAGCTGTTGCAGAGTCCATCGTAACACGGTCCTTGCAGAGGATAAAGTCTGCATGATTGATAGACCCCGCCAGCGAGGGGGTCCAACACGGAGGGTAAGGGTCCACCTTTTACTTTACCTATACCCGTTGGAGTCACTGCAAGTGGAATTGAATCACCTTCTCTACCCCTCTCTCCTTTTGATTCATATTTAAAGACATTGGGTGTTTGTATAGTGGATGCAAGTTTTTCACTGATGAATTTTGTTTGATTTATCTTATGGACTGTGATTGGCGGTCCCCACATATTTGTCTAGATATATTTTATATTTATTATTTGCATATAATTGCCCACCTTTACAGGTTTTACTTTGACATCACCAGATTTTTTTACGTTATACACATATTTATATGTGATATACTGGGCTACTAGTTTGTCCTCAATATATTGTGTTTTGCACATCTAATTATTTGCATTTTCACGTGTACTATCATATTGTAAGCGCACTTTTTGTTTTTTATATTTTTTGATCACACTCCAATGCCTGTATAATCTTGCTGATCCCGGCGTCGCTCATTGCCTAGGAGACGCTGACGTCAAAGGGGTCCGCCTTCCGTGCCAAAACGAGCCAGCCGACGCTTGTGCCAAGGTGCCAGCTCTGCCCTCCTCTGTGACGTGGACCTGGGCGGAGATGGGCTGAATCTGCGACGTCGAATGCGCCTCCTCTTGTTCGACCGCCCTTCCATGGCTCCCCCTTCCGCTGCGTCACCTGGGGGGTGTTCAGGAAACGGAATCTCTTCACCGAACTCCGCCTCTTCTTCCCTTGCACCTCCGACATCCAAATGATCTTCCAGTTGATCCACGATGTCTCCAGCGGTCGCTCCTTCAACTTGACCCACAGGTAACTCGAGGCAGCGCCGGATCCAACCCTCTCCTTGCTCCACTGCCACCTGCTCCAAAAGTTGACGAACGAGGGTCTTCATACCGCCGAGGAGTATCAAACAAGCGGATGTATAATAGCCCTTCTGCCGCGTATTATAGCGTGACATTCCGGTGTTGATCCTCTTCAGGCGACTGGCCCCGGACCCTGTAAACTAGCCCTTTATATATTAAACCCATGTTTCAGGGGGTCATATGACCCCAACTGACCTATCCTAACCTTTAGGGTTTTTTTCTCGAATCGTCTTCCAGGGCAGCATCCGAGAGATAGGCTCCTCCTCCCTAAAACAGGAAACACATTAGTCCACCATTATAAATTTCACACTCTTACCTGTGTGCCTCAGTTGTTTGTGTTTCCTCCGGACCCACAGGAGCTGCAAGAACGTTTGTTATTTTATTTTCACCTGTCTCTGTGCTTGTTGCAGGAGACCCCCTGCCAGCATCCCATACAGCCCAAGGGGCTTTGGGAGGGCGAGCAGGCGCAGCACTGGGCAACATTGCTCAAAGCCTGAGATTTCGCCCCTACTGAGGGGTCTGCAATCATCCCCCAGGCTGCAGGAGGACTCTGTCATCCCCACCCCATGCCGCTGTTAGGCCTGTGTATGCTTCCGCAAGCACCCCCCTCTGGCTTTCCGCAGAATCTGGAGCCCGCCAGCGGGGATGGATACATGCATAGATGGGCGCCCCCCCCCCCGCAGCCGCCGCCGCCGCCGCCGACCGCTGCCGAAAACCTCAGCAGCAGAGGGTCTAGCAGGGAGGGTTTTGCACCTTCTAAATTAGGTCCCTGGTGGCTGCGGCTGTCCCCCCAAACGAATCCACCGCTCTCCGGGCGGCGCAGCAGCGTCCTCACCGCCACAGGCCGCTACAGGAAGTCGGGGGTGTACCAAGATGGCGCCGAGGAAGTTCTGCTTCCGGGTTGGCGGCCATTTTCCCGTAGTCTATCTACTGCGGAGATAGAGCAGGGACACCTAGGGGCGGGAAGTTTAAAAAAAAAAAAAAGAGAAAGAAAACAGAATACAAATAGCAAATTTGTTCAATGCTACCCTTCACTACCAGCAGTTACTCTACAATACAGCGGCATGTGCAGGTGTGTCCACCAACCTGCACGGGGTCAGCCGGGGGCGGGGCCGGAGCTTATGCAGGAAGCAGATAAAAAGGCCTCTAAGCAGAGGATCCTGGTGGCTGATCATGTCTGACGCTTCCCCACCCTGCCCTGCAGATCCTGCAAATCAGGACAGCTCCAAGGTAAGCCAGAATATTCTTGAATTATCTCTGTCTTAACCTCTTTACTGCCTATCTACAGGCAGTTCCTTTGACCACCTAAACTCACGGGGTTTTTTTGTTCTCTATGCTCGCTTGCAGGCAAAGACCCCTGAGGAAAGGAAGGCTAAAGGCAAAACATGTGCCTCATGCAGCCACAGGCTTTCCCCAGATTGGAAAAAGCCCCTGTGTCAGAAATGCTTAGACAAAATGGTGGCAAAAGAATCACAGGGATTTTTGAAAGACCTGCTCAATTCTTTTAAGAAAGAAATTCAGAGCACCATGGCACCACTACGCTCAGCTATAGAGAAATTAGAAACGCCAGCAAGTGTCGCTCAGGCCAGTATCCCATCTACCAGCGGAACACACATTCCAAGGGAGAACAAGGTACAGGCAGAACAAGAGGTGGATTCAGATGAATCTGAACAATCTGAATCAGAAGACGGTATCTGTTCAGACTCAGAGGAGGAAGGGCATGGGAAGCAGGGGCGGCAAACCTAAATCCGGCTATTGCTTCCACCTGCACAGCCCGAACCTTGCTAATCTGGCTAACCCAGCTGCAAGATCTATTGGAGAACGACACACCCAGGGAGGAACTAATTAAAACCATCCCCACACTAACTAGAGCGGCAGCTTTCTTGGCAGATGCTTCTGCAGAAACTGTCAGAATATCCTCTAGGACCACGGCACTACTAAACTCGGCCCGCAGAGCCCTGTGGTTAAAATCCTGGGGGGGGGATACACCTTCCAAGAACCGTTTATGTGGCATACCATTCACTGGAGACCTACTGTTTGGTCCCGAACTAGAAACAGTCCTGGATAGGACTGCAGCAAAAAATAAGGGGTTCCCTCAAACAAAGAAGAGACAAGGGAAGGCGCCTTTCGGCATTTCAAGAAATTCAATAAGCCAGGGGCAAAAAAGCACTGGGGTCAACAAAACAAGAAAGGCAAAGGTGAAGTCATCCTCAAGCCTAATACCCAAAAGAACAAAAAACAATGACTGCCTTCAGGTGGGGGGCAGATTGGCGGCTTTCTCCCACCAATGGGAGGAGATAACAGAAAACAAATTCATACTGCGCACCATAGCGGACGGTTACGCAATAGAATTCTCCAACCGCCCCCCAACCAAATACTTAGCGACCATGCTACCCAAGGACAGCAATCAAGCAAAGGTGTTTCTAGAATCCCTACAGAAACTATTAGATCAGTAGGTGATTTGTCACGTTCCCCAAGAGGAGGAACAAAAGGGCTTCTACTCACACATCTTCGCAAAAAGAAAACCATCAGGCAAACTAAGGCTGATACTAAACCTCAAACCACTCAACCGAGGAATAAGACAAGAGATTCAGAATGGAATCTATCTATTCAATCAGGAACATCCTACCGCAGGAGACATTCATGGCAACACTAGACTTACAGGATGCCTACCTACATGTCCCCATAAGGAAGGATCACCAAAAGTTTCTAAGGTTCGCAATCCAGGGGTCAGCAGCTACGCTGCACCTACAGTACACAGCTCTCCCCTTCGGAATCTCCTCAGCTCCAAGAATATTCTCAAAAATAATGGCGGAAGCGCTAAAAGGTCTAAGACAGGAGGGTATTGGAATAATACCATACTTAGACGACCTCCTGTTCTTTGCGGACTCAGCAGCAATCCTAGAAAACAACCTGCGCAAGAGTATGATCTATCTGCAAAACCTGGGATGGTTAATAAACGCAGAGAAATCGCAAATGATCCCAAGCCAGAGAGTAGTGTACCTGGGATACGTGCTGGACTCCAGACTGTCAAAAATTTTCCTAACAAAGGAAAAAGACGTAAAAATGACACAAGCAAATACGTCCCTGCTAAGGAACCATTCCACAACGATCAGGCACGGAATGTCCGTACTAGGACTGATGACGTCTTCCATTCCAGCCATCCCCTGGGCACAAATTCACATGCGACCCTTACAGAACTACATTCTGTCCCAATGGGATGGCAGGCAAGCATCCCTAGAAAAATCCATTCCCGTCCCCGCCACAGTCAAACAAACACTCTACTGGTGGCTCAACCCACTTCGGGTCATCGAGGGGCGCAGATGGGCTCAAGTCAATCCAGTCAGCATCACCACCGATGCAAGCGCCCTAGGATGGGGAGCCCACATGGAAGGGCGGTTCTCGCAAGGGAAATGGACACCCAAATGGGCACAAGCCTCCTCAAACTTGAGAGAGCTGAAAGCTGTGGGGGAAGCGCTAAAAACCTTCAAGCCTGCATTACAGGGGAAGGATGTAAAGATACAATCAGACAACGCAGCGACAGTCGCATACCTAAACAGACAAGGGGGCACAAAATCCCAAAAACTGATGAGACTGACACAATCTATCCTACTGTGGACAGAAGTGAACATAAGATCGATATCCGGTATTCATCTAAAAGGAACAGACAATACAGTGGCAGATTTCCTGAGCCGGAAAACGATAAAACACACGGAATGGTCGCTAAACCAAACAACCTTCACTCAAATCACCCAGAAGTGGGGAATACCCGAAGTAGACCTATTTGCTTCCAGGGCGAACGCAAAATCTCCGATATTTTTCTCCCTGGACCCTACAGATGGCAACAGCGGGGTGGATGCTTTCAACCAAAACTGGAAATGGCATCTGTGCTATGCATTCCCTCCAACTGCCATAATCCCAAAAGTAATCCAAAAAATCAAGGCAGAGAAAACAACAGTGATACTAATAGCACCACACTGGCCCCAGAGAGCATGGTTCAGTCATTTAAAAAATCTCAGCATACAACCTCAGCTGACACTGACGGACCGCCCGGATCTACTGTCACAAGGCCCAGTCAACCATCCGAACCACAAAATCTTGAAGTTCTCGGCTTGGTTACTGAGAGGGTAAAACTCCAGAACAAAGGCCTGTCAGACAGAGTAATCAACACCATCTTAAACAGCAGAAAGCCGGTAACGAGAGCCATCTATGAGAAAATAAGGAAAAAATTTGCTTCTTGGTACGAAGACAGACCAATCTCCAACGGTGGGATAATTCCAATAGTTTTGGACTTCCTACAAGATGGTGCAGACAAAAACATATCACCAAGTACCCTGAAAGTACAGGTTGCAGCACTTTCCTCGGTCATGGATACTAGACTAGCGGAAGACCCGCTGATAAGACGATTCCTCATAGCTCTTAAAAGATCCAAACCAGCCAAATTGTACAAAACTCCCACCTGGGACATGGGCACAGTACTTA
Organism: Aquarana catesbeiana; assembly: GCF_042186555.1. Taxonomy (NCBI): domain Eukaryota; kingdom Metazoa; phylum Chordata; class Amphibia; order Anura; family Ranidae; genus Aquarana; species Aquarana catesbeiana. The sequence continues at coordinate 512,472,845 of NC_133325.1, read as the reverse complement.
AGGGCTTTCTTTCCCCTCCGTTTGAACCTATCGAGGACAGCTCAGACAAAAACCTCACGTTAAAAACTGCGCTCCTTCTGGCCTTAGTATCCGCCAGAAGAGCGAGTGAGATCCAAGCTCTATCTTCAATAGAACCATACTGTCTAATACATCTGGACAAGATAATTCTCTCTCCAGATCCGGCCTTTCTACCCAAGGTCTCTTCTACATTTCACAGAACCCAAAACATCGTCATACCCTCACTTCCAACAACCATGGATAGTAGGAAAAGAAACATTTACAGCAAACTTGATGTAAGGAACACGCTCATAGCGTATCTCGAAAGAACAAAAGAATGGCGTAGAACGACCTCCCTCTTCATCCTCTATGCAGGAATCAACAGAGGGAAACAAGCTTCAAAAAGCACCATCAGCAGATGGATAAGGATGGCCATACAGATTACCTATAAGGCACAGAATCTCACTCCACCTAGTGAAATCAGAGCGCACTCAACTAGAGCCTGGGCAATCTCTGCCGCAGAGAAAGCAGGGGCAACTCCGGAGCAGATCTGCAGGGCAGCGACATGGTCGAGCTTCAGTACTTTCGCTAAGCACTACCGCATAGACCAGCTGTCTGACCAAGACCAAGCATTTGGTCGTAAAGTGCTCCAGTCTCTAACCCCACCCTAGTAAGTATTGCTTGATATATCCTCTCGGATGCTGCCCTGGAAGACGATTCGAGAAAACAGAGTTAGGTACCTGGTAACTCTTTTTCTAAGAAGTCTTCCAGGGCAGCACTAGTTCCCACCCTTGAAACAACAAAAACCAGGTACAGAGGGGGAGCTTGCAGCTTACAGGGAATTCCTTCGGTGCTTTAACATAACTGAGGCACACAGGTAAGAGTGTGAAATTTATAATGGTGGACTAATGTGTTTCCTGTTTTAGGGAGGAGGAGCCTATCTCTCGGATGCTGCCCTGGAAGACTTCTTAGAAAAAGAGTTACCAGGTACCTAACTCTGTTTTTTTTTTTAATTCTAGAATATTCCAGGTCAGCTGACCTGGAAAACCAATCCCAGGCTTTCCCACTGATTCCTCACAGCGGGGGAGCCTGGAAACTGCTCCTACCACGATCCCATAAGGAAAAGGGGAGCCTTAAGACAGGCTAATCCCCTTTCCCCCCATTCTCCCTACGTCAGCAGTATAATCAAATTGCTAATTCAGAAGTAAGGGAGAAATTGAGTCGATATAAACAGTCTATATATGAGTATGGAAATAAACCGGGTGTTCTATTAGCTAGGGCACTGAAAGGGTCACAAACGAAACCACATATCACTCAAATCACAGCCGACTCTGGCATTAAGTTGTCAGATTCTGCGGCTATAGCTCAGGAATTTCAAAAATTTTATGGGAGGCTTTATAATCTGCAAAATACTCCAACCCAGCAATGCTCTACTCGGGCAGATTTGATATCCTCCTTTTTGACAGCATCAGGTATGCCCATACTTCCGCTGAAGGTGTGTGCAGGGATAGAGGCCCCTATAACAAATATAGAATTGGCCTTGGCAATAGAATCCTCTAAACCAGGGAAGGCCCCCGGTCCCAGTGGGTTAAATCTTATATACTATAAAACCTTCCAGGACGTTCTCTCTCCTTACTTTCTACGCGCTTACAACTTTATCTCAGCTAATGGTAAGCTAACAGAGGACGCTTTGAGGGCCCACATTATTGTTTTTCCCAAGCAGGATAAAGATTATACTCAATGTGGGAACTATCGGCCTATAGCACTTTTAAATGTTGACTTAAAATTATTTTCTAAAATCCTAGCAAATAGGTTATTGCCACACTTTCCTCATCTTATTCAAGCAGACCAGGCAGGTTTTATCCCACAGAGAAAGGCCAGGGATAAAACTATAAGGACGATAGACTTGATTCATATTGCACATTCAGAAAACCGACCCTTTCTCCTTTTATCAACAGATGCTGAAAAGGCATTCGATCAGGTGAATTGGCAATTTCTTCGATTTACTCTTAGACATATTGGCCTGGGGGAATGAATGCAGTCATGGATTCAGGCATTATATACTGGCCCTACTGCGGCCGTGCTGGTCAATGGGTTCCGTTCAGAGTATTTCTCTTTGTCAAATGGGATGAGACAGGGTTGTCCTCTTTCTCCATTAATGTTTGTGTTAACCCTAGAACCCTTTCTCTGCAAAATTAGATTGGAACCCCTGATCAGTGGACTTCAGGTTTCAAATACGGAGCATAAAATTGCCGCATATGCGGATGACCTTTTATTTTTTTCTTACCAACCCGGAGGTTTCATTACCACGTTTACTCCAATGTCTAGCTCAGTATAAGGATCTTTCTAATTTCTCCATAAATGATGCTAAATGTGAAGCGATGAGTATCCTCCTTTCCAAGGAATGTATTGTTAACTTACAAGGTGTATACCAGTTCAAATGGGTTAAGTCCTTTTTGAAATACTTGGAGGTCAAATTGACCCCGGATACGGCCCTACTATATGGGACAAACTTCTGCCCATTATCGAAAATGCAATCACATTTTCAACTATGGCAGACCCTTACCCTCACGTGGTTTGGATAGGTGTAATGCTTTTAAGATGACACTGCTTCCTCAGATCTTCTATTTAATGCAAGCGATACCTATTAAACTACCTCAAGCTTTTTTTCTCCCGTGCCAGACACTGTTAACTAAATTTCTCTGGAGCAGCAAAGTCCCTAGACTTCGCTACTAGTTGTTGGTTTTGCCTAAATCACGGGGGTGGTGGGGGGGGGGGGTTTGGTCTGCCTGACCTGATCTCTTACTATCGAGCCTTACACTTGTCTAGAGCGGTGTCATGGTGCACTTCCTCACAGACTATACTGTGGGTACAAGTGGAACAACATGCCTCTCCGATTGTTTAGTCTGCACTTCCATGGGACGCTCATAAATACTATCGGGGATTGAAGAGGCATCCTACAATTGGGGCTACTATTGCAGTTCTTACTCATATATTTTCAACAAAAGGCCTCTCTCCCTACCCATCCCCATTAACACCAGTGATCCAGAATCCAGATTTCACGCCCAGGCTTGATAATAAACAGCTCTGGCGGTTGATAGGAATAGATAGAACTAGATGCATGCATTTTGTTACCCAACAGGGTTGGATGTCAACGCAGGACCTCTCCACTCTTTCACAGCCTCCCGTGAGCCCTTGGTCTGTCTTTCAATTGTCACACTTTTTAAGGTCTATAGCAGATGCGGAATTATATGTAAGGCCACGGACACCGTTTGAGCGTTTATGTGCGGAGGGGGAACATGTATCACACATGTTGTCACTTTTGTATAAACAGATTATTCAGCCTCCAGAAGGCCAAATTCCTGCGTATATACGCCGCTGGGAAGAGGACCTTCAGATTTTTTTCACAAGATCTCAGATTAACAGGATTATTCTATTGGCTCATAAATCCTCCATAGCAAGCCGCTTTCAAGAACAGGGTTATAAGTTATTGGTTAGGTGGTATAGGGTTCCTTCCCTAATGAACAAATTCTACCCGCAAATTTCTAAGTTATGCTGGCAATGTAATAAAGAGACAGGGACATTACTACACATTTTTTGGCTGTGCCCTTTGATTACAGCATTCTGGAAGGATGTGGGGAAGATTATTAAGAAATTGACATTTGTTGACCTTGGTTCGGACCCTTTGGGCTATCTCTTGCATTTAAATGAACAACCCCTTCATCACTATAGAAAGACGCTGTTAGCGCAAATGCTGAATGCTGCCCAGGCATGTATTCCAGACTTATACTTCTCTGAAACATTGGTTCTCCAGGACAGATGAAATTAGGACAATGGAATTTATGACAGTGTCTCTCCATGGTAGAGAGGAGGAGTGTAGGGATACCTGGCGGCCATGGACGACCTTTTCGGGTACTCCTCAATATGTTGATTGTATTTCTGGAGGATGAATTTATAAGGATGAGCTGGGCCCTGATGGGGGAACCCTGGGGGGGGGGGGGGGGGGGGAGCGGTGAAGGTTTTGAGTTTGAGTTAGTTGTTTTTTTTTCTTTCCCTCCTTTTTTAGTAGATTTTGTTTCTGGACCCCCATTGATAGGGTCAGAAGAAAGGTTTCTCATTTTAAAGTAGTTAAGTTAAGGTATATGTAATTTAGGTTAACAATTGCAGTAATTGATGCATAATGACATATTTTGGAGGTTACTATTTGATTTGAAGTGAATTTGCACTAGGGTGGCATATTAATTTATATTCTGCATTAATCTCCTATCTTTAGTTTATAAATTTAATATGTGTCAATTTTGGCTTATTAGATTTATATGCTTAGCGAAGTTGGTTTTGTAATAGGTTTATTTCTTTGTTTGTCTTTTTTTTTTTTTTTTTACATGATTGGCTATAATTGGAAAAATCTTTGAATAAAGAATTATACGTAAAAAAAAAAAAAAAAGACAATCCAGATTGTCAGCCCACATGCTGGAAATTCTATGATAATTATCTCAGATATAAAAAAACTATGGGAATTCCCGTTACTAATAAAGTGCACACTGGGCAAAGGTAGCAATTGCCAAATTTGTATTGAAGACAAAAGGATATCTATATCTATATTGAGGAAATACTTGCTGCTTTAAATCAATGACCAATTACAATACACATGATTATAAGGAGATATTACTCTGCTATACACGGAAAGTTACCTCCATCAAGATTGATAATCAGTGTCTAGCTTGGTCCTTTTGTCTTCAATACAAATTTGGCAATTGCTACCTTTGCTCAGTGTGCACTTTATTAGTAATGGGAATTCCCATAGTTTTTTGATATCTGAGATAATTATCTTTATCATAGAATTTCCAGCATGTAGGCTGACAATCCGGATTGTCTTTTTAACAATGTTTTGAACATGTTATATGTTTTATGTTTTCTAGTATAAAGGTGTCTTATTTAGGAAGTCTGTCATTGATACAGATTTCAACTAATAAATTATTCGAATCAAACTGCTTGGTCTATGGTACTTTTCTGAGGTGAGTGGCCGTTTCACCTGAAGGTGGTGGACAGGCCTTTTTTTCAAAGTTTAAGATCCTTAAATGACCCGTAGGAGAGTCATCTTTGGGCATATCCAATATTAAATGGCCCATTTTGGATGAAAATTTTTGCATGCTGTCTTTTTTGTTTTTTTGGAGGTTTTTATCTACCTTCTTAGTACTTTGTGCACATTTTTGGAAAATGTATTGATTGGATGTATTGATTCATTATTTGTATGTTGAAAGCCCATTCTTTTGTTTGCTGAAATTGATGATATATGGGGAATAGAATAAACGCACCATTTACATTTGTTTCAATGAATTCTGTATGATCTCCAAAGCCTTTTGACAGAGCCCCTGGCAGTGGGTCCAAGCCCCCCCCCCTGCACTGCAAGGGTCATAGCCTGGTTCACACTAGTGCAATTTCAGATGCATGACAATAGAAATCAGATTGTTTTTAATGGTGCCTGTTCACATCAATGCAACACAGCAGGGCACTATTTTGTAAAAGGGTCCTGTACCACTTTGGTGCGGATTCAGTGCTATTTTGGCAACATAGAATATCCAAACCAAATCGAAAATGCATCCAAGTTGTACTGCACAATCACACTGAAAATCATTTCAATGCTCATTATGCTGAGGGGTTACTGTGCAAGCCATTTTATTGACTTTACACGCCCGAAGCTCCAGTTGGTGGGTGGAGCCTTGGCATCATCACACACAATATAGGCCTATTAACCCTTTTGTTGTAAGCTGATGAGGTTGGAGCACAGTCAGAGCAGGTCGCAGATTAGAGGCAGCTACAGGGGACAGGAGTAAGGCAAGTATTTACTCCCCAATCCTCTGACCTTAGACTAAATTTAATTTTCCTGAAATTGTGCTTTGTCAGATCAACTGATACAAATTTTAGCTGATAAATTTGATCTGGGTATTTACACATTAATGACCTCGAACAGTTTTAATTCCTTAACCATTTTGAATACTGATAGTAAAACTACCTCTCTTAAAATAAAAACAATCTTCTCTTCTGTCCTTTTAAACTTATTTGCCTGATTGCCTGATCTTTATATTTTCATGTTAATTAGAATACCTTAGAATACATTTTCTAGAACTAAACAATCCTGGAATATTATTTTTCATTAACTACTCTAATTTTCTATAAATGAAAACTCATAGCACTCAAATTTGCAATATTTTATTTTTATTTAGATACATCAAAATCAGAAGGCATTGGTATTTGGACAATTGTAGGTAAGTGTTGTATTTACCTATAGAAACTGTATTTTTGCACCATAATGCACATTAGGGAAAAATAAATCTGACATTTGTGTTCTGATGCATGATCTATTAGGGTACTTTCATACGGGTGGTCCGCCCAACGGACTCCGATTTGCTCAGCGGGGGATCGAGCTCTGATCCCCGCTAAGCAGGCGGATGACAGGTCCATCTCCGCTCACTGTGCAGAGATGAACCTGTCAGTCTCGTTCTCCTTTATGGAGAGATCGGATGAAAACGGACAGGCGGTTAGATTCGATCCGATCCGCCAGACGGATGTAAAATAGGGTCTTCATCTGTCTGAGTTTCATGGACAGGATCAGATCAGATAGCAGCGGGTGTCAGCGGACATGTCACAGCTGACAATCTACTGCCCCATAGGAGTGAATGGAGGCTCCGATCAGGTCTTCCTGAAAAACTGACAGGCGGACATGATCGGAAAGCCTGTGTGAAAGGGGCCTAAGAAGCGTGCTCCATGTTAAATAGCAAGTCTCCTGCCTAGCACAAATTGAATCATAAGCTAGCCATAGGGTGGGTGGCAAATGTGCAGACATTGGTTCAGGTTTTAGTTTAGTTTTGTTTTTCGTTTTTTTTACCAGGTGGTTTAATAGACATGCATGTTCTAATTGCCAAGCATGCATGCTGTTTATTTTTATGAAGGTAACAACGGAACATCCCTAGACTCTGCCAGCTCATTGTCCTGGGATGTAATAGAGATTAGTCAATATTTCACAAACCATTTTATTTCCTCAAAGAAATGTTAGCTTAAATATTTGGAAAACTGGCAATAGAAGTGAGGATCTATAACCTGATCTGTACAATAGATGTTAGCACATATCTATTTCTGTCTTTAGTTTACAAGCCAGAGCTGGCTTGTTACTACTGAACATGTCATTTTCTTGAGTACTTAGGATGTGGAGATTACTGTCTGTCCCCCAGATCAACATCTTGCTCTATAAAAAGTCCACTTCCTCCTCAATGACATACATGACATTGAGGTCATGTCTTCTATTACTTATAGCAACAGCAAACATTCTATATGTAGCGCTACCCCCGGAAGAGCCGCTTAAGTATGTTTGGTTGCGTACTCTGCCTCTCAACCCTAAGAACAGTCTCAGTCCCTCTTGGCACACCTGGCAATAGTGTAAGTGCAATGACCAATGACAAACACACATGTCATTAAAAAGCACAGAAATTGTCTTTACTGCAATATTTCTGTGAATATATATATATATATATATTCAAGTAATCGACTGAAGAGCAATAACTGAGATTAAGAGCAATATAGCTCAATACTATATTCAGGCTGCTCTTATTGGATTCCAACCCCGAGAATAACCCCAAGAGCAGAGGCAACACTTCAGCAATGGCAACTCTATATCAGATTGGTTACCTCTACATAAATTTGCTCTATGAGTCCAGGCAGGAGGAGAGCAGAGGAATGACCTTCTCTTATGTCAGACCTCTCTCTTCTGTCCCCTAACCTCGAAACGCGTCAGCCGACTCTAAACACTCACCTCAACATGAGCTTATGTTTCTTTTAACCTAATTTTAATTTCCATGCTTTACATATTTTGTAACCTGTTTGCATGATATGTAGTATTGGTATTATTTATTCGCTTTTATTTTCATATGAATAAATTTTACACTTTTTGATGTGAGAAATTGATCAGGTGCCCTTCATCCATCGTTCTCCATACTGCAGACATGATACAGGAGATGGCCAGAGACTGCAGACATGATACAAGAGATGGTCAGAGACTGGGGACATTATACAGGAGATGGTCAGTGACTGCAGACATGATATAAGAGATGGTCAGAGACTGCAGACATAGTACAGGAGATGGTCAGAGACTGCGAACATGATACCGGAGATGGTCAGAGACTGCAGACATGATACAGGAGATGGTCAGAGACTGCAGACATGATACAGGAGATGGTCAGAGACTGCAGACATGGTACAGGAGATGGTCAGAGACTGCGGACATGATACAGGAGATGGTCAGAGACTGCAGACATGGTACAGGAGATGGTCAGAGACTGCGGACATGATACAGGAGATGGTCAGAGACTGGGGACATTATACAGGAGATGGTCAGAGACTGCAGACATTATACAGGAGATGGTCAGAGACTGCAGACATTATACAGGAGATGGTCAGAGACTGCAGACATGCACCAAGTAGCCAGCATTGGGTTCTAATGCGCTGCTGCTGCTGCCATGGAGACAGAGACCAGCGCTGTTAATAGCGGTGCCAGGACAGCAACCCTGGTTGTTCGCCCGCTGGTCCACTGTCGGAGGATTCTCCCATCCACCTGGAATGTGTAGATGGGGGAATTGGATCTTTTTTTTTTTTTTTTTTTTTAGTGTAATGACCAAACGAAAAAAAAAAACGATCAATATATGGGCTGCATAAGTGGCTTAGTGCTAACTGGATCTTGGAAGAACAGAGTGGGGAAGGGAGACAGATTGGGGAGAGAAAGGGACAGTTCAGTGATGAATGTGTAATGAACAATTCACTCACTCATTCAGGGACGAGGCTGGAAGTTCACACAGCTTGGAATGTGGAGCTGCTGACTGTTCTTCATATCTCCCACGCACACACCCCCCCCTCCTCTCTCTCCTCTCTCTCTCTCTCTTTCTCTCCCTCTCTCCTTCACAGCTGTGTCGGGATAAGAGAGTGGGCGGGCTGGGCAGACACAGGGGGAGAGAGGAGGAGGAGGGGGGGCAGCTGTATGCATCCTAATCTCCGTCCGTTGCTGGGAGGGGGGAGTGAGCTTCGCTGGGCTGTGTGTGAGACGAGTGTCAGAGACACTCCGCTCAGCTGCAGCCACCGGCCCCTAAATGTACACACTGATTCTCCTACGGACGGAAGAAATCAGTCTGTAACCTCAAACTGTCACAGGGATAATGGGGGGCTGGAAACACTGCAATGCCCTGGACAGTGCAGGATCTTCAGGGACTTCGGCAATCCCGATTGTTCCGCCGCTCCCACAGATGTGATGACAGCTACAGTGATCTGTCTCACAGCTCCGTGGAGCTCTGCGCCCTGCACATCGGGGAGATGAGAGAGGACGTTGTCCAGTGTCTGAGGAGGGAGAGAGCGTGGGTGGGGGCAGTAGCTGAGGCTACATCTCCCATTGACGGGGAACGGCGCCAGGCTCAGCCAGCCGATCGGTGGCTTGTCATCTCCAGCAGACACTGGAATGACATCATGCATAATCAATTACGGCTGGATGCCGAATCGGGAAGGGCGGAATTGTGATGCATCGATGCGGCGATCATTTTCAACACCCCTAGTATCTGCCATACCTGTAGGCTCCGTGTGCTCTCACTCCTGTTACCGCCACTACATTCATCCACTGCGACTGGATAATCATCCCTTAAAAGTATATACACTGTTATGCCCCGTACACACGGTCGGACATTGATCGGACATTCCGACAACAAAATCCTAGGATTTTTTCAGACGGATGTTGGCTCAAACTTGTCTTGCATACACACGGTCACACAAAGTTGTCGGAAAATCATTCTGAACGCGGTGACGTAAAACACGTACGCCGGGACTATAAGGGGGGCAGTAGCCAATAGCTTTCATCTCTTTATTTATTCTGAGCATGCGTGGCACTTTGTGCGTCGGATTTGTGTACACACGTTCGGAAATTCCGACAACGGATTTTGTTGTCGGAAAATTTTATAGCCTGCTCTCAAACTTTGTGTGTCGGAAAATCCCATGGAAAATGTGTGATGGCGCCTACACACGGTCGGAATTTCTGACAACAAGGTCCTATCACACATTTTCCGTCGGAAAATCCGACCGTGTGTACGGGGCATAAGAGTATAGTGAGTCAATTTAGAACCAGGAATAAAAGTAAAGATTCTTCTTAAAAAAAAAAAAGATGATTGTTTTTTGATGGGCAGTTTTTCTTTTACTGAATAGGTTTTTATGCAGGTAGTGTGGAAGCAGTGTCTCAGAGGTAGGAAGACATCTGTCTTGAGAAAACAAACAACAAACGAGTAAAAAGATTTGTTTTACCCCTTTCTGGCAAAGGAGATCATGCTTCCTATTGCTACAAGCAATCTTATCCCAATGGCTCCCTTTCAGAGAAGTAGGAGATGCTATAGAATACCAGGATGTTTAGTGAGGAGGTAGCATGATTCAATAAAGTCCCTTTTTTAACCCTTTTGCTGCCAGAGCCATTTTTGCACATATGTAAAATTGCACATTTTAGACCTCAAGATTTGTTAAAACCCCAAATTATTATTTATTTTCTGAAAGCAGAAACCATGGAGAATAAAAAGGTGGTAGTTGCTGTTTTTTGGGAACATATAAAGGATGAAGTTACTTTGAATAAATTAAAGTATGTTACCAAACATGTAATCTTAAGATTGAGCGTGCTTTTGAAACAGCAGCTAACTCTACCAAATTTTGTCCATAGGCGATGCTTTCAAAGCCTTTAAAGGTCATTAGTTTAGAGTTAACCATCGATGATGGCCCTAGTGTTATCACTCTCTGGCGTGTGCAGTGATACCTAATGTGTACTGCAATTGTTGTTTTACATGTAGGGACACGTTTCTACTTTAATGTGCATGTGGTACAGTGTTTTTTTTACATTTTTATTAATTTTTTTTTTTTTAACTTAAACCTTTTTTACTTTTTACACCCCTTTGAAGCTGATCAATGACAGATCATGCTTGAACAACATCTTTCCCAGCAACAGCAGGCAGGGAATGATAGCACTGAATCTGGAAGTAACAATATGCCCGTCACTTCCAGCTTCATTCATGGATATTTGCTGATCTCCCTCCATTCTACCTGCAGGCACCTGCCATGACCATGCCAGACCAGCAGGGGGATAGCGAAGCCCAGTTTAGGTGGGGGAACAGTACATTCTCTGGTCTGTGGAAGTGATTAGGCAGCCTTACAGCCACTCAAATCACTTGCAGCAAAAAGCCAACTGTGTAAACAGGTTTACTGTGTAAACCAAGGTATTTATTCATAGAATACAAAGCTTTCCATGAATGGCTGAGCAGTGCTCAGCCCGACTCTTTTGTGTTCTGGGGGTGGAACAGGAAGTCCCCATCCCACTGCCAAAACACAGCACTGTATACTATATGTTGCTGGGGCTACATACAGATAATACAGTGCACCGAGTAAGCGCACCTGTTAGTGCAGTAAATAGTTTGTTTGGCCAAATAACTACGGTAACTGTTTAAAGTGATATTAAATATGGAGTTAGGCTTTAAAGTAATAAATACCCTTCTTGGAAGTAGGAAACCCGTTGTTTTAAAAAGGCATTTAATACTTTGGAAAACCATTTCTAATTTTAATTCAGATTATAGATGCTTTTAACTTCTCCCAGTTTCAGTTGTGCTTGCTATGGAGAAGGAAGTGGAAATGTATCAATACTCAGTTATGGAGCATTTGTGTAAATCTCATAACCAGAGTCAAACTTTATCCTCAACAATATATGACATAATTATGGTTATCAGTAACATATACAGAGATTAATGGTAAGGTGGAGTGGTTTTATCCTTTTTGTACTTTTTGCCCCTTTTAGTCACATTTGTAGTTAAGATCCAATACAAGAACATGGGAAACACACATATGGGGAGAGATAAAATTGCTGCACACGACCCCAAATAATATATTATGGGAAGGTTCCCCCAAAAGGAGTTTAAGCAGAGAGGTAAATTAATACAATAATTCAAAAAGAATCTGTGGTACTTATTATAAAAGTTTTTATTCACATACAAAAGTTTTCATGAAAGTTAAAATATAAGCTCTGAAATGTACATGGCTTTAAATAGTCGAAGTCAGGATATGACGAAACGCGTCAGGGCGTGGCCTACACAACGCCGGAAGTGAGGTTTGCGTTCCACCACAGCCCGATCTACAACCAGGAAGTGATTCGTTCCCCTGGGCACCGAGCCGGCTGAGCTTTTGAATGGTGACACGCAGCCTTTTCTATTTTGCTTGATTGACTGTTTTACATGTACGTAGATAGATTGAGGGGTTTTTTTTTGAAGATTGTGGGTTTTTACTTCAATAAACAGAATTACACTATGTGCACACTTTTTTTCTTTCTACTCATCTGTGTGGAGTTGTGTCCCCCCCCTGAAACCCCCCGGAGTGGTATTGAGAGAGAGGTGTTGAGGAGATCTTTCTGCTCTTGGAGGCTTATATGATTTGCAGATCTGGTGAGTCTGACCCCCTAGGGGGAGAGTGTCAACACAGGGTGAAATTCTACTGACCGGTGGAAGGCGCACACTGGGATATGGCTGTATTGTCACTTATGGACATTCCTCTGACCACTTCACGGACTCTCTACCTCTCTGTTTGATGTTTTTTATGCGTAGTTGGCCGCATGATTTCTTTTATATTTTTGCTCAACATTAGCGCTGTTTTATAGTGTATGTTTACTTCTATAGTTTATGTATGCTATTATTGACATCTTCATTTTATAGTCTTTGGATTTTATAAAACGGCTGCTGTCTTTCTAAGCACTCAGTTTGGATACTGAATGTCTTTTACCCGTTATCTTTTCCAGTTTGTAGTTCTATCTCTGTTTAACATTAACTTATCCAGTTGGCGCTGAGCGGTGTGCTGCAGGCCCGAGCAAACCTATCCTTGTATTATGTCTTAAATATGTCATAACTGACGCAATTCGACCCGTTTTGTTGGGGTCTTCTTCAGAGGATAAGTTTGCTGCAAAGAGACTATATTTAGTATATCAAATTTGGAAAAATGCATGACCGATTGTATAATTGCAACAATGACCATCTCACTTATGCCTCGTTTCCACTGAGCGGATCGGTTCGGTTTGGTTCGGTACGGTACATTGCCCTGCGTCCTCATTTAAAGTCCCACTTAGTTGTTTTTAGGCCCTTAAGCTTTAAAGCGGTACGGTACACTATTTTGAGTGTTTCCATTATGAAAGCGGCCCATACAACCGAACCAAACCGCACCATTCTGGGTCCTGCTTCAGATGTGGGGCCATAGAAAATGGTACGGTTTGGTTAGGGCAGAGCTACGATACATTACACTGATTGGCGGACGTGTGACGCCATGCTAGGCATTTTTTCTAAACCCACGTATGGCCCCTGGTGGTCCGACTTGCAGTGGAAACGCTCACCTGAATAGGCCAGACCATTCTAGGCCTTCCAAACTGTACGGACCCGAACCGATCCGCTCAGTGGAAACGAGGCAATAATTACCTAAGTGCATGCGGTGGGGATCTCCCAACCCAAAATCCCATGTGTATTATCAGTTGATCCCGCGTGCTAAGGGCCAAGGATACCCCGAGGCGGAACGGCACCCACTTAGTCCCGCTTACAAGGAGTCACACGTAAAAACCCCCAAGGACCATCAGGCCAGGTGGGGTCAAAACCTGCGGCAGAATTCCAAACCATGAGTCCAAGAAATATGTATAATATTGACATTAAATTTTGTAATAGTAAGATATTAATTGGTGTGAATGGGCGGAAAACTCCACTCGAGGAGTTGGTTAGATATTGTACAGGTCGTTATTAATACTGTAATTCTGATATAAGGCCTAAAGGGAGTATCAAAGCTTAATAAAGGGAAGTGATTGAAGACATAAGAGCCAAAGAAGAGGGATGATAGAGGTGATCGAGGAACAGGATGGGAAATGAGAATACATAAAATTGGGATGAAAGAAGTTGTGAAAGAGATGAAAGAAGTGTGAATTGAGAGGGAGTGACGATCAGAAAGATATAAGCGAACAGTTGGCAAGAGGAGAAAAATTATATAAAAAGAATGTGTGAGATGCAGATGAAGAAAAGAAAAAAAAAAAGAAGTGAAAACAATCAAAAGGAGAAAAGAAGCGAAAGTGAAAAATGTGATAAAGAACTGAAAAATGAATGAATGAAACAAGACGAAGACTAAAAATGATGAAAGGTGAGTGAACTATCAGAGAGAAAATGATGAAAAAAGTGAGGCACAAACCCAGAAGAGTGAGTGAAAAATATGGAGAAAAAACAAAGTGAGATGATATAAAAAGAATTTTGGAAAAAGTGGTGACATGCTGTGAATGAATAGGATTGAGTGAAACATGATGAAAAGAAAAGTTAAATGAGAGGAGGAAGAAGTGAGGGTTGAAAAAAGCTGAACTCTGGCAATGGGGGTATTTCTGAAAATCTTAGTAGGGTCATTGACTCATTTTTGCAACCATTCGTCATAGCTTTGCCATCCTTTCTAAAGGACACGATTCATTTTCTACAGTCTATTGATGAACTTACCCTGTCTGAGGAATCTATATTAATTGCAATTGATGTCGAGGCCTTGTGTAGCTCGATTCCACATACAAAGGGAATCACGGTTATACAGAAAATTCTACAGCAAGGCTCCCGCTACGATCGAGCTTTGAACGAGTTCATTATTAATGGACTCAAGTTCATTCTCAACCATAACTTCTTTTCTTTCAACGACTCCCACTTACCTCCAGGTGCAGGGCGTTGCGAAGGGGGCTTGTTGTGCCCCATCGTACGTCAACCTGTACCTGGGGGAATGGTAGCAGGCCCTCCTAGGGGGCAAGGACCTCGTCAAGTACACGAGCCACATATCCATGTGGTTCCGGTACATTGATGACGTCTACGCCATCTGGGAGGGTCCTGAGGAAACATTGATGTAATTCTTCAATCTCATTAATCATAACGATTATAATTTGAAATTTACCATTACCTATGATTGCAATACACTTACCTTTTTGGATGTTCAGGTCAAACGGAACCTTGAGGGAAAACTTTGTAGCACATTGTTCCGCAAGAGTACTGCGGGGAACACTGTTCTACACGCAGGCAGCTTTCACCCAATACCTCGTTAAAAATCCATCCCATATGGGCAGTACCTGCGTCTGCGCAGGAACTGCTCAAAAGGATGCCCTTTTTAATGAAGAAACCGGAAAACTTCAGAATCGCCTTTTTGGCACGCAGCTACAGCCGGTCTTGTCTGCGCAGCGCATACAATAAAACCTTTGCCCAATCTAGAGTTGGGCTATTGTTTAAACACAGGGTGAGGGATGACTCTGATTCTGACCCTACCAGGATAATCATGCGCTTTTCCAAACAACACAATGAAATCAAAGAAAAAGTCCGCAAACATTGGACCATACTTTCTGATGACCCCAAAGTCAACACCTTTGTATCTATCAATCCTTTGATCACTTTCAAAAGAGCCACCTCACTTAAAGATAAACTCGCTCAAAGCAAGTTTAAAAATGAATCTAAATGGCAACAACACTGTTTAGCTTTTGACTAATTTCCATGTAGCCACTGTTCCCACTGTCCCCTAATGAGGAGAGAGAACGTGTTCTCTCTTCCCAATGGGGAGACCTGTGAATCACCCCATTTTGTGAACTGTCAAACCCGTAGGGTAGTGTACCTCTTGGTCTGCAAATGCGGTGCCTGTTACATAGGTAAGACCAAACAGGAGTTTTGGCGACGTATGTCACAGCACATGTACAGCATGCGGATTGGGAATCACCATCTCCCAGTCGACAGACATGCTGTACTTAAACACGAATATAAAAGTGCCGAAAATTTCCTTCACTGCTCTCGATCGGGTACATATTCCCGATCAAGGCGGTGATTGGAATAAAATCCTACTTCAACTAGAACAAAGATGGATTTTTCAACTACATGCCACTTCATATCCAGGTCTAAATGAGTCTCTTTTGCTCCTTTTCTAAGAGGTTTTGCCTCTGGTAAAACTCATTAAACAAATATTAGGCCACTTTGTAAATCATCACTTATTAGTGAACTGTGACTTTATTTATTGATTAATGTCACTTTTGGACAAGCTCTGTGAAATCTCTGTGTTTCCATTCTAACAACATAATTGTTCTATAATGTATAATAATATATAATACAAATTTTTATAGTGATATGAATTTATTAGCTGATGTCATTAATTATGTTATAATGCTCAATAGGTTCTGTGCATGCCTGAATTTGTGCACAATGTTACCCATTTCTCACATTACTTTTATGTATGACATCTTCCCTGTGTCTGTGTCCCTGTGTCTGTTTTTCAGATCCCTGCGTGCTGATTTTGGCCGGGCCCCCTTGGTGGGCGGTATTCTACGTTCTGTGTGCTTTCCCAGCAAGGGGGGGGGGGCTTTAACAACTGTGCTCCCTTTCTGTCTTGGTGTGTGACCTCCTCTGGTCGCCTAAGCCAATGAACATCTTGCTGGCCAATCACTTCCGGGAGTCGCGCGCGGTGGCCGCGCTGGTGCGCGCAGCGTCACGATTTCACGTCTTTAAGGCGAAAGTGACGACAGCGGTCCAGGACTTCCGCCTTTTGGAACGCCGAGGGAGCCACCCGTGATGTGCTGCATGGCGGCCATCAGTCTCGGCCAGTCAGGTAAGTGGGAGGGGGTTCACACCTGCGGCTGATTCTCAAACGAGTCCTTGATTGGAGGTACCACATAACCCTCAGTATGTGGGCTGATCTTTAGATGATCACCCCACATCCTGGTTCGGATGGTCGGATGTCTCTTTCTCCCTTCCAGGAGTAAGTAACACACCTTTTACTTCCTCACATTATGCTCACCTGCCTTGATTTGCCTGGATATGTTTTAAATATAACACTCTATCTGGCAATTTTCATTAATAGGCATGTGAGCTATCAATTTCTTCTAAGTTGCTCATTCAGGACAATATCGTTATCTTTGCTACATATGCATCATCTTTTTCACACCAGGTACTATTATATCACCTATGTTGTTCAATAATTACTTTTAATTATATTGCACACGTTCATTCATTTTTTCACAATCCACCTTCGCTTATTTTCCTTTTTGCTATAGATTTCAGCTTTTTTCAATCCTCACTTCTTCCCCCTCTCATTTAACTTTTCTTTTCATCATGTTTAACTCAATCATATTCATTCACAGCACGTCACCACTTTTTCCAAATTCTTTTTATATCATCTCATTTTGTTTTTTCATCTTTTTCACTCACTCTTCTGGGTTTGTGCCTCACTTTTTTTCATCCTTTTCTCTCTGATAGTTCACTCACCTTTCATCATTTTTAGTCTTTTCGTCTTGTTTCATTCATTCATTTATTTTTCAGTTCTTTATCACATTTTTCACTTTCACTTCTTTTCTCCTTTTGATTGCTTTTACTTCTTCTTTTTCGTTTTCTTTTCTTCATTTGCATCTCACACATTCTTTTTATATAATTTTTCTCCTCTTGCCAACTGTTCGCTTATATCTTTCTGATCGTCACTCCATCTCAATTCACACTTCTTTTATCTCTTTCACAATACTTCACAACTTCTTTCATCACATTTTTATGTCTCTCATTTCCCATCCTATTCCTCGATCACCTATCATCCCTCTTCTTTGGCTCTTATGTCTTCAATCACTTCCCTTTATTAAGCTTTGATACTCCCTTTAGGCCTTATATCAAAATTACAGTATTAATAATGACCTGTACAATATCTAACCAACTTCTCGAGTGGAGTTTTCCACCCGGCCTGATGGGCCTTGGTTTTTTTTACGCGTGACTCCTTGTAAGCCGCACTCAGTGGGTGCCGTTCCGCCTCGAGGTATCCTTGGCCCTTAGCGTGCGGGATCAACTGATAATATACATGGGTTTGGGTTGGAGATCCCCACCGTATGTACTTAGGTAATTATGTGAGATGGTCATTGTTGCAATTATACAATCTGTCATGCATTTTTCCAAATTTGATATACTAAATATAGTCTCTTTGCAGCAAACTTATCCTCTGAAGAAAACCAACAAAGCGCGTCAGTTTTGTCATATTTTAGACATGTTTGCTGTTTAATGCCATGTACATTTTTTGTAATCACAATATTTGCATCTTGTGGGTATACCCCTTTCAGAGCTCATATTTTAACCTTTATGAAGACTTTTGTATGTGAATAAAAACTTTTACAATAAGTACCACAAATTCTTTTTGAATTATTGTATTCATCTACCTCGCTGTCTAAAAACCCCTTTTGGGGGAACCCTCCCATAATAAGATCCAATACAATTTTTATTTAGAAACCTAAAGAAATGTAACAAAAGCATTCCTAAATCTTAGCATTCCATGTTATTTTCAAAGCTCTTAAGCTGGCCATACACTTTTAGCTTTTTTTTGTATTCTCACAAAGGCATCTGATTGGCTACAGCCACTGATCTACAGAAAAATTTCCATAATTTCCAGAATTGCCCTTCGACAGAAGTTGATAAGACAATCAACTTCTGTGAAATGGGGAAGCCCAGACAATGTTCGGAATTCGTCCGGTACCTGCTGGACCTAATTTCTTGCGATACTTAAATTTGGATAACTACATATTATGTTCTTGTTCTTTTTTATTGTTATACTTCAGAACTGTACAGATTTTTTTGCATAATTTGAATATTGTGGAGACAGTTCCTGTTAAGGCGGAGTTCCAGCCACAAATTTTTTCTTTTTAAAGTCAGCAGCTACAAAACACTGCAGACTGCAGCTGCTGACTTTTAATAAGGACACTTACCTGTCCAGGGAGCCCATACCAGTTTTTATGCATTGTTATATCCAGAGTGCACCGTATTACTCTATTGTTTTTATATCATTGACATGTTACTGCTATTTAAAATGTAACCTTTCATTTTCAATTCTCTCAAGGCATATTGTCTGTAATAGTTGCAGCTGCAGCTTTATCTGGTGCTTGCTACTGTTTATGCAATTTAAGCAAAAAACGAAAAACAGGGTAAGGCCATTTTTATGTTCCTTTACTTGTATCTGCCTTGTCTGTAGAGGAGATCCCACTCTACATTTCTTGCCATGTTGATGTTATTTAAAGTACATTGTGCCCACCTCTTAAGTGACTTAGGGTCAATTCACACACAGTGCCCTGCAATTATGCATGCAGTACCACATGCTTTATGCAGCATACTATGTGATTTGCATGTGTGTTGTCAATCACTTTAAATAGCATCCCAACCTATACACAAACATGCACAATTTACATAGTTAGGTTGAAACAAGACTGTTCATCTAGTTAAACCAATAAAAAAAAGCAAAAAAATGTACGCACACACATCATATACACAAACTTATCCCCCATAAGGCAATTGGATATTCCTTGAATCAACTACCCCTGTTGTTGTTACCTCTTAATAGTAATATCCAGTTATTTTGTGCATTTAGGAATGCATCCAGCTTTTTTTAAAACAATCTACTGAGTTTGCCGGAACCGATTCCATATGTTCACAGCTGTTACTTTGAAGAAGCTTTTCCATATTTAGAGGTTAAATCTCTCTTCCTCCAGACATGCCCCTTGTCCTGTAATGGCATAAAAGTGAATAACTCAACACCATGTTAACTGGCCTCTGGAGTCTATACTTGATATAAGAAAGTATTTTGCTAGCCTTAGAAACTACAGCTTGACATTATATACTATTATTACATCTATTATCTACGAGAACACCCAGATACTTACCCACCATTGACTCCCCTAGTTGTTCTCCTCCTAGTATGCCAGATGCATGCATGTTTCCCAAGTGCATAACATTACATTTATCAACATTAAACCTCATTTGCCACATACTTGCCCAATTAAACAATGCATTAAGGTCAGCTTGTAAGGACATAATTCCACTGCATGTCATCTGCAAACACTGAAATGGTATTTTTAACCCCAAACCTGATATCATTTATAAATATGTTAAAAAGTAAGGATCCCAACGCTGAACTTTGGGGTACACCACTAACAATCTTAGACTTATTCAGAGTATGCATCACTAATCACTACTCTCTAAATACAGTCTTTTAGCCAGTTTTCTATCCATTTACTAACTGAATTTTCTAAGCAGGTAGGCTTTAATTTAAACATTAGCCGTGTGTGTGTGTCAAACTCTCTGGCAAAATCCAAGTATACTATATACTCAGCCATTCCTTTGTTTAATTTTTTGCTTATCTCCTCATAAAAAGAAATCAGATTTGTTTGAGAACTTTTGTCTTTTGTGAATCTGTGCTAACTATTGTTTAAAATATTATTTTCTAGCGCAATCTCTTCTATGTGTTCTTTTCCTAAACTCTCCAAAATCTTCCTGAATATAGAAGTTAAACTAATCGGTTTAGAGTTACATGGCTTTTATCGCATAGATGGAACAGAGCTCAGCTCCTTGAGGACCCTTGAGTGTAAGCCATTTGGTCCATGTAAATTAATATGTGTGTGTCACCGGCGCAAAACCACTTATCCCTCAAATATCCCTAAAGATCTATTTAAGAGTTGCTGCATTCAAAGAAAACCATTCATTAGAATGGGCTGAAAGTGCTAATTAGTGTGTGTGAATGCGCTACTCCTATCTCTACACCACTCACAGCAGTTGCATACCCTTCCTATTGTTGTGTGAAAAAAACTTATCTTATATCCTAAAACAATCTCCCATAAATGATATCATATACATGTGTACAAATCACCAAAGTGGACCGTTTGTCCATATACTTCCATATGAGGAACACTAAAGTTCAAGCATAGCCGGTGAGATGTGTTACTAAGGTGGAGTGGTTATCCCATGAATGAACCAAAGGCGCATCATTTAAGAAGGATCTGGTGAGTGGCCAATCTAAAAGGTGGTGGTGTGTCATTTAGCCACATATGAAAATTGAAGGAACACAGGAGCACGTTAATCACAGCAATTGATAGAAGATTTTGAAGCAATTTTTTTTTGGGGGGGACTTTGTGATATACATTGCATATGTCAGCCGATTTATGTTTTGGTTCATGTTTTTGGTCCACTTTGGTGATTTGTACACATGTATATGATATAATTTATGGGAGATTGTTTTAGGATATAAAATAAAATTTTTTTCACACAACAATAGGAAGGGTATGCAATTGCTGTGAGTGGTGTAGAGATAGGAGTAGCGCATTCACACACATTAATTAGCATTTGGTCCATGTGCTTTATAAAACTTTATTTTGTGTAATGCCGCATACACACGATCGGAATTTTCGTCGGAAAAGCCTTGGATGGTTTTTCCGACGGGATTCCGCTCAAGCTTGTCTTGCATAGACACGGTCACACCAAATTCCGACCGTCAAGAACGCGGTGACGTACAATACGTATGACGGGACTATAAAACGGAAGTTCAATACCCAGTGCACCACCCTTTGGGCTCCTTCTGCTAATCTCGTGTTAGTAGAAGTTTCGTGACAAACGATTCGCGCTTTTCAGACTCGTGCTTTTTCAATCGTTACTGCTCTTCAGTTTTTGCTTGTGGGTTTGTATCTGTTTTTCAGTGCATTCTTGTCTGCTCGTTTCTGATTTTCAGCTCGCTCTTAACAGGCCTTGATGTTTTTCAGTGCATTCTGTTAGTTCGTCATGACCAGCCGACCGTTTTGAAGCCATGTTGCGGGTATGTCCTCGTTGTAGAGTTCGTGCTGTGCGGGGGCTTGGTGTTGGGGTTCTTACTTTGACCCAAGTCCAGTCCATGAACAGGGCGGGGAGGAGTTCATGGACCAAGAATTGGTTACTCCAGCGTGATCAATTCTCTCATATGCCTTTGCTGCAGGAGATCCAGGAGAATAACCATGATGATTTCAGGAATTTTCTCCGGGTGACGGACCCCGTTTTTCACCGTCTGTTGGCTCTGCTGTCGCCTCATATTATGAAGCAGGACACCTGCATGCAGCAAGCCATCACTCCCAAGCAGAGGCTAGTCGCCACGTTGCGGTACGTGGCGTCAGGGAGAAGTCTGCAGGACCTCAAGTTCTCCACAGGCATCTCCCCCAGGCTCTGGGGATCATTATTCCAGAGACTGGTTCTGCCATCATTTAGGTCCTGCAGAAGGACTATATTAGGGTAAGTTTTCTCCTTTAACATCACATTATATGTATTTAATGTATGCTAATGTTTTGTATTTCTTTCATCATTCCCTAATTACCATGATTGTAATATGCTGTGAATGTCCTCTTTATCCTCATGCATGCCTTCACTAACCTCCCCAGCATGTTATCCTGGGCCCATGCACACCTAGCCTAGTCACTTAACAATGGATTTGGTCAGCTCCATTGTAGTGGTTTACCCTAAACACCCCCTAAAATTTGTCCAAATGTTATTGTTGTCCTTAAATTCAGGCAGAGTGCCAGAGGCTTTTTTTGGGGTCCCAAACATTTATAATCCCCCCCTAAAATTTTTCCAATGGGCCATCAGAGGGGGTTAGGAATCTGATAAGTGGACCTTATATTTTTGTCTTTAAATACTCCTTAATATAAATGTTATACTGATGTTGGCCAAGAATGTTTGTGTCTAATCTGCTTGCAATGTTATGTGCAAAAGTACTAATTTTTTTTTCTTTTTTGACTCCACAGTTTCCTTCAACGCCATAGGAATGGCAGACTGTGGCCTCCCATTTTGCTGAACGTTGGGACTTTCCTAACTGCGGAGGGGCAATCGATGGGAAACGTGTCCACATGGTCCCACCACCCCACTCAGGGTCATACTATTTTAATTATAAGGGGTTTAATAGTATTGTGTTGATGGCGGTGGTGTCGATGACATGAATTTTTATATGTGGACGTGGAGAAGAATGGCCGGACATCTTGGTTTTATAAATTTTTACCTTGAACATTTTTTAAAAGTACATAAACAGGCATGTTTCAAAACATAACATACACAACTCAGGAACTTACAAAGTTCAACATGAAAAACTGAAGACAATATCAGACATTATAGTGTCAAAAATATGTCTTGCCTTCATCAGATGGGGTGATGTCACCCCTGTAAAAGCCAAATTTTGAAGATGCACACAAATTGGGAGTTAAACTGGGGATTTCCCTCCTGATCCCATGCCTAATGTCAACATAAGCTAGCTCCCATCATGGGGGATCAATGGACGTGTTTTGGGGGTGCAACCATTTCCTCACACCTACTAGAGTTGCGAGGAAGGGATTGCATCCACAAAACGCGTACATTGAAATCCCCTGATGGCAGATAGCACATGTTGACACACTGTGTGCATCTTCAAAATTTGGCTTCTAAACTGCGAGAAAAATGTTTGAAAATTGTTAAACATAAGAAAAAAAATGGTGGCATTTTGTTGTTATTTAGATTCTCCCTAATACATCAATCATGTTATTCAGTTTTTGTTCAACCTCATTTGTTTTTTGCTTGATGATGTCTAAATCCTGACTACACCACATTATGTCCTGGATTAGTCTTTGTGCACTGTCACTGGTGAAATGAGGAGATTGTTCTTCCACAACCTGCACATCACCTAAAAGAAAAAATACACATCATGTATTATAAATATGCAGGCATACCTCTATTACCTGAATCTGTGGTGTCTGACACTGACTGACCTGTTGTGGTGACAATTTCAACCACTTCTTCCACCTCTCCTTCCTCCACATCCTGAGGTTGTGGTGTCCTCTGGTCCCCTTCTTTCGGAGGTGGGGGGTTCCTGGTGTCCTCAAACGTCCCGAGTCTTATCTCCCCTATGAGAATGAAACAAAAGGTATACTTGGCACACAGATATTTGAGGCCAGAAATAGGAATATGAAACATTGCTTGGAAGTGGGGTACAATTGTCTGTTTTGGCAGAGTTCAAAGCCGGAAAAAGTAAAGCAGATGTGGCGCTGCTCATATGATTCATAAAGTGCTAATCTAACTGAAGATTATATTAAATTTTTTTTTTTTTTAAAGGTTAACTTTTTATTATTTTTATAAGCAAAACCAGTATTGGTTGCACAGACATACAATCATATCAGACATTGTTTTAGTCATATTACAATCCGGTAAACAGGTATATAGGTTTGCATTATACATCAGTATGAATCGTCTTACATCATATTTTATTGCAGTTAGGGGAGGCTGTACACAACTGCTACAGTATATTATTCCTATACAACACTTATAGCTTGTCAATCTGGTGTTATAGTGCTCTCCGAGCTTACCCATGAGAAATTTTTTGGGACATCCTCTAGCTTCATATGTTAGCTTATACAATGGTATAGCGTGATTGATGAGGGTTAGCAAGAACTTTATAGTCAGAGTAGAGTGGGATTTCCAGTGCATAGTTATTGTTTTTTTGGCATAGAACAGTACAATCCTTAGAAAGGACTGCGTGTTTTTAGACCAGCCTTCATCATCAATGTAGCCTAATAGACACCTAAGAGGATTACAAATGTTCGGTATATTGGCTACAGAGCTAAGGAATGCCGTAACTTCTGACCAGAATCGCCTTATCGGAGCACACTCCCACATTAGATGGAAGAATGTACCCTCAGCTGCACCGCATCTCAAGCACAAAGGATCTGGTAATTTTTTTAATTTAAATAACAATTTGGGTGTGAAGTACCCTCTATACAATAGCTTTGACTGGATCACCCTATCTCTGGAGGAGATGACCGAGGGGACCTGCAAGGGAGGAATCTCCCCCCATATCTCCTCCGTCAGCTCAGGTATATCTGCACGCCATGTGTGCTCAATCCTCTCCAATCTGGTAGTGGTGGAATGAAGCAGAGTTCTATAATAAGATGAAATTAACTTATCATGAGAGGGGTCAGTCAGTAAGAGTTCAAGCCTGGAGGATTTCATCTCTATATTTCTTAGCCCAAATTGTGCCGCTGCTGTGTGTCTTATCTGCAGGTATTGGAAGTAGGCCGTCCTTGGAAGCCCAAAATCCCTTTGGAATTCTATAAAGGATCTAAATGTGTTACCCGTAAATAAGTGTGATATTGGTTTCACCCCTTTTTTGGACCAATACCCCCCGTCAGTCCTTTGATTAAATTCTGGTAGGGAAGGGTTTCCCCAGAGTGGGGCATTGGGAGAATAAACAGCTGGAGAGTCGGTTGGAAGTAGTTTGGAAATTTTAAATATCCGCAGGGTCATAGATAAGATATTTACGCCCTCCCTCCCTCTAAGTGACATGCGATGTATTAGGTTTTGAAGAGATTCGTATGAGGTGAGAATGGCCGCCTCAAGTGCGGTGGCTGCATTGTTGGCCTCCGGAAAGAACCACCAATGAGCGTGCATCAATTGCGAGGCAATGTAGTACGTTTGGAGGCATGGCAGGGCCAGACCCCCTTCCAAAATGGGTAGTTGTAAAGTATGTCTTGCAATCTTCACCACCCCTCCTTTCCATAGAAAGTTAATAATTATTGAGTCTATTTCTTTAAATTTGGCTTTAGTAATATAAATTGGGGAATTACTCAGGATATAAAGGAATCTCGGGAGGTAGATCATCTTGAAAATATTAATTCTGCCTAGTAACGTGAAAGGAAGATTGTTCCATGTTTTCGAGGTGGATTTTAATCTAGTGATGAGAGGGTCCAGGTTAATCTTAGTATATGAGGAAATAGGGTGTTCGATCAGAACCCCTAAATATCGAAAGGTGGTTACTATTTGTAATGGACATGCTGGGGGCAATTTTATTTGTGACTCCCGGTCAATCTGAAACAAAAGAGATTTATCCCAATTGACCTGGAATCCTGAAAAGTGACCGAAACGTTGGATAGTCTCCAACAAGACTGGGAGAGACGACTGGGGGTCCTCGAGATATATCAACATATCATCTGCATATAAGGAGACTTTTTCTTCTAGGCCCCCAGTCATCAATCCCTTAATCTCCCCATTGGATCTCACCAACGCAGCCAAGGGTTCTATTGCCAGTGCAAATAGTAGTGGTGACAACGGGCATCCCTGCCTCGTTCCTCTCTTTATATGGAAAGCGTCCGATACAGACATATTAACCCTTAATCTAGCTATGGGTTTGGAATAGAGGAGCTGTACCCGTTTTATGAAGACATTACCAAATCCAAATTTGGCCAGGACCTCAAACAGATATGGCCATTCGACTGAGTTGAAGGCCTTATGAGCATCTAACGACAAAACCGATCGAGCATCGGTTCTGTCGTGTGATGTCTGTAGGTTGGTATATGATCTACGTAGGTTTATAGAGGTTGATCGTCCAGGCATAAATCTCGTTTGATCCACCCCTATAATGGATGTGATTACTACGTTCAAGCGCCTGGCAAGTACTTTAGCCAGAATTTTAACGTCTGTGTTAATAAGTGAGATTGGCCGATATGATTCGCATAAAAGGTGATCTTTATGAGGCTTGGGAATTAAAACTATCAATGCTTCTGACATGGATGGTGGTAACTGGCCTGTTCTAAGGGCATAGTTGTACATCCGCAGTAGATGTGGGACTAGGAGATCCCGAAATTGCATATACCACTCGATAGGGAATCCATCAAGGCCCGGGGTCTTGTGTCTGGCAAAAGATTGTATTGCTTCCTCTATTTCTTCCGTCGTTAACGGAGCGTCAAGCTCATCAGCCTGACTCCTCGTCAATCTCGGAAGTGAAACCTCTGATAAATAATCATCCAATTCTATTATTGTGTAGTGAGCTCTGGTAGCATACAGAGCGGAGTAGAAGGCAACAAACTCCTTCATAATATCTTCACTCTGCTCAACCATCACGCCCGTTTGGGTTTTTATTCTGGGAATGTTACAGGGTTGATATTCAGGCCTGGCCAGGTAAGCTAATAAGCGGCTATTTTTATCCCCAAATTCAAATATACGTTGATTTTGGTATAGTAATTTTTTCTGTGTACGTTCTAGGAGTACCAGGTCTAGTTCCCTAGCTTTATGTCGCCAGACAGCATGTGCATCAGTAGTGGGGTGTGTAGAGTATTCTGTTTCCGCTATTCTAAGCTCTCCCTCTGTGTCCACTAACCTGGACTGCGATGCCTTGCGGGCCCCCCCGATGGCAGCTGCAAAAGAGCCACGGGCAGTGGCCTTGAAGGCGTCCCAGACCACCGGGACGTCTGCGCTGCGTTTGTTGATTACCCAGTATGATTTCATATCTGCCATAATTTGATCTAATACAGCTTGGTCTGCCAACCATAATGAGCTCAGTCTCCACACCCGATAAGAGGAGGATGTATTCAGGGCTAGGTCTACCATCAAAGGCGAATGGTCAGATAGGGCCCTAGGTAAATATTTGATTTTGGCTATAAGACTGAGTAAATCAGATGAGACCAGACATAAGTCAATTCTTGATAGAGTATTATGAGTGTCAGACTGACATGAGTATTCCTTTATATTCGCATGTTTCCATCTCCAGGCCTCCACCAAATCAAATTGGGTCAGAAAGGATCCTAGAGGAGTTGGGAGTAGTGTAGCGCATCGAAATCTATCCAAAGAATTATCTAAGACTGTGTTGTAATCCCCTGCAATTAATAAAGGACCTTCGGCAATTTCAAGTATCATTCCCATCACCTTCTCAAAGAATTTCTTTGTGAAAGGCGGTGGGACATAAACATTTGTCACAGTGTATGGTTTACCCATTAGCTCCATTACCAGGATCACAAAACAGCCATTGGGATCTAATTTTATGCGTTTAATGGAAATTGGTGCCGATTTGGCAATAAGAATGGATGTCCCGCGGGCGTAAGAGGAGTAAGTAGAGTGTAAGGCGTATGCTATTTTAGCTCTTTTAAGGGCCATCACTCTGGAGCCCTGGAGATGGGTCTCCTGGAGAAGGATCACATGCGGTTTATATCGTGATAAGTAATCAAACATTATTGAACGTTTTACCTTAGAATTAAGCCCCCTCACATTCCATGATACCAGACGTAAAGTGTTCATTCTTGAACATAAGATATGAGTTTACACGACCACCCGTCCAAGTAGCCCAGGGTCCACCACCTCATCGTGGGGACCCGACCCTCCCGATGGGCGGTGGTGCAATCTGAAAAACATTTATGCAAAAGTAGAAAAAATAGTATTAATGACAATAATATGCTTTTTGATGTATATACCTGAACGTCTTGATAGCCTGAAGGGCCTGCAGACCTGTGAACCAATACTATGAAATAACTTTTGTGTAGCCTGAACAATGGCGGCACTTGAAACATTCCCCAACCCCCCCAACCCACCCTAATCCTCCCGGCTCCCATACCCAAACTCATGAGAGATTTGATCCCTTAACTGGAACTGTAAAGTAGGGGGTATCTAAACCAGTCTCGTGGTCAACAAGCTTTAGGTGGCGCGGACAAGGGTGGTTGTGAACACAAGTCACCACCCATGCTCACTCCTTGGACTAGATAAGCAAATGATAGCCCGGTCGTAAGGCAATGTCATCCTAGGTAGCACAGGTGCTTTTCTGATTTAGCTTGCGTTGCAATAATGATGCTAGTCAGCCAGATAGGATGACATCAATGATTTCCCTTGCAGGCCTCAGTAGGATCTTCAATCTTCCTGTTAGCTAATAATTGCATAAAGGAAAATGTTCTGTTCTGTGGTATAAGTTCCTATTTTGCTCCTATCTTGCTCCGTCGACGTTACATGGCAGCAGTGCAGAATGTTAGCAAATGGAAAGTTCTGCTAATATCTATGTGATGAAGTAAGGTGTATGTTCATCAGGGTGGGGATCTCCGTTGTTGATTTCTTTGGTCGAATGGACCCAATGTGTCTGCCCATTGAGCTGCTTCTTTCGGATCTGTGAAAAAGTGGGCCTTGCCTCCACTCATATACCATGTAAAGGAGAGAATTTACGGCATTGATAAGATCAAAGGACATTGAAGAGGGGAAAACAAGAAAATTAAAATTTCCCAGAATGAAACCAAATGGATTTTCCAATTGGACACTCTCCAACCTACAAGATTAAATATTGATGTAGATTTAAATTGTTTTTTAACAATTTTTTTTTTTTTAATTTCTTTAAAGAAATGTTTTTAATTATTACGTATGCATCTTCTCAGTTAATAATTTCCTATATTCACTTCCATTGAGTTACATTATGAATTTTCAATTTCTAGTATTTGAATTATTTCAAATATTTCACCAAGATATACACCCCCGTCTCTTTATATCTCTTCTTCAACATTTTATGATTTCATATTCATAAACCTTCAAATGATCATAATTCCATTTTTTTAATTTATTAATCACATATTTTTATACATATTTTTAATATTCACCACTCCATATTAACCTGCTTAATTTATTATTATATTATAGGGTATTTACAAATCCAGGCCTTTATGACCATATAGAGTGGGTTCATTCTATTTTATAAATTATCATAATTATGAAATTGTATTTTTATTTGTATTTTTATTGTATATGAAATTTTATTTTTTTCTGGGTTTGATATAGCTTGTAATTTAATCAAGGGTCGGAATGAATATGACAAAATGTGGTATTTTTAAATTAGAATATTGAGTAATACATATATTTTTACTGTATCCTTAATATGTATATAGTGCAGCGTGAGCATTGAACATTTACAAGATATAATTTATGTTACGCATAGGATCGATGGATTGACCGTTTTGTATATGACTTAATTAGGTATGTCCCAGGTGGGATTTTATTAATTTTCCCCGATTTTATTGCTTATTATTAGGGCAAAATATGCATATTCAGGTAATATATTGTTGTCTTCAGTCTCCAAAATCCTACAAAATATGGCGCCGCGGTTAAGCACATAGAATACAATGGACTTCCGTCTGAATAACCTTACCGAAAATGGCCGCCGTAGCTGTACATAGCAAAGCCTTTTTGGACTTCGGTCTGCAATATCTCATCAAAAATGGCCGCCGTAATTACGCAGGTCACGGTGCACTATAAAATCAAGGTGAAGCAAGCACAGATGTACGCTCCAGATGACGTCAGTGTGACGAAACGTGTAGGGCAGAGTCAATATACGTTCATGCATCACTTCCGGTCGTCGGCATTAGTGTCAGCATTACGTGCTTTATTGTTTATGCCAAAATGTGAGTACATTTCCACATCTTTTTTACTGGAATAAAAGTTTTAATAGTATTACACTATTGGGGTCCTTCTCTCCTTTACATGGTATACAGTGGGGCAAAAAAGTATTTAGTCAGCCACCAATTGTGCAAGTTCTCCCACTTAAAAAGATGAGAGGCCTGTAATTGTCATCATAGGTATACCTCAACTATGAAAGACAAAATGTGGAAACAAATCCAGACAATCACATTGTCTGATTTTTGAAATAATTTATTTGCAAATTATGGTGGAAAATAAGTATTTGGTCACCTACAAACAAGCAAGATTTCTGGATCTCACAGACCTGTATCTTCTTTAAGAGACTCCTCTGTCCTCCACTCATTACATGTATTAATGGCACCTGTCTGAACTTGTGAAGACCAAAGAGCTGTCGAAGGACACCAGAAACAAAATTGTAGACCTGCATCAGGCTGGGAAGACTGAATCTGCAATAGGCAAGCAGCTTGGTGTGAAGAAATCAACTGTGGGAGCAATAATTAGAAAATGGAAGACATACAAGACCTTTGCTAATCTCCCTCGATCTGGGGCTTCATGCAAGATCTCACACCGTGGGGTCAAAATTATCACAAGAATGGTGAGCAAAAATCCCAGAACCACACGGGGGGACCTAGTGAATGACCTGCAGAGAGCTGGGACCAACGTAACAAATGCTACCATCAGTAACACACTACGCCGCCAGGGACTCAGATCCTGCAGTGCCAGGCGTGTCCCCCTGCTTAAGCCAGTACATGTCCAGGCCCGTCTGAGGTTTGCTAGACAGCATTTGGATGATCCAGAAGAGGATTGGGAGAATGTCATATGGTCAGATGAAACCAAAGTTACATAGTAGGTGAGGTTGAAAAAAGACACAAGTCCATCAAGTCCAACCTATGTGTGTGATTATGTGTCAGTATTACATTACATATCCATGTATATTGCGGTCATTCAGGTGATTATCTAATAGTTTCTTGAAGCTATCAATGCTCCCCGCTGAGACCACCGCCTGTGGAAGGGAATTCCACATCCTTGCCGCTCTTACAGTAAAGAACCCTCTACGTAGTTTAAGGTTAAACCTCTTTTCTTCTAATTGTAATGAGTGGCCACGAGTCTTATTAAACTCTCTTCTGCGAAAAAGTTTTATCCCTATTGTGGGGTCACCAGTACAGTATTTGTAAATTGAAATCATATCCCCTCTCAAGCGTCTCTTCTCCAGAGAGAATAAGTTCAGTGCTCGCAACCTTTCCTCATAACTAAGATCCTCCAGACCCTTTATTAGCTTTGTTGCCCTTCTTTGTACTCGCTCCATTTCCAGTACGTCCCTCCTGAGGACTGGTGCCCAGAACTGGACAGCATACTCCAGGTGCGGGCGGACCAGAGTCTTGTAGAGCGGGAGAATTATCGTTTTATCTCTGGAGTTGATCCCCCTTTTAATGCATGCCAATATTCTGTTTGCTTTATTAGCAGCAGCTTGGCATTGCATGCCATTGCTGAGCCTATCATCCACTAGGACCCCCAGGTCCTTTTCCATCCTAGATTCCCCCAGAGGTTCTCCCCCCAGTGTATAGATTGCATTCATATTTTCATATTTTTGTGGAAGTGGAAGTGTTTGGTAGAAAAACAACTCATCGTGTTTGGAGGAGAGAATGCTGAGTGGCAACCAAAGAACACCATACCTACTGTGAAGCATGGGGGTGGCAACATCATGCTTTGGGGCTGTTTCTCTGCAAAGGGAACAGTACGACTGATCCGTGTACATGAAAGAATGAATAGGGCCATGTATCGTGAGATTTTGAGTGCAAACCTCCCATCAGCAAGGGCATTGAAGATGAAACGTGGCTGGGTCTTTCAGCATGACAATGATCCCAAACACACCGCCCGGGCAACGAAGGAGTGGCTTCGTAAGAATCATTTCAAGGTCCTGGAGTGGCCTAGCCAGTCTCCAGATCTCAACCCCATAGAAAACCTTTGGAGGGAGTTGAAAGTCCGTGTTGCCCAGCAACAGCCCCAAAACATCACTGCTCTAGAGGAGATCTGCATGGAGGAATGGGCCGACATACCAGCAACAGTGTGTGACAACCTTGTGAAGACCTACAGAAAACGTTTGACCTCTGTCATTGCCAACAAAGGATATATAACAACGTATTGAGATGAACTTTTGATATTGACAATACTTATTTTCCACCATAATTTGTAATAATAAATTCTTTCCAAATCAGACAATGTGATTGTCTGGATTTGTTTCCACATTTTGTCTCTCATAGTTGAGGTATACCTATGATGACAATTACAGACCTCTCATCTTTTAAAGTGGGAGAACTTGCACAATTGGTGGCTGACTAAATACTTTTTTGCCCCACTGTATGAGTGGAACACCACCAATACATCTCGGACTGGCCAGCCTTTAGGGTGCTACACTGTGGCAAATACTGTAAATGCCTCATACCCCAGGCAGGGAAGAAAATTCTGGTGAGTGCAGCCACAATAGGAGCACGGATAAGGCACGCATGCTGTGATCACCCTCCGAAGAGAAAATTAGATCAGCGTTATTATATATTTTTTCACCAACACTAAGCACTTTATTGAACACCAATTATTCAAACTTACGGGACTAAAGTTCTTATTTGATTATGTTTATTTTTATTTTTAATTTTACTTCATATCTCCATTTGGGATTTATGTTCACTATTTTATATTTTTGTGCTATATATTTTCTTGCACATGATTTGTGTTATATATTTTCTTGCACATGATTATATATTAAGTTTATTTTAAGATTCACATTTATATCAACTTAGTAGTAGTTTACATTTAATCACAGTTGTATGAGAATACACTTATTAAAGACTACTATATAATTTCACTCAATTGAGTCACCGCAATTACATCACTAACATTTAATATAATCTTCAGTTAGGTTAGCACTTTATGAATCATATGAGCAGCGCCAAATCATTTACTCCACCCAGGTGGAAGTAATTAGTAGAGGCAGCAGTTCTGATTCTCTCCTTGCTTCCGCATTTCCATTTTTTACTATATATTTCTTTAACTGCTGGTACTTTTTCCTTTTGCACGGAATCACACATTTATTTCAGAGTTTCAAGCTGAAGACATGATTTTTTCCTTTAACAAAGCTGGAATACTTACCTTTTTTTTGTTTCACACATGGAGACACCCCAAGTATCCACTGGAGCACCTGTGTGGGTCACCCTAAAAATTTTGCTCTGGTGTCCCGCACTAGTGCTCCTGAGTCCAGATGTGTAAACAGCTGCTGAGTGTCCTCTCCTTACATTACACTGAATCAAGTTTGCAATTCATTCTAGTTTCAAAGACATCTAGACAACAATGTCCTAAACTTCTTTTAATACAAATTAGCATGACCAAATATAGTTAACCCTGTATCTGCCAAAAACATCATATTTAGTTGGCAAACAATGTTTACTACGACCGATTACTGTGCCCACGAACATGAAAGTAGCCATTTAAAACTGTACAACAGTAAAGAAATGCACATGGAGCAGCATGCAAGTAATATAATAGGAACACATGACAAATACACTTTTTAGAAGCACTTTCTTGATCCTTCTGTACTGATCCTGCTCCCTCAATTTCAGGTCTGACCAGCATTTCCTCAATTGCTCCTTGGATCGTCGTACCCCAAAATTCCGGCGCAGACTCTTCATAAATTTAGTCATGATCTGGGCCTTGGGTTTGGGTACGATCCATACTTCCCATCATAGTCGGCCCTCTTCAAGATGTCCACCATCTCCATTATCTCACCAAAGGACATATTGGAGGCCTTAAACCTCCTCCTGGATCGGGACATTTCTTGCTCCAGGCTTTCTTCTTCGTCGTTACTGCTATTACGCACCTGCTGTGTCTCCGCTATGTTCCTCTCCCACTGCGATGAAAGAGACGGGGCGGGGAGTATTCTAGAAAGAACGTCAGGGGCGGGCGACAGGGGTGGAGTTTCACGCATGCGCAGTGTATATAAGGTAAGGTTAACAGGCGTGTGTCGTACGTACGTTCTGTGTTTAAGAAAGAAGGATGAACGTTCTAGCGAAGGTAACGTTTTAACTTGGGACATCAGTGGCCTATACTGATTCGAGATTGAGGCCTATATTGGGATAAGATTATGAGAGTTTAGCCTGATATTGGTGTTTTTGTCTTGTGTTTTGTCTTGCAGCAAATATGAAACAATTCAAAGACCCTGAATTCATGGGCCAGTTCATAGACAGATACACTGTTATCAGAAATGTGTGGGGGGTTAAAAACCCCTTATATCGAAATAAACCAGCTAGGAAGGCATCGCTGGAGAAACTGCTGCAATTTGTGTAGACGCAGGTCCCTGATGCAGACGTCGAGTTTGTGGATAAGAAAATTGGTAGCTTGAGAAGCACGTATAGGAAGGAGCTAAATAAGGTCCAGGCTTCCATGAAATCAGGAGCAGCAGCAAAGGATGTGTATGTACCCAGTCTGTGGTACTACAACAGGATGCGGTTTCTGGAAGACCAGATTGAAGCCAGGGAATCACTTTCTACACTTCCATCCACCCTTCCCTCAATCTCAGCTGAGGCTTCCGAATACCAACCTGGGCCTTCCATCCTGTAAGAAGTTGAGGAGCCCAGCTGGAGCCAGGTATAGTATTTTTTCACATATTTATTGTCCGAAAATTATTGTTGTTAACTAGATGTTATTGATAACAAATGAATGATTTAACAAAGTGTTTTACATATCAGTAGACAGTAGGGGCCAAAAAAGATTGTGACAAGAATGAAAAATGCTGGGGTCAGAATGATAGTCTTTTCTATTTATTAACATTCAATTTGCAACAGTCATGAGCTGAAAATTGTGTGTGATTGATAAACCAAAAACTAAAACTATGTCCTATTTTCATACACAGGAAGACTGGAATGTGACAGATAGGAGGAGGTGGGGGTAAGTGTCAGCCAGGAGGTGGGGGTAAGTGTCAGCCAGGAGGTGGGAGTAAGTGTCAGCCAGGAGGTGGCCAGGCCCAGTAGCCTGACCCAATCCCCGGTGCCTCCCCTCCGCCTTACAACAAAAAGGGCCAGGAAGGGGAGTAACGTGGAGGAGGCAGCACTGGGCCTCATTAAGGACGCTAATGCGGCCCTGAAAACACCGCAGATGCTGAAGAGGCCTATGGCTGCTATAGAGGAGGGCCAACCCCTCACGTGTGAGAATAATATTTTTCAGGCCCTTCAGAAGGGGTTGAGGGGCCAAATGAGTGATAACATGCACTTATGTGCGCTCGCCCATCCTCTTCCTCCTGCCACAAGTCCACCTCCAGAGCCACATCCTCCAAGGAAGGCTGCAGGGAAGCGTGGAGGGAAGGCTGCAGGGAAGACAAAGTGATGGAATGGGTTCAGTCTGGTCTGACAGAAGATGCAGGCTGTTGTAGTACCAGAGCCTGGGGACATATGTCATCTGCTGCTGTTCCTGATCTCTGGGAGTCCTGGACCAGATTGTGCTCCCTATTCTGTGGACTTCTCAGGCTACCAAAATTTAGTTACAAAGAATTGATGTGTGCCCTGGCCTTCAAGCAGTTTCTCCAGCGTTGCCTTCCTCTTCATTTTGTTATGAGCTGAGCCACAATAAATGGAGATTTTTTTTTATATGAAAATACTTGCCTATGTGTTTTTCTTCAAATAGGACAGTTTGTTTATGAGTAGGCAGGTACATTTCAAAAATACAATGTCTAATTAACAAGGGACACCAACCAATCTCCTTGAGGTTAAAAAATACAAGATAATAATGTTGTTGTGGAAACTTGACACACAAAAAAAAAAATATGGAGATCACTGGAAAATAATTTTAAAATAATCAAAAAAAAGAAGTTCTTGATTAAAAAAAAAAAAGACAAAAAAAAATTATAAACATTAATATGGAGATCTGGCTTGAAAAACAAAAAAGATTATTCAGGAGATCACGAGAAATATTAAAGAAATAAGTTTGTGAGAACTCTGTGTTAATATATGAGCAGCAAAACAACTTCATTCTTCTAGCATTCTAAAGAAGAAGAGAATGCGCTGCATTAGAGCCCTTTCACACTGGGGCGGTTTGCAGGCGCTATTGCGCTAATAATAGCACCTGCAAACCGACCCGAAAGTGCCGCTGCTTTGTCTCTAGTGTGAAAGACCCGAGGGCTTTCACACTGGAGTGGTGCGCTAGCAGGACGGGAAAAAAATCCTGCTAGCAGCATCTTCGGAGCGGTGAAGGAGCGAAGTGTATACCGCTCCTTCACCGCTCCTACCCATTGAAATCAATGGAACAGCGCGGCTATACTGCTGGCAAAGCGCCTCTGCAGAGGCGCTTTGCGGTGGTTTTTAACCCTTTCTCGGCTGCTAGCAGGGGTAAAACCGCCCCGCTAGCGGCCGAATACCGACGGTAAAGCGCCGCTTACAATAGCGTCACTTTACCCCCGCCCCAGTGTGAAAGGAGCCTTAAACTATTTTAAAAATTGCAGCGTGATGAATGTGCTATCTCCATTACGAACGGTAGTTTTACCAGACCGAGCGCTTCCATCTCGTAATTGATTATGAGCATGCGTGAGTTTTTGCACGTCTGAATTGCATACAGACGAACGCATTTTCAGATAGGGACTTTTTCAGACCGAAAAATAGAGAACCTGCTCTCAATCTTTTGCTGACAGGAATTCCGCCAGCAAAAGTCCAATGGACCATACACATGGTCGCGTTTTCCGACCAAAAGCTCTCATCAGACTTTTGCTGGCGGAATTTCTGATCGTGTGTACGGGGCATAACAGTTTCTGGACCATGTCAACTTGAGCTACTGTGGATCATTTGGGGCTATGTCAATACCATCCCCATTAAAGGACTTAAGGCTAAGGCTTCCCAATTTTCCTTGGTCTACACAGAGCTGAAGAAGGTATTTAACCACTTAAGCCCTGGAAGGATTTGCCCCCTTAAAGACCAAGCCATTTTTATGCGATACGGCACTGCGTCGCATTAACTGACAATTGCCTGGTCGTGTGACGCTGTACCCAAACAAAATTTACGTCCATTTTTTCCCACAAATATAGCTTTTTTTTGGTGGTATTTGATCACCTCTGCGTTTTTTGTTTTTTTTTGCGCTATAAACAAAAAAAGAGTGACAATTTTTAAAAAATAACTTTTTGCTAATATATATCCCCCAAAAAATTCAAAAAAACAAATTTCTTCTTCAGTTTAGGCCAATATGTATCCTTTTCATATTTTTGGTAAAAAGAAATCGTAATAAGCGTATATTGATTGGTTTGCGCAAAAGTTATAGCGCCTACAAAATAGGGGATATATTGTATTTTTATTATCATTATTTTTTTTTGGCGGTGATCTGCGATTTTTAGCGGGACTGCGACATTGTGGCGGACAGATCAGGCACTTCTGACACTTTTTAGAGACCATTGACATTTATACAGCGATCAGAGCTAAAAATATCCACTGATTACTGTATACATAACTAAATTTATGAACTTATTTGTTTTGGTTTATTTGTATGAATGGATTGCATGGGTTGTTACCGACATGTGGTGAAAATTTCATGTCAATAGCACCTTTAGAAAGATATTTACCCAGAAAAATATTAACATTTTCAATACTTACGATGTGTATGTATGTATGTGTGTTTATATGTTTGTGTGTGTATATACAGTATCTCACAAAAATGAGTACACCCCTCACATTTTTGTAAATATTTTATTATATCTTTTCATGTGACAACACTGAAGAAATGTCACTGCTACAATGTAAAGTAGTGAGTCTACAGCTTGTATAACAGTGTAAATTTGCTGTCCCCTCAAAATAAATCACACAGCCATTAACCACTTGACGACCGCCGCACGACGATGTACGACACGGGCAGGCAAAAGGACTTACAGGTACGTCCTTGCCTGCCCGCGGGTGGGGGGTCCGATCGGACCCCCCCCCGGTGCCTTCGTCGGTCGTCAAATTCTCCCCGGCGATCGGTGGTGAGGGGGAGGCCATCCATTCGTGGCCCCCCCCTCACGATCGCTCCCAGCGAATGGGATCATTTCCCTGCCTCTGTATTGTACACAGAGGCAGAGGAAATTATGTCATCTCGGCTCGGCATTTTCCGTTCCGGCGCCGAGGAGAGAAGACTGGAATGTGAGTGCACAACACACACACACAGTAGAACACGCCAGGCATACAATACACCCCCGATTACCCCCCGATCACCCCTCGTCCCCCCCCCCCCGTCACACTGACACCAAGCAGGTTTTTTTGTTTTTTGTTTTTCTGATTACTGCATGGTGTCAGTTTGTGACAGTTACTGTGGTGGGACAGTTACTGTTAGCCCCCTTTAGGTCTAGGGTGCCCCCCTAACCCCCCCAATAAAGTTTTAACCCCTTGATCACCCCCGTCACCAGTGTCACTAAGCGATCTTTTTTCTGATCGCTGTATTAGTGTCACTGGTGACGCTAGTTAGGGACGTAAATATTTAGGTTCGCCGTCAGCGTTTTATAGCGACAGGGACCCCCATATACTACCTAATAAAGGTTTTAACCCCTTGATTGCCCCCTAGTTAACCCTTTGACCACTGATCACCGTATAACTGTTACGGGTGATGCTGGTTAGTTCGTTTATTTTTTATAGTGTCAGGGCACCCGCCATTTATTACCAAATAAAGGTTTAGCCCCCTGATCGCCCGGCGGTGATATGCGTCACCCCAGGCAGCGTCAGATTAGCGCCAGTACCGCTAACACCCACGCACGCAGCATACGCCTCCCTTAGTGGTATAGTATCTGAACGGATCAATATCTGATCCGATCAGATCTATACTAGCGTCCCCAGCAGTTTAGGGTTCCCAAAAACGCAGTGTTAGAGGGATCAGCCTAGATACCTGCTAGCACCTGCGTTTTGCCCCTCCGCCCGGCCCAGCCCACCCAAGTGCAGTATCAATCGATCACTGTCACTTACAAAACTCTAAACGCATAACTGCAGCGTTCGCAGAGTCAGGCCTGATCCCTGCGATCGCTAACAGTCTTTTTGGTAGCGTTTTGGTGAACTGGCAAGCACCAGCAGCCTAGTACACCCCGTTCGTAGTCAAACCAGCACTGCAGTAACACTTGGTGACGTGGCGAGTCCCATAAGTGCAGTTCCCGCTGCCACCAAAAAGACAAACACAGGCCCGTCGTGCCCATAGTGCCCTTCCTGCTGCATTCGCCAATCCTAATTGGGAACCCACCGCTTCTTCAGCGCCCGTACTTCCCCCATTCACATCCCCAACCAAATGCAGTCGGCTGCATGAGAGGCATTTTTATGTCCTCCCGAGTACCCCTACCCAACGAACCCCCCCAAAAAAGATGTTGTGTCTGCAGCAAGCGCGGATATAAGCGTGACACCCGCTATTATTGTCCCTCCTGTCCTGACAATCCTGGTCTTTGCATTGGTGAATGTTTTGAACGCTACCATACACTAGTTGAGTATTAGCGTAGGGTACAGCATTGCACAGACTAGGCACACTTTCACAGGGTCTCCCAAGATGCCATCGCATTTTGAGAGACCCGAACCTGGAACCGGTTACAGTTATAAAAGTTACAGTTACAAAAAAAAGTGTAAAAAAAAAAAAATATATATAAAATAAAAAAAAATAGTTGTCGTTTCATTGTTCTCTCTCTCTTCTGTCTCTATTGTTCTGCTCTTTTTTTACTGTATTCTATTCTGCAATGTTTTATTGTTATTATGTTTTATCATGTTTGCTTTTCAGGTATGCAATTTTTTATACTTTACCGTTTACTGTGTTTTATTGTTAACCATTTTTTTGTCTTCAGGTACGCCATTAACGACTGTGGTTATACCAGAATGATGCCTGCAGGTTTAGGTATCATCTTGGTATCATTCTTTTCAGCCAGCAGTCGGCTTTCATGTAAAAGCAATCCTAGCGGCTAATTAGAATCTAGACTGCTTTTACAAGCAGTGGGAGGGAATGCCCCCCCCCTACCGTCTTCCGTGTTTTTCTCTGGCTCTCATTCAACAGGGAACCTGAGAATGCAGCCGGTGATTCAGCCAGCTGACCATAGAGCTGATCAGAGACCAGAGTGGCTCCAAACATCTCTATGGCCTAAGAAACCGGAAGCTACGAGCATTTCATGACTTCGATTTCGCCGGATGTAAACAGCGCCATTGGGAAATTGGGAAAGCATTTTGTCACACCGATCTTGGTGTGGTCAGATGCTTTGAAGGCAGAGGAGAGATCTAGGGTCTAATAGACCCCAATTTTTTCAAAAAAGAGTACCTGTCACTACCTATTGCTATCATATGGGGATATTTACATTCCCTGAGATAACAATAAAAATGATTGAAAAAAAAAAAAAAAAATGAAAGGTACAGTTTAAAAATAAGATAAAAAAGCAAAAAAATAATAAAAAAAAAAAAAAAGCACCCCTGTCGCCCCCTGCTCTCGCGCTAAGGCGAACGCAAGCGGCCGTCTGTCGTCAATTGTAAACAGCAATTGCACCATGCATGTGAGGTATCACCGCGAAGGTCAGATCGAGGGCAGTAATTTTAGCAGTAGACCTCCTCTGTAAATCTAAAGCGGTAACCTGTAAAGGCTTTTAAAGGCTTTTAAAAATGTATTTATTTTGTTGCCACTGCACGGTTGTGCGCAATTGTAAAGCATGTCATGTTTGGTATCCATGTACTCGGCCTAAGATCATCTTTTTTATTCCATCAAACATTTGGGCAATATAGTGTGTTTTAGTGCATTAAAATTGAAAAAAGTGTGTTTTTTCCCCAAAAAATGCGTTTGAAATATCGCTGCGCAAATACTGTGTGAAAAAAAAATGAAACACCCACCATTTTAATCTGTAGGGCATTTGCTTTAAAAAAATATATAATGTTTGGGGGTTCAAAGTAATTTTCTTGCAAAAAAAAATAATTTTTTCATGTAAACAAAAAGTGTCAGAAAGTGAGTATTTTGCAGACCTCACTTTTTGTCACAAAGTTTTGAAAATTGAAAAAAGAAAAAGAAATGTTTTTTCTTGACTTTCTTCATTTTCAAAAACAAATGAGAGCTGCAAAATACTCACCATGCCTCTCAGCAAATAGCTTGGGGTGTCTACTTTCCAAAATAGGGGCATTTGGGGGGGTTTTGTGCCACCTGGGCATTCCATGGCCTCCGAAACTGTGATAGGCAGTGAAGAGTGAAATCAAAAATTTACACCCTTAGAAATCCTGAAGGCGGTGATTGGTTTTCGGGGCCCCGTACGCGGCTAGGCTCCCAAAAAGTCCCACACATTTGGTATCCCCATACTCAGGAGAAGCAGCTAAATGTATTTTGAGGTACAATTCCACATATGCCCATGGCCTGTGTGAGCAATATATAATTTAGTGACAACTTTGTGCAAAAAAAAAAAAAAAAGAAAAAAAAAGAAAAAAAAAAAACAATGTGTCACTTTCCAGCAACTTGTGTCAAAATATAAAATATTCCATGGACTCAACATGCCTCTCAGCAAATAGCTTGGGGTGTCTACTTTCCAAAATGGGGTCATTTGGGGGGGGGTTATGCCATCTGGGCATTTTATGGCCTTCAAAACTATGATAGGTAGTGAGGAGTGAAATCAAAAATTTACGCCCTTAGAAATCCTGAAGGCGGTGATTGGTTTTCGGGGCCTTGTACATAGCTAGGCTCCCAAAAAGTCCCACACATGTGGTATCCCAGTACTCAGGAGAAGCAGCTGAATGTATTTTGGGGTGCAATTCCACATAGGCCCATGGCCTGTGTGAGCAATATATCATTTAGTGACAACTTTTTGTAAATTTTTTTTGTCATTATTCAATCACTTGGGACAAAAAATAAATATTCAATGGGTTCAACATGCCTCTCAGCAATTTCCTTGGGGTGTCTACTTTCCAAAATGGGGTCATTTGGGGGGGTTTGTACTGCCCTGCCATTTTAGCACCTCAAGAAATGACATAGGCAGTCATAAACTAAAAGCTGTGTAAATTCCAGAAAATGTACCCTAGTTTGTAGACGCTATAACTTTTGCGCAAACCAATAAATATATGCTTATTGACATTTTTTTTTACCAAAGACATATGGCCGAATACATTTTGGCCTAAATGTATGACTAAAATTGAGTTTATTGGATTTTTTTTATAACAAAAAGTAGAAAATATCATTTTTTTTCAAAATTTTCGGTCTTTTTCCGTTTATAGCGCAAGAAATAAAAACCGCAGAGGTGATCAAATACCATCAAAAGAAAGCTCTATTTGTGGGAAGAAAAGGACGCAAATTTAGTTTGGGTACAGCATTGCATGACCGCGCAATTAGCAGTTAAAGCGACGCAGTGCCAAATTGGAAAAAGACCTCTGGTCCTTAGGCAGCATAATGGTCCGGGGCTAAAGTGGTTAATGTCTAAACCGCTGGCAACAAAAGTGAGTACACCCCTAATTTAAAATGTCCAAATTGGGCCCAAAGTGTCAATATTTTGTGTGTCAATCTTAATTTTCCAGCACTGCCTTAACCCTCTTGGGCATGGCGTTCACCAGAGCTTCACAGGCTGCCACTGGAGTCCTCTTCCACTCCTCCATGAAGACATCGCGGAGCTGGTGGATGTTGGAGACCTTGCGCTTCACCATAATTCTGTTTGAGGATGTCCCACAGATGCTCAATAGGGTTTAGGTTTGGAGACATGCTTGGCCAGTCCATTACCTTTACCCTCGGCTTCTTTAGCAAGGCAGTGGTCGTCTTGGAGGTGTGTTTGGGGTCGTTACTTTGGAATACTGCCCTGCGGCCCAGTCTCCGAAGGGAGGGGATCGTCCTATGCTTCAGTATGTCACAGTACATGCTGGCATTCATGGTTCCCGCAATGAACTGTAGCTCACCAGTGCCAGCAGCACTCATGCAGCCCCAGACCATGACACTCCCACCATCATGCTTGACTGTAGGCAAGACACACTTGTCTTTGTACTCCTCACCTGGTGGTCGCCACACACGCTTTGCACCAACTGAACATGTCCTTCGTCTGCTTGTCTTCAGCAAACTGTTTGCGGGCTTTCTTGTGCATCTACTTTAGAAGAGGCTTCCTTCTGGGACCACAGCCATGCAGACCAATTTGATGCAG
The DNA here is from genome assembly GCF_042186555.1 of Aquarana catesbeiana. Lineage (NCBI taxonomy): Eukaryota > Metazoa > Chordata > Amphibia > Anura > Ranidae > Aquarana > Aquarana catesbeiana. Next base: position 512,429,693 of record NC_133325.1, on the reverse strand, counting down.
TGTGCACTGACAGGCTGACCCCCCCCATTCAACCTCTGCAGCAATGCTGGCAGAACTCATACGTCTATTTCCCAAAGACAACCTCTGGATATGACGTTAAGCATGTGCACTCAACTTTTTTTGGTCAACCATGGTGAGGCCTGCTCGAAGTGGAACCTGTCCTGTTAAACCACTGTATGGTCTTGGCCATCGTGCTGCAGCTCAGTTTCAGGGTCTCGGCAATCTTCTTATAGACTAGACCATCTTTATGTAGAGCAAGAATTCTTTTTTTCAGATCCTTAGAGAGTTCTTTGCCATGAGGTGCCATGTTGAACTTCTAGTGACCAGTATGAGAGTGAGAGCGATCACACCAAATTTAACATACCTGCTCCCCGTTCACACCTGAGACCTTGTAACACTAATGAGTCACATGACACCAGGGAGGGAAAATGGCTAAGTGGGCCCAATTTGATCATTTTTACTTAGGGGTGTACTCACCTTTGTTGCCAGTGGTTTAGACATTAATGGCTGTGTGGTGAGTTATTTTGAGGGGACAGCAAATTTACACTGTTATACAAGCTGTACTACTTTACATTGTAAAGCCCATACACACGATAGGACTTTGTACAAACTTTCCCTTGGATTTTTGTACAAAGGGCGTTGGCCATAAGTTTGTATTGCATACAGACGGCAGGACTTTTCCAGCCAACTTTCACCAAATCACGTGGTTTTTCAGCTATTTACCACCACCCTTTGGTCAACTTCTGTATTGTTGTCTGATATTGTGTCAATCTCGCCACTTTTATCGGCGAGATTGACACCTTGCAAGCCGGGTTCACACTGGTGCGGGGATCCGACTTGGATCCCCGCCATGCCAGGCACTGTGTTTGGTATGAATCTTGAGGGGAAACTCCACGCCAAATAAAAAAAAGGCATGGGTTCCCCTCCGGGGGCATACCAGGCCCTTAGATCTGGTATGGATTTTAAGGGGAACCCCCTACGCCGAAAAAAACGGCGTGGGGTCCCCCCCAAATCCATACCAGACCCTTATCCGAGCACGCAGCCTGGCCGGACAGGAAAGGGGGTGGGGACGAGCAAGCGCCCCCCCCCCCTCCTGAGCCGTTCCAGGCCGCATGCCCTCAACATGGGGGGTGAGTGCTTTGGGGGGGCGCCCTGCGGCCCCCCCACCCCAAAGCACCTTGTCCCCATGTTGATAAGGACAAGGCCCTCTTCCCGACAACCCTGGCCGTTGGTTGTCGGGGTCTGCGGGCCGGGGGCTTATCGGAATCCGGGAGCCCCTTTAATAAGGGGCCCCCAGATTTCAGCCCCCCCCCTTGTGAATGAGTATGGGGTACATCGTACCCCTACCCATTCACCTAGGGAAAAAAGTGTCAGTAAAAAAACACAGTACACAGGTTTTTAAAATAATTTATTAGGCAGCTCCGGGGATCTTCTTCCGACTCCGGGGGTCTTCCTCCGACTCCGGGGGTCTTCTTCCGATTTCGGGGGTCTCTCCGGCATCTTCTCCCGGTGTCCGGATCTTCTGCCGACTCCTCCGCTATCTTCTGCCGCTCTTTTGCTAGCGGTGGCCCGGACTTCTGGATCGTCTTCTTCCCTCTTCTGATGTTGACACAACGCTCTCTCCAGCTGGAATGCTCTCTGAGCGCTCCGCAATGGACTTATATAGGTGGTGACCCCGCCCCCCTATGACATCACAGACCCGGGGCATGCTGGGACTGTGAGGTCATAAGGGGGCGTGGTCATGTCATCCTATGACCATGCCCCCTTATGACCTCACAGTCCCAGCATGCCCCGGGACTGTGATGTCATAGGGGGCGGGGTCACCGCCTATATAAGTCCATTGTGGAGCGCTTAGAGAGCATTCCAGCCGGAAAGAGCATCGTGTCAACATCTCTGGAAGAGAAGAGGAAAGAAGACATCTCTTAAGACTGGGCTCCTCCTCTAGCAAAAGAGCGGCAAAACAGCAGAAGATAGCGGAGGAGCCCGGCAGGAGGAAGAAGGCACCAGAGAAGAACCAGAGAGCGCGGAGATGACGCCAGAGAGAGGGAGAAGAGGCCTGAGAGACCCCTGAAGTCGGAAGAAGACCCCCGAAGTCGGAAGAAGACCCCCGAAGTCGGAAGAAGACCCCCGGAGCTGCATAATAAATTACTTTTAAAACCTGTGTAGTGTGTTTTTTTTTTTATTGACACTTTTTTTACCCTGACAACCAACGGCCAGGGTTGTCGGAAGGAGGCCCTTGTCCTCATCAACATGGGGACAAGGTGCTTTGGGGGAGGGGGGGCCACAGGGCGCCCCCCCTCCCCCAAAGCACCCACCCCCCATATTGAGGGCATGTGGCCTGGTACGGCTCAGAAGGGGGGACGCTCACTCGTCTGCACCCCCTTTCCTGACCGGCCAGGCTGCGTGCTTGGATAAGGGTCTGGTATGGATTTGGGGGGACCCCCACGCCGTTTTTTTGGCGTAGGGGGTTCCCCTTAAAATCCATACCAGACCTAAGAGCCTGGTATGCCCCCAGAGGGGAATTCCCTCTCGCGCTGGCCGCAATAGGAAAATGTGATTTTCCTATTGCAGCCAGCGCGAGATGTACAGTACCCTGTCGCCGAGAACCAGCGCGATGGGTTCACGCTGAAAACATTCTCACGGCCGCGTACTGTAGTTTGTACAAAAGTCCGATGCTTTTGTGTACACACGATCGGACTTTGCTCCATCGGACTTTTGTTGCCGGAAAGTTTGTGCATTCGCACAGCCAGCAAAAGTCCGATGGAAACATCAAAGTTTGTCCGATGGAGTGTACACACGGTCGGATGTTGCTCCAAAACAGCTAATTTGCATGTTTGTTGTCAAAAAGTCCGATCGTGTGTACGGGCCTTAACAGTGTCATTTCTTCAGTGTTGTCACATGAAAAGCTGTAATAAAATATTTACAAAAATGTGAGGGGTGTACTCACTTTTGTGAGATACTTTATATTATATATCTACTTTCCCTTCCGTTCAGCATAGGTGTACATTTTTGCTGCTTCTCTATTTTATTTGTATTTGTTTTTTAATAAAGGTAATGAAAACATAATAAACCTTTGCTTCATGCAATGTATTCAGAAATGAACACATATCAGTTTAAAGTTTTATGTACATGTGTTTATTAACCACTTCAGCCCCGGAAGGATTTACCCCCTTCCTGACCAGAGCACTTTTTACAATTTGGCGCTGCGTCGCTTTAACTGCTAATTGCGCGGTCATGCAATGCTGTAACCAAATGAAATTTGCGTCCTTTTCTTCCCACAAATAGAGCTTTCTTTTGATGGTATTTGATCACCTCTGCCGTTTTTATTTTTTGCGCTATACACGGAAAAAGACCGAAAATTTTGAAAAAAAATTATATTTTCTACTTTTTGTTCTAAAAAAAATCCAATAAACTCAATTTTAGTCATACATTTAGGCCAAAATGTATTTGGCCACATGTCTTTGGTAAAAAAAATGTCAATAAGTGTATATTTATTGGTTTGCGCAAAAGTTATAGCGCCTACAAACTAGGGTACATTTTCTGGAATTTACACAGCCTTTAATTTATGACTGCCTATGTCGTTTCTTGAGGTGCTAAAATGGCAGGGCAGTACAAAACCCCCACAAATGACCCCATTTTGGAAAGTAGACACCCCAAGGAAATTGCTGAGAGGCATGTTGAGCCCATTGAATATTCATTTTTTTTGTCCCAAGTGATTGAATAATGACAAAAAAAAAAAAAAAAAATTACAAAAAGTTGTCACTAAATGATATATTGCTCACACAGGCCATGGGCATATGTGGAATTGCACCCCAAAATACATTTAGCTGCTTCTCCTGAGTATGGGGATACCACATGTGTGGGACTTTTTGGGAGCCTAGCCGCGTACGGGGCCCCGAAAACCAATCACTGCCTTCAGGATTTCTAAGGGCGTACATTTTTGATTTTACTCCTCACTACCTATCACAGTTTTGAAGGCCATAAAATGCCCAGATGGCACAAACCCCCCCCAAATGACCCCATTTTGGAAAGTAGACACCCCAAGCTATTTGCTGAGAGGCATGTTGAGTCCATGGAATATTTTATATTTTGACACAAGTTGCGGGAAAGTGACAATTTATTTATTTTTTTTTTTTTTGCACAAAGTTGTCACTAAATGATATATTGCTCACATAGGTCATGGGCATATGTGGAATTGCACCCCAAAATACATTCTGCTGCTTCTCTTGAGTACGGGGATACCACATGTGTGGGACTTTTTAGGAGCCTAGCCGCGTACGGGACCCCGAAAACCAATCACCGCCTTCAGGATTTCTAAGGGTGTACATTTTTGATTTCACTCTTCACTGCCTATCACAGTTTCGGAGGTCATGGAATGCCCAGGTGGCACAAACCCCCCCCCAAATGACCCCATTTTGGAAAGTAGACACCCCAAGCTATTTGCTGAGAGGCATGGTGAGTATTTTGCAGCTCTCATTTGTTTTTGAAAATGAAGAAAGACAAAAAAAAAAATTTTTTTTTCTTTTTTTAATTTTCAAAACTTTGTGACAAAAAGTGAGGTCTGCAAAATACTCACTATACCGCTCAGCAAATAGCTTTGGGTGTCTACTTTCCAAAATGGGGTCATTTGGGGGGGTTTTGTGCCACCTGGGCATTCCATGGCCTCCGAGACTGTGATAGGCAGTGAAGAGTGAAATCAAAAATTTACGCCCTTAGAAAGCCTGAAGGCGGTGCTTGGTTTTCGGGGTCCCATACGCGGCTAGGCTCCCAAAAAGTCTCACACATGTGGTATCCCCGTACTCAGGAGAAGCAACAGAATGTATTTTGGGGTGTAATTTCACATATTCCCATGGCATGCTTGAGCAATATATAATTTAGTGACAACTTTGTGCAAAAAAAAAAAAAAATTTGTCTCTTTCCCGCAACTTGTGTCACAATATAAAATATTCCATGGACTCGACATGCCTCTCAGCAAATAGCTTGGGGTGTCTACTTTCCAAAATGGGTTCATTTGGGGGGGGTTTGAACTGTCCTGGCATTTTATGCACAACATTTAGAAGCTTATGTCACACATCACCCACTCTTCTAACCACTTGAAGACAAAGCCCTTTCTGACACTTTTTGATTACATGAAAAAATTATTTTTTTTTGCAAGAAAATTACTTTGAACCCCCACACATTATATATTTTTTTAAAGCAAATGCCCTACAGATTAAAATGGTGGGTGTTTAATTTTTTTTTTTTCACACAGTATTTGCGCAGCGATTTTTCAAACGCATTTTTTGGGGAAAAAACACACTTTTTTACCTTTTAATGCACTAAAACACACTATATTGCCCAAATGTTTGATGAAATAAAAAAGATGAAGGCCGAGTACATGGATACCAAACATGACATGCTTTACAATTGCGCACAAACGTGCAGTGGCAACAAAATAAATACATTTTTAAAAGCCTTTACAGGTTACCACTTTAGATTTACAGAGGATGTCTACTGCTAAAATTACTGCCCTCGATCTGACCGTCGCGGTGATACCTCACATGCATGGTGCAATTGCTGTTTACATTTGACGCCAGACCGACGCTTGCGTTCGCCTTAGCGCAAAAGCAGGGGGGACGGGTGCTTTTTTTTTTTTTTTTTTTTTTTTCTTTATTATTTTTTTGCTTTTTTATCTTATTTTAAAACTGTTCCTTTCATTTTTTTTTTTTTAAATCATTTTTATTGTTATCTCAGGGAATGTAAATATCCCCTATGATAGCAATAGGTAGTGACAGGTACTCTTTTTTGAAAAAATTGGGGTCTATTAGACCCTAGATTTCTCCTCTGCCCTCAAAGCATCTGACCACACCAAGATCGGTGTGATAAAATGCTTCCCCAATTTCCCAATGGCGCTATTTACATCCGGCGAAATCTAAGTCATAAAATGCTCGTAGCTTCCGGTTTCTTAGGCCATAGAGATGTTTGGAGCCACTCTGGTCTCTGATCAGCTCTATGGTCAGCTGGCTGAATCACCGGCTGCATTCTCAGGTTCCCTGTTGAGACAGGAGAGCCAGAGAAAAACAGGGAAGACGGTGGGGGGGGGCATTCTCTCCCACTGCTTGTAAAAGCAGTCTAGAGGCTAATTAGCCGCTAGGATTGCTTTTACATGAAAGCCGACCGCTGGCTGAAAAGAATGATACCAAGATGATACCTAAACCTGCAAGCATCATTCTGGTATAACCACTCAAAGTCGTGAATGCTGTACCTGAAGACAAAAAAATGGTTAACAATAAAGCACAGTAAACGGTAAAGTATAAAAAATTGCATACCTGAAAAGCAAACATGATAAAACATAATAACAATAAAACATTGCAGAATAGAATACAGTAAAAAAGAGCAGAACAATAGAGAGAATAGAGAGAGAACAATAAAATGACAACTATTATTTTTTATTTTATATTTTTGTTTGTGTTTTTTTTTTTTTTTTTTTTACACTTTTTTTGTAACTGTAACTTTTATAACTGTAACCGGTTCCAGGTTCGAGTCTCTCAAAATGTGATGGCATCTTGGGAGACCCTGTGAAAGTGTGCCTAGTCTGTGGAATGCTGTACCCTACGCTAATACTCAACTAGTGAATGGTAGCGTTCAAAACATTCACCAATGCAAAGACCAGGATTGTCAGGACAGGAGGGACAATAATAGCGGGTGTCACGCCTATATCCGCGTTTGCTGCAGACACGACATCTTTTTTGGGGGGGTTCGTTGGGTAGGGGTACTCGGGAGGACATAAAAATGCCTCTCATGCAGCCGACTGCATTTGGTTGGGGATGTGAATGGGGGAAGTACGGGCGCTGCGGAAGTGGTGGGTTCCCAATTAGGATTGGCGAATGCAGCAGGAAGGGCATTATGGGCACGACGGGCCTGTGTTTGTCTTTTTGGTGGCAGCGGGACACTATTTGTGCTTGCCACCTCACCAGCTTGAACTGCACTTATGGGACTCGCCACGTCACCAAGTGTTACTGCAGTGCTGGTTTGACTACGACCGGGGTGTACTAGGCCGCTGGCGCTTGCCAGTTCACCAAAACGCTACCAAAAAAACTGTTAACGATCGCAGGGATCAGGCCTGACTCTGCGAACGCTGCAGTTAAGTGACAGTAAGTGTTTTGTAAGTGACAGTGATCGATCGATACTGCACTTGGGTGGGCTGGGCTGGGCCGGGCGGAGGGGCAAAACGCAGGTGCTAGCAGGTATCTGGGCTGATCCCACTAACACTGCGTTTTTGGGAACCCTAAACTGCTGGGGACGCCAGTATAGATCTGATCGGATCAGATCAGATATTGATCAGTTCAGATACTATACCACTAAGGGAGGTGTACGGTGCGTGCGTGGGTGTTAGCGCTACTGGCACTAACCTGACGCTGCCTGGGGCTGGTGCTTGCCAGTTCACCAAAACGCTACCAAAAAAACTGTTAGCGATCGCAGGGATCAGGCCTGACTCTGCGAACGCTGCAGTTATGCGTTTAGTGTTTTGTAAGTGACAGTGATCGATCGATACTGCACTTGGGTGGGCTGGGCTGGGCCGGGCGGAGGGGCAAAACGCAGGTGCTAGCAGGTATCTGGGCTGATCCCGCTAACACTGCGTTTTTGGGAATCCTAAACTGCTGGGGACGCTAGTATAGATCTGATCGGATCAGATATTGATGCGTTCAGATACTATACCACTAAGGGAGGTGTACGGTGCGTGGGTGTTAGCGCTACTGGCACTAACCTGACGCTGCCTGGGGCTGGTGCTTGCCATTTCACCAAAACGCTACCAAAAAAACTATTAGCGATCGCAGGGATCAGGCCTGACTCTGCGAACGCTGCAGTTATGCCTTTAGTGTTTTGTAAGTGACAGTGATCGATCGATACTGCACTTGGGTGGGCTGGGCCGAGCCGGGCGGAGGGGCAAAATGCAGGTGCTAGCAGGTATCTGGGCTGATCCCGCTAACACTGTGTTTTTGGGAACCCTAAACTGCTGGGGACGCTAGTATAGATCTGATCGGATCAGATATTGATCTGTACAGATACTATACCACTAAGGGAGGCGTATGCTGCGTGCGTGGGTGTTAGCGGTACTGGCGCTAATCTGACGCTGCCTGGGGCGACGCATATCACCGCCGGGCGATCAGGGGGCTAAAACTTTATTCGGTAATAAACGGCGGGTGCCCTGACACTATAAAAAATAAACAAACTAACCAGCGTCACCCGTAACGGTTATACAGTGATCAGTGGTGAAAGGGTTAACTAGGGGGCAATCAAGGGGTTAAAACATTTATTCGGTAGTATATGGGGGTCCCTGTCGCTATAAAACGCTGACGGCGAACCTAAATATTTACCTCACTAACTAGCGTCACCAGCGACACTAATACAGCGATCAGAAAAATGATCGCTTAGCGACACTGGTGACGGGGGGTGATCAAGGGGTTAAAACTTTATTAGGGGGGGTTAGGGGGGTATCCTAGACCTAAAGGGGGCCTAACACTCACTGCCCTAACACTGTAACTGTCACAAACTGACACCAATACAGTAATCAGAAAAAAAAAAAAAACCTGCTTGGAGTCAGTTTGTGACAGGGGGGGGTGATTGGGGGGCGATCGGGGGGGGGATCGGGGTGTTTTGTGTGCCTGGCATGTTCTACTGTGTGTGTAGTGTGTTGGTGCACTCACATTACAGTCTTCTCTCCTCGGCCCGGAACGGAAAATACCGAGCCGAGGAGAGATGACATCATTTCCTCTGCCTCTGTGTACAATACAGAGGCAGGGAAATGATCCCATTGGCTGGGAGCGATCGCGAGGGGGGGGCCACGAATGGATGGCCTCCACCTCACCACCGATCGCCGGGGGAGATTTGCCGACCGCCGCAGGCACCGAGGGGGGGTCCAATCGGACCCCCCACCCGCGGGCAGGCAAGGACATACCTGTAAGTCCTTTTGCCTGCCCGTGCCATTCTGCCGACGTATATAGTCGTGCGGCGGTCGGCAAGTGGTTAAATTATGGAATACAGAATTATCAGACTGAGCTTTCACTAAATCTGGATAAACTATTGAGCTGTGTTCATGCTGTCTGTCATCATTTGTATTTTTTTCCGAATGTAATGTTTGTGTTTTGCCTTTTTAAGGAGTTTTTATTTGATTAAATCACATCGCATTTTTAGGAAAATATTTTAATGTAACCTAATGTGGGTATGATCATACTCTTTATTCATGTTTTCTGTTCGATTTAACAGATTTATTAAAATGTATTTTAGTAACAAAAACAAATTGACTTCCTCAATATATGGCAAAGTATGATCACACCTTGAGGCCAGCGTATGAATACGCTATTCAGTGTATAATCTGAAAAAAATATTAGGCTACTTTTACACTGAAAGCACCAACCGTTAGCGTTAAATCGCTGCTCGTTTTAGCGGCGCTTTAGCGCTGTTTGAGTGGCGATTTTGCAATGCTTTTTGGCCGCAAGCGGGGCGCTTTTAACCCAAATGTGCTTTTAAGGCGTTCATTCCAATGGGCAGGGCGTTTTGCGAGCACTAAATACAGTGCTCCCAACCCGCCCGAAAGATGCTTCTTGCAGGACTTTTCGGAATGTCCTGCAAGCGCACCGCCCCAGTGTGAAAAAGATACACTGGAATGAATGGAAGGCAGTTTTCAGGCGCTTTGCACAGGCTATTTCCAGCGCTAAAGCACCTGAAAACCGCCCCAGTGTGAAAGTAGCCTTACTCTTATGACCGATGAGGCAGTAGTTTGGATTTTTTTTTCCTTTTCAGCCCCATTGCATTTCAATATCAGATGGAAAGTCTAGCCTGCCTAATGTCGATCTCCCATGGTCTTCCAGTTTATTATGCATTGGCACAGAAAACTATACTTGTGTTTTCTAGTGATTGAAAGAGATATTTCATATTTTTTTCATCTTAGTAATGTCAATGGGGGGATGAATCCTTTAGCGGCATGGTGCAGTTTACCTGTTCCCTGTAGAGATACTTTATCATTTAAAATGAATAGCCTCATCCAAACATTGTTATGAAGGACTCCTCTACAAAGGAAGCATACTTCTGCTGAATTTTCAATGGCTATATAAAGGATCAGTCTTGGGTTTTTAGCACCTGCTGGTCATTATTCAGTATTTCAGCTCAGGTAATCCTGCAGTGCCCACCTCAATTAGGAGTGTTTAAATAGACTGTTGGAAATTCAGCCTTTGTTTTAGCAACAGGTATGGCTTATTGCTCATTCTGTAGATTGTGTGAACTGCAGCTGCACTCAGTTTATTAATACCTGTCCTGATCATCAACCTGTTATTTATTCTATTGCTCAGGCCATGTGTCTGAGGACTTCATGCTACTCGTCTTCAGGGTAGCACCTCAGCAAGAGTCTGCACTCCCTTTGGGTGAGACAAAGGGTCCACAAACCGTGACAGTTGTTCATGCATTGCTGTATGGGTGTAGCAAGCTGGGTTATTGCTTTTAGCAGTTAATTATTGCTGCTCACGCTGCTTTGCCTCCATTGATGTCACTAAGGAAGCAAGTTGTCAGATGTGCCCACAACTGATTATTGGGAATGTGTATCATTCACAATCTATTGCTTACATCAGACTGTTCACATAAATAGATAATGCAGGCATATAGAAAAGAATTCAATCCGGATGGCCGCACTCCAACAGTGATTTCTTTATTGGTTAAAAAACCATACAGCAAAAGATTAAATCAACAACTGACATGTTTCACACCATAACTACTGGTGCTTGCTCATAGATAATGCAGGCACATGGTGGTGGAAAAGTCAGGGTTTCTGCTCTAGGGAAGTGTGCTTCTATATTGGCATCATTAAGATGAGAGCGACAGATGCTGCCTAAAAAATTACAATTTCATTCCTGCTGAGAATGCACCCTGAAATGTGTTTTTAAACTGTAATTCTAAAATCCAACATGTCATGTTGCTAAAATTCACATCAATTCGTCATTTTTAATACTTTAGTTACAACAGATTGTTGGTTTGTAATTAATTGTTCTGTTATTCCTCTCAATTTCACATATAAAGCTCCTTAAAAAGAAATGTTAGTTATGGTATTTGTTGGTGGAGGTTTTTTATCCAACAGTAGATTTATTTCTTCTTTATCCAGTGAATATAATGGTGATGTAGACAAGCCAGAGCTGTGAATTAGATATAAATATTACAAAGCCACACGTACAAGGTACTTCCATTCTTATAAATACGTAAAAGGTTTAACACTAGTGTACAGTCTATATCACCTTTGTAAGAACGTCACTATGTTGTACTGTGCAGCTTTCTGCTTTGCATACTAACATAATTTGGCAATGTTGAATATAAGTACCAGAAACAAACTCCCATCTGCTTGAAATCCTCACAATGTTTACCAACAGAGTACAATTGAAACTCATTTCTAAATGAACAGAATATGTAATTCCATCTTTATCTGAAACCGCAAGCTTCTATATCTAGTTCTATAAAAATAGTAAAATAAACACTTGAGTACCGCAAATACTTCCTAGCTACAAAATAAAAGTTTAGTAATTAATACATCCTGGAATAAGAAGAAATGGCTAATTCTTTCATACATGGTGTTGGGCTTGCTTTGGCATAATTGTGCTTTTTTATGGAAGGACCAGAGCTGTTCAGAAAATACAACTTTATCATGGTATTATAATGCAGTTTATTACTCTCTTGGATTTCAAATTGCTATCTATTTCATGGCATTATCCCTTACATTTTGGCTTTTAGGATCTTCCTTCCAGCCTTGGAGTGGTCATTGCTCCTGTTGCTGCATTCTCCCAATATATAAAGTTAATAAAAAAACTCAAGGGTCTCATCACTGAAGTTCCCAAGTAATAACCCATTGTTATTTTTTTCAGTAGATACAAAAAAAATTCATTAAATACCTGTTTTGGGTTGACTGTCTTTTTTAAAAATGACAAAAAAAAACTATATGGTAACATTTAAAAGTAACATACTATGTTGAGTAGCTAAGTTGTGAGTAACTTTAGTGGATTCTTATGTAAACCGTTGTTTTCTACAATTTTATATCTATATTGTTTTTCTGTACAGCTCTTCTTTTACATAAATCTTTAGGTGAAGGGTTACTTTTGTCAAGCCATAATTAGTATTAACGCAGAAAGGAATCCTTTGTTTTCTGACATTTTTATGCAACTACTGTTGTAACCATCTCTGTGCTTATGTACACTAACAATAATTCAGCGTTTTTCTGCCAGTGAGCTTGCTAATCTGGAGACACTTAGGGCCAGTTCACACCACATGCAGTCCAGTGCATTTTTTTTCTGCATCAAAAACGCATAGAAAGTAGGTTATATGGTTTTCAATTGCATAGTTCACACCAGTGCTTGCAGTTCCAGTGTGTTCCAGTTCCAGAAAAAAAAGTAGAACATGCTGCATTTTTCCTGCACTGGACTGTAGTGGAACGCTATAAAAAGCATCAAAAACTCACAGGAGTGCACCTAAACGCATGGGAACACACATGTCCTTATTTAAGGTTGAGGGAAAAAAAAGGGGGGGGAATGCACTGGACTGCATCAAAAACGCACCAAAAACACACTGGTATGCATCAAAAACGAGCATGCAAAAAAGCATCTGGAGCGCATCCGGACTGCGTTTCTATGGTGTGAACTGGCCCTTAATGACTAACAGCACGTGTAGGTCTGAATCATTTTGTTTAATCCTGGATTCGAGATTTTAAGACCACAAGAATTGTGCACTGTGCTTTAAATTCACAGATACACTTTAAAATAGTAAATTTCATAGTACAGCACTGTGTTCTTGTAGTCTTGATTGAACTATCCGTACATCATTAAACCATTTGCTTTTCACTTGTTTTTTACTTGTTTTTCACTTATTCCTTGATTTTTGTATAACTTTTCCTTTATTTTTTCTTATAGAATTCTTCACTGTCTTATAATACTTTCTTGTGTATAATGTTTCTAATAATTTGTTACTTCTTTGTTTTAGGAAGCTGCATCCCGAAACCCCTAGTGTGCAATATAGCCATTGCACAGCATAAATACCTGAAGAGCAGAACAAATATCTGACGTGTCTGAATGAATGTAAACCAAAAATATCTTCTATGCACTGAGCGCAACATTTTCTATGTAGCTAATTATGCCTATTTATAATTTGGACACAAAATCAATTTTTAAGGACCACATCTTTACTCGCATACAGCCGGTTGTGTTACATTTTATTTCTGTTAGACCAGCGACTTTTGACATTTGTAAGGAGTATAGTTAACTTTTTAGTTAACATTTTTTCTGGATCTTTTATATGTAGATGGTGTCTGTGCCCCTATGCATATCACAGCTGTAAAATGACACCTTTTCTGCTTTTTTAATGTATTTTTACTTATTTCTTGTCTAGTTAAGTCATAGTTCTGTTTTACACATTGCAGCCTCACGGTGCCTGAGATTTCATGCCTGGAGACCTTTCATGACAATGAAAGCATAGCTAGGTCTGGGGTAAAACACACCTTTGTAGCATCAAAATTGATGACATGCCTTACCTGGAATCACCACTGCGCCAGATAACAAACATCCTAACTGGTTTCCTTTAAAGCGGGGTTCCACTCAAATTTTTAACTTAATCTTACCCCCTTCAGTTAACTGCATAGATGTTCAAATGCCGCATGAAAATTTTATTTATCGCTGTAATTACCTTTATATTGTACTTTATTGTGGCACTTCCTGTCTCTCCTCCCATGGGAGTAGGCGTGTTTATTGCCTTTCCCCGGCACCACACTGTCTCCTGGGAGCTTAGTGTCAGGCTTCCCAAGATTCAGTGCGGGAACAATGATCATGCGTGTGAACAAGCTGTGAATGAACAGCATTCACCGCATCCAGGATATCAATGCTTGTGGGCTTCACATGCCCACAAGCAAGATGGAAACAGCCAGCATCACATTTTTAAAGTTATTCTTCAGTACGAAAACAGACAGAGGCGGAAATATTACACCCAAACTGTGAGTATTATTTTGGGATTAGCAAAGTGTCTCAATGACCTAAAAAAAAAAAAAAAAAAAAAAGATTGGTCGCCGGACTCCCACTTTAAGGCTTTCATTACACATATGTCAAACTGAGGTATTTACAACAGGTTTCTTGTACCCAATTCCCTCATTGTCCTAGTATAAAAGGTAATTTTGAAACAAATGATAAAAGGGTTCTCACTGCACTACATTAGAAACAATGGACTTACAGGCCTTCCTTGACATTGTGGTACTATGTGTATAGTGGTTCCCACATGTGCAGTCCCAGATGCAGGTATGGGGATTTGGGAGCGGTAAGCAGGGTTGATTGCGTGCTTGACATTCTGTTATACAAGGAAGAATGTCTGATCACACTGGTCATTATTTATTTCTTGACATATTACTATATCTTTCATGGGTCATAGATACTGTTGCAGTTAATGATAATCCTTTGTTTCCAGAATTAAAATTTACTCAAACTGTTTATAGATACTTTAACCCTTTTGTTGTCAGGTATGTACGTCATACAGACCTGACAGTAGGGTGTTAAACAAACACTTTGTATATCTGACAAGCGGACTTCTGGCTGCCAGATGGAAGCAGTCTGGCGTCTCCATATATGCCGGATTGCTTTTACACCCTCTTGTTAACCGCTCTTGCAGTGAAAGGGTTAATGATCATTTAACATTGTTTGTCCTATTGCACAAATAAGACATTATGACTGCATATTAAAAGATAATAGTGGTGAAACAAAAAACTCTGTTGCTGGCGCTGTTTGAAGGAAATTGTTTGTGTAAAGCCACTTCCTGAGCTATACTTTTTCCTATTTTTTGGATAAGTGCTTTATGTTTAATAAAAATTTTTATTGTAAAAGCAACTGGAAAAAACTGGAGTGAGGAAAGTTACTGCTGTAGAAAATGTATGGCAGATTAGCATTCAGTTAATTTGGTGTTTGGTTTACTAAAGGCAAATAGGCTGTTCACTTTGCAAGGGAATTTTTCCCACAGTTTGGTAAATACGATGAAATTTCAGTTTGCATAGCGTACCCAATCAAGGGGAAAAAAACAGAAGATTTGCTTGCACATGATTGGATAATGGAAGTCAACAGAGTTTCACCTCCTTCACTAAACTCAGGAAAAAATATCCTCCTTGCAAAGTGCAACTTCCTTTGCAAAGAAAACAGTCTATTTGCCTTTTAGTAAATCAACTGCATAAAGTCAGCCGATATTAAAAGAATGATAAGGGTATATGAATAGATGAAGCTGCATATCAAACTAATAGTAAATGGAAAAAGGCAATACAAAAGTGTTTCTGTATATTTTTCTTTTGTTTAGTGTTTTTTTTATTCATATACTTGTTACATATGAAGTATGTAAATAAAAGATTGTCTAATTATTGATGAGAACCACTGTATTCTTGGCTTTCCCTGGATGTTAGTTCCTTATACACATCCATACCTCAGATGTTGATATTAAAGCCCTCAATTACCACCTCTCAAAAAAAAAAAATAACAAACTCCAAGCAAGCCTGTTTCCTTATTGAATGTACCAGAGTAAAACTGGACTATAACTACTTCTGATTATTAAATTGATCATATATAGACAAATCAGAGGCACCGCTATATGTGTCAATTATGCACTGAGCTATGCTAACCTTCTAATGGGATGCTGGGAGTACAAATATATATATAATAATGTACACACACACAATCCTTATATCTTAATTGTACAGGACACAGGCTGAGTATTCATAGACCTCCAGATTGGTGCAACCTCTGTAAAACCTTGGGAGACCTCCCCAAACCCCATGCTGTAGGGATGGCCTGTAATGTTGGTTCAGGCACTGGAACCTGCTTGGTAAATCCACCTTGGCAATTGTTGCAATGCCTTGAGTTATCCACAGGGTGCTATAGAGGTCCAGTGCTGTGGTCCATTGCTGTGGAATCTAGTCCCTGAAGACCCCATGATGAGTGAAGCCTAAACTTTATATACAGTCCAGCACTGTGAACAAGTAAGGCAGGGTCACCGTGTTTCTCTGACCATTACTGTATAAATGGGGCTATCTTTGGGTTGTATTTACTTCAGGTGGATTACAAGATGTTGCATAAAGGCTATCTCGTGCTACAACCTGCAACATACTCCAAGCAGCTGGTATTTGAAGTGCAAAAAAAAAATCATCCAAAAAATGTGTGTATATAAAATATGCTGTGCTAAATACAAATGAACCAATCCTATCTAGTGTTTCAAATCATATGCTCTGTACCCATACACCTGCCATATATCATCAATTGTAATAATACATAACAGCATGTACTTCACAAGTACACAAATCTCCAAATGTGAACATAGAAAATAAAGAACTTGAAGGCAATATATTGTAAACAATTGGCAGTGTCCATAAATTACATCTTCTAATATCCTTGCGCAATATGTAAGTCATAAACATACACTTTTGCCAAAACAATTGTGACCTTCACCTTCCCCAGTAGGCACACGCTCACCTTCTTAGATAGACCTTTGTATCAAAAGGTCATGCAGTGCCCACTTTAAAGCCAGGACAAGGCTAACTCCAAATGTAAAGTCAGCTCACTTGAACCAGAGATCTCCCAGTATGATGAGCTCAAAAAAAGATAAACAGAAATCATAGTGTTCTCCATAACTTTCAACAGCTTTATTATAAAGATAAAATTTACACTCAATATGTATTTTACATCTCTTAAGGGATTGTGCAGTGCAAAACACTTACCATTCATGGGGTGCAATCCCCTCCAGGCAGAAGTTCTCATCTCCTTGTTCCACCCAGCCAGTTTTGTTAATCCTGGCATCAGGATTATCAAAGAGATACTGCAATGACTGCAATGTACAGGTGTTACATGCCTAGAACCCTTATAAGATACTCATATACCTTCTCCCCTCCTTTCATCATAAGTATTCATTGCAGGCCAGTCTACACCTGGGTTATTGCGTATTCCCTCCTGACACTATTACTCTTCTACTCCATGAGCACCCCACAGGGGAAATGCCTCACTTGTTGCTACAGTGGAGACCAGGTGATGCCAATTCTAAACAACAAATGAACATCTGCTCTGCTGAAGGCCTGCTCAACACTAAATATCAGAGTGACGATGCATCCCTTGCACCGAAGCAGGGCCTAATTTTAACACTGGTCACAGCATCCGATTCTAACTCTGTTTCAGGCATGCAACAAGCGGCCCACCTAATGAAAGCAGAATTCTCTGCATCTATGATGAGAAATAAACAGAGGGCACACCAGCCTAGTGCATTATCTTAAAAAATTGCTTTATTAAAAAAGAAAAAATAATACTCACAAACGTGCACTTGTAAACAGCATATCAGATGTAGAGCAGCTTAACTGCCATTATGTCACATAACAGAGGAACGTCCCACAAAATGACTGGCTGACGCGTTTCAAGGTAGCACCTCTTCCTCAGAGCCAACTGAGCTGTAGCTCAACATTTGCTTAAATAACCAGGAATTATATGGTAGGGGTGGGGTCAGACATTTCCCCCCCTCAATGGGCGTGGGCTCAAATTTAAGCAGTGCGCCCAGTGTTGCTATGCTACCCATTTGCTTGGCCAGGCCCTCATCCCAAAACAACACACATATATGTAATATAATAGTAATCCAAACATCACTGCCTAGTGCATAACAGGTACATTCTTACCCCAGAATATGGAAGGAGAGGTGTGGAGCACCCACAGAGGAGGCCTATATTGTAGTGCCAGATTTACAGTTGAGAAGAATCTGTGTGTGCATGGAGCCTTCTGTGGCTATTGCATTGCCGAGTAGAGGGAGTACACTCCGCACTGCCAATCTCTTTCATTACAGAGTGAACCGAAAAACAAAACATCCGTATACTTCAGCATTTTAGCTGGGGGCTGGCTGGAACACACGCGCTGTCATAACCACGAATCATGGCCACGTCCTGTGTTCCAGCCCGCGTGAGGTCATTTCCACCCCACTCCACTTCCGGATCTCCGGCCATGTCACTTGCACCCTTTCTGCCCCAGGGCAGTACATACCAATCCCCCAGCGTGTTAGCTGTGAATTGGCTGGAACGCATTCGCTGCCATAGCCTGAGTCCATGGCCACATTGGGCGCACTGCTTTCATTTGAGCCCATGCCCATTGAGGTGGGGAAATGTCTTCTGACCCCACCCCTACAATATCATTCCTGGTTATTTAAGCAAAGGTTGAGCTACAGCTCAGTTGCTACCTTGAAATGCATCAGCCAATCCTTTTGTGGGACGTTCATATGTTATGTGACACAATGGATGTTAAGCTGCTCTACATCTGATATGCTGTTTACAAGTGCATGTTTGTGAGTATTATTCTTTATTTTTTAATAAAGCAATTTTTGAAGATAATGCACTAGGCTGGTGTGCCCTCTGTTTATTTCTCATCTTAGTGTATCCAGACATCCCCTGTCTTATGAGGGCAGTAAGGCAGCATTTATCCAAATCTACCAGGACAAAAGCCTAGAGTAACACCACCGTGGGCTCATCTTTGTGTGCAGGAGATGTGTTGGGTATGTTGAAGTTCTCTGCATCTATATCAGAATTTCTTGGTCAGATTAGGGTC